>NW_027472692.1:0-440629 GCF_030347505.1 Rhynchophorus ferrugineus
ACACCTTAGGCTCTGCTTCTAACTTGGGCCCAAATTGTAAAATGGTCTTATCTATTGGCGATTTAGTTCCAATTCAAATTCCAAGTAATATTCGGCATGCTAATTACATTGCCGGTTGCCAAATTGCATTATCTCTTATAGTTTCCGAGATATGGACTATCGATAATTTACACCTTAGGCTCTGCTTCTAACTTGGGCCCAAATTGTAAAATGGTCTTCTCTATTGGCGATTTCGTTCCAATTCACATTCCAAGTAATATTCGGCATGCTAATTACATTGCCGGTTGCCAAATTGCATTATCTCTTATAGTTTCCGAGATATGGACTATCAATAATTTACACCTTAGGCTCTGCTTCTAACTTGGGCCCAAATTGTAAAATGGTCTTATCTATTGGCGATTTCGTTCCAATTCACATTCCAAGTAATATTCGGCATGCTAATTACATTGCCGGTTGCCAAATTGCATTATCTCTTATAGTTTCCGAGATATGGACTATCGATAATTTACACCTTAGGCTCTGCTTCTAACTTGGGCCCAAATTGTAAAATGGTCTTATCTATTGGCGATTTCGTTCCAATTCACATTCCAAGTAATATTCGGCATGCTAATTACATTGCCGGTTGCCAAATTGCATTATCTCTTATAGTTTCCGAGATATGGACTATCGATAATTTACACCTTAGGCTCTGCTTCTAACTTGGGCCCAAATTGTAAAATGGTCTTATCTATTGGCGATTTCGTTCCAATTCACATTCCAAGTATTATTCGGCATGCTAATTACATTGCCGGTTGCCAAATTGCATTATCTCTTATAGTTTCCGAGATATGGACTATCGATAATTTACATCTTAGGCTCTGCTTCTAACTTGGGCCCAAATTGTAAAATCGTCTTATCTATTGGCGATTTCGATCCAATTCACATTCCAAGTAATATTCGGCATGTTAATTACATTGCCGGTTGCCAAATTGCATTATCTCTTATAGTTTCCGAGATATGGACTATCGATAATTTACACCTTAGGCTCTGCTTCTAACTTGGGCCCAAATTGTAAAATGGTCTTATCTATTGGCGATTTCGTTCCAATTCACATTCCAAGTAATATCCGGCATGCTAATTACTTTGCCGGTTGCCAAATTGAATTATCTCTTATAGTTTCCGAGATATGGACTATCGATAATTTACACCTTAGGCTCTGCTTCTAACTTGGGCCCAAATTGTAAAATGGTCTTATCTATTGGCGATTTCGTTCCAATTCACATTCCAAGTAATATTCAACATGCTAATTACATTGCCGGTTGCCAAATTGCATTATCTCTTATAGTTTCCGAGATATGGACTATCGATAATTTACATCTTAGGCTCTGCTTCTAACTTGGGCCCAAATTGTAAAATGGTCTTATCTATTGGCGATTTCGTTCCAATTCACATTCCAAGTACTATTCGGCATGCTAATTACATTGCCGGTTGCCAAATTGCATTATCTCTTATAGTTTCCGAGATATGGACTATCGATAATTTACACCTTAGGCTCTGCTTCTAACTTGGGCCCAAATTGTAAAATGGTCTTATCTATTGGCGATTTCGTTCCAATTCACATTCCAAGTAATATTCGGCATGCTAATTACATTGCCGGTTGCCAAATTGCATTATCTCTTATAGTTTCCGAGATATGGACTATCGATAATTTACACCTTAGGCTCTGCTTCTAACTTGGGCCCAAATTGTAAAATGGTCTTATCTATTGGCGATTTCGTTCCAATTCACATTCCAAGTATTTTTCGGCATGCTAATTACATTGCCGGTTGCCAAATTGCATTATCTCTTATAGTTTCCGAGATATGGACTATCGATAATTTACATCTTAGGCTCTGCTTCTAACTTGGGCCCAAATTGTAAAATCGTCTTATCTATTGGCGATTTCGTTCCAATTCACATTCCAAGTAATATTCGGCATGCTAATTACATTGCCGGTTGCCAAATTGCATTATCTCTTATAGTTTCCGAGATATGGACTATCGATAATTTACACCTTAGGCTCTGCTTCTAACTTGGGCCCAAATTGTAAAATGGTCTTATCTATTGGCGATTTCGTTCCAATTCACATTCCAAGTAATATTCGGCATGCTAATTACATTGCCGGTTGCCAAATTGCATTATCTCTTATAGTTTCCGAGATATGGACTATCGATAATTTACACCTTAGGCTCTGCTTCTAACTTGGGCCCAAATTGTAAAATGGTCTTATCTATTGGCGATTTCGTTCCAATTCACATTCCAAGTATTATTCGGCATGCTAATTACATTGCCGGTTGCCAAATTGCATTATCTCTTATAGTTTCCGAGATATGGACTATCGATAATTTACATCTTAGGCTCTGCTTCTAACTTGGGCCCAAATTGTAAAATCGTCTTATCTATTGGCGATTTCGATCCAATTCACATTCCAAGTAATATTCGGCATGTTAATTACATTGCCGGTTGCCAAATTGCATTATCTCTTATAGTTTCCGAGATATGGACTATCGATAATTTACACCTTAGGCTCTGCTTCTAACTTGGGCCCAAATTGTAAAATGGTCTTATCTATTGGCGATTTCGTTCCAATTCACATTCCAAGTAATATCCGGCATGCTAATTACTTTGCCGGTTGCCAAATTGAATTATCTCTTATAGTTTCCGAGATATGGACTATCGATAATTTACACCTTAGGCTCTGCTTCTAACTTGGGCCCAAATTGTAAAATGGTCTTATCTATTGGCGATTTCGTTCCAATTCACATTCCAAGTAATATTCAACATGCTAATTACATTGCCGGTTGCCAAATTGCATTATCTCTTATAGTTTCCGAGATATGGACTATCGATAATTTACATCTTAGGCTCTGCTTCTAACTTGGGCCCAAATTGTAAAATGGTCTTATCTATTGGCGATTTCGTTCCAATTCACATTCCAAGTACTATTCGGCATGCTAATTACATTGCCGGTTGCCAAATTGCATTATCTCTTATAGTTTCCGAGATATGGACTATCGATAATTTACACCTTAGGCTCTGCTTCTAACTTGGGCCCAAATTGTAAAATGGTCTTATCTATTGGCGATTTCGTTCCAATTCACATTCCAAGTAATATTCGGCATGCTAATTACATTGCCGGTTGCCAAATTGCATTATCTCTTATAGTTTCCGAGATATGGACTATCGATAATTTACACCTTAGGCTCTGCTTCTAACTTGGGCCCAAATTGTAAAATGGTCTTATCTATTGGCGATTTCGTTCCAATTCACATTCCAAGTAATATTCGGCATGCTAATTACATTGCCGGTTGCCAAATTGCATTATCTCTTATAGTTTCCGAGATATGGACTATCGATAATTTACACCTTAGGCTCTGCTTCTAACTTGGGCCCAAATTGTAAAATGGTCTTATCTATTGGCGATTTCGTTCCAATTCACATTCCAAGTATTATTCGGCATGCTAATTACATTGCCGGTTGCCAAATTGCATTATCTCTTATAGTTTCCGAGATATGGACTATCGATAATTTACATCTTAGGCTCTGCTTCTAACTTGGGCCCAAATTGTAAAATCGTCTTATCTATTGGCGATTTCGATCCAATTCACATTCCAAGTAATATTCGGCATGTTAATTACATTGCCGGTTGCCAAATTGCATTATCTCTTATAGTTTCCGAGATATGGACTATCGATAATTTACACCTTAGGCTCTGCTTCTAACTTGGGCCCAAATTGTAAAATGGTCTTATCTATTGGCGATTTCGTTCCAATTCACATTCCAAGTAATATCCGGCATGCTAATTACTTTGCCGGTTGCCAAATTGAATTATCTCTTATAGTTTCCGAGATATGGACTATCGATAATTTACACCTTAGGCTCTGCTTCTAACTTGGGCCCAAATTGTAAAATGGTCTTATCTATTGGCGATTTCGTTCCAATTCACATTCCAAGTAATATTCAACATGCTAATTACATTGCCGGTTGCCAAATTGCATTATCTCTTATAGTTTCCGAGATATGGACTATCGATAATTTACATCTTAGGCTCTGCTTCTAACTTGGGCCCAAATTGTAAAATGGTCTTATCTATTGGCGATTTCGTTCCAATTCACATTCCAAGTACTATTCGGCATGCTAATTACATTGCCGGTTGCCAAATTGCATTATCTCTT
Organism: Rhynchophorus ferrugineus; assembly: GCF_030347505.1. Taxonomy (NCBI): domain Eukaryota; kingdom Metazoa; phylum Arthropoda; class Insecta; order Coleoptera; family Curculionidae; genus Rhynchophorus; species Rhynchophorus ferrugineus. The sequence continues at coordinate 4,194 of NW_027472692.1, forward strand.
ATAGTTTCCGAGATATGGACTATCGATAATTTACACCTTAGGCTCTGCTTCTAACTTGGGCCCAAATTGTAAAATGGTCTTATCTATTGGCGATTTCGTTCCAATTCACATTCCAAGTAATATTCGGCATGCTAATTACATTGCCGGTTGCCAAATTGCATTATCTCTTATAGTTTCCGAGATATGGACTATCGATAATTTACACCTTAGGCTCTGCTTCTAACTTGGGCCCAAATTGTAAAATGGTCTTATCTATTGGCGATTTCGTTCCAATTCACATTCCAAGTATTTTTCGGCATGCTAATTACATTGCCGGTTGCCAAATTGCATTATCTCTTATAGTTTCCGAGATATGGACTATCGATAATTTACATCTTAGGCTCTGCTTCTAACTTGGGCCCAAATTGTAAAATCGTCTTATCTATTGGCGATTTCGTTCCAATTCACATTCCAAGTAATATTCGGCATGCTAATTACATTGCCGGTTGCCAAATTGCATTATCTCTTATAGTTTCCGAGATATGGACTATCGATAATTTACACCTTAGGCTCTGCTTCTAACTTGGGCCCAAATTGTAAAATGGTCTTACCTATTGGCGATTTCGTTCCAATTCACATTGCAAGTAATATTAGGCATGCTAATTACATTGCCGGTTGCCAAATTGCATTATCTCTTATAGTTTCCGAGATATGGACTATCGATAATTTACACCTTAGGCTCTGCTTCTAACTTGGGCCCAAATTGTAAAATGGTCTTATCTATTGGCGATTTCGTTCCAATTCACATTCCAAGTAATATTCGGCATGCTAATTACATTGCCGGTTGCCAAATTGCATTATCTCTTATAGTTTCCGAGATATGGACTATCGATAATTTACATCTTAGGCTCTGCTTCTAACTTGGGCCCAAATTGTAAAATGGTCTTATCTATTGGCGATTTCGTTCCAATTCACATTCCAAGTAATATTCGGCATGCTAATTACATTGCCGGTTGCCAAATTGCATTATCTCTTATAGTTTCCGAGATATGGACTATCGATAATTTACACCTTAGGCTTTGCTTCTAACTTGGGCCCAAATTGTAAAATGGTCTTATCTATTGGCGATTTCGTCCCAATTCACATTCCAAGTGATATTCGGCATGCTAATTACATTGCCGGTTGCGAAATTGCATTATCTCTTATAGTTTCCGAGATATGGACTATCAATAATTTACACCTTAGGCTCTGCTTCTAACTTGGGCCCAAATTGTAAAATGGTCTTATCTATTGGCGATTTCGTTCCAATTCACATTCCAAGTAATATTCGGCATGCTAATTACATTGCCGGTTGCCAAATTGCATTATCTCTTATAGTTTCCGAGATATGGACTATCGATAATTTACACCTTAGGCTCTGCTTCTAACTTGGGCCCAAATTGTAAAATGGTCTTATCTATTGGCGATTTCGTTCCAATTCACATTCCAAGTATTATTCGGCATGCTAATTACATTGCCGGTTGCCAAATTGCATTATCTCTTATAGTTTCCGAGATATGGACTATCGATAATTTACATCTTAGGCTCTGCTTCTAACTTGGGCCCAAATTGTAAAATCGTCTTATCTATTGGCGATTTCGATCCAATTCACATTCCAAGTAATATTCGGCATGTTAATTACATTGCCGGTTGCCAAATTGCATTATCTCTTATAGTTTCCGAGATATGGACTATCGATAATTTACACCTTAGGCTCTGCTTCTAACTTGGGCCCAAATTGTAAAATGGTCTTATCTATTGGCGATTTCGTTCCAATTCACATTCCAAGTAATATCCGGCATGCTAATTACTTTGCCGGTTGCCAAATTGAATTATCTCTTATAGTTTCCGAGATATGGACTATCGATAATTTACACCTTAGGCTCTGCTTCTAACTTGGGCCCAAATTGTAAAATGGTCTTATCTATTGGCGATTTCGTTCCAATTCACATTCCAAGTAATATTCAACATGCTAATTACATTGCCGGTTGCCAAATTGCATTATCTCTTATAGTTTCCGAGATATGGACTATCGATAATTTACATCTTAGGCTCTGCTTCTAACTTGGGCCCAAATTGTAAAATGGTCTTATCTATTGGCGATTTCGTTCCAATTCACATTCCAAGTACTATTCGGCATGCTAATTACATTGCCGGTTGCCAAATTGCATTATCTCTTATAGTTTCCGAGATATGGACTATCGATAATTTACACCTTAGGCTCTGCTTCTAACTTGGGCCCAAATTGTAAAATGGTCTTATCTATTGGCGATTTCGTTCCAATTCACATTCCAAGTAATATTCGGCATGCTAATTACATTGCCGGTTGCCAAATTGCATTATCTCTTATAGTTTCCGAGATATGGACTATCGATAATTTACACCTTAGGCTCTGCTTCTAACTTGGGCCCAAATTGTAAAATGGTCTTACCTATTGGCGATTTCGTTCCAATTCACATTGCAAGTAATATTAGGCATGCTAATTACATTGCCGGTTGCCAAATTGCATTATCTCTTATAGTTTCCGAGATATGGACTATCGATAATTTACACCTTAGGCTCTGCTTCTAACTTGGGCCCAAATTGTAAAATGGTCTTATCTATTGGCGATTTCGTTCCAATTCACATTCCAAGTAATATTCGGCATGCTAATTACATTGCCGGTTGCCAAATTGCATTATCTCTTATAGTTTCCGAGATATGGACTATCGATAATTTACATCTTAGGCTCTGCTTCTAACTTGGGCCCAAATTGTAAAATGGTCTTATCTATTGGCGATTTCGTTCCAATTCACATTCCAAGTAATATTCGGCATGCTAATTACATTTCCGGTTGCCAAATTGCATTATCTCTTATAGTTTCCGAGATATGGACTATCGATAATTTACACCTTAGGCTTTGCTTCTAACTTGGGCCCAAATTGTAAAATGGTCTTATCTATTGGCGATTTCGTCCCAATTCACATTCCAAGTGATATTCGGCATGCTAATTACATTGCCGGTTGCGAAATTGCATTATCTCTTATAGTTTCCGAGATATGGACTATCAATAATTTACACCTTAGGCTCTGCTTCTAACTTGGGCCCAAATTGTAAAATGGTCTTATCTATTGGCGATTTCGTTCCAATTCACATTCCAAGTAATATTCGGCATGCTAATTACATTGCCGGTTGCCAAATTGCATTATCTCTTATAGTTTCCGAGATATGGACTATCGATAACTTACACCTTAGGCTCTGCTTCTAACTTGGGCCCAAATTGTAAAATGGTCTTATCTATTGGCGATTTCGTTCCAATTCACATTCCAAGTAATATTCGGCATGCTAATTACATTGCCGGTTGCCAAATTGCATTATCTCTTATAGTTTCCGAGATATGGACTATCGATAATTTACACCTTAGGCTCTGCTTCTAACTTGGGCCCAAATTGTAAAATGGTCTTATCTATTGGCGATTTCGTTCCAATTCACATTCCAAGTAATATTCGGCATGCTAATTACATTGCCGGTTGCCAAATTGCATTATCTCTTATAGTTTCCGAGATATGGACTATCGATAATTTACACCTTAGGCTCTGCTTCTAACTTGGGCCCAAATTGTAAAATGGTCTTATCTATTGGCGATTTCGTTCCAATTCTCATTCCAAGTGATATTCGGCATGCTAATTACATTGCCGGTTGCCAAATTGCATTATCTCTTATAGTTTCCGAGATATGCACTATCAATAATTTACACCTTAGGCTCTGCTTCTAACTTGGGCCCAAATTGTAAAATGGTCTTATCTATTGGCGATTTCGTTCCAATTCACATTCCAAGTAATATTCGGCATGCTAATTACATTGCCGGTTGCCAAATTGCATTATCTCTTATAGTTTCCGAGATATGGACTATCGATAATTTACACCTTAGGCTCTGCTTCTAACTTGGGCCCAAATTGTAAAATGGTCTTATCTATTGGCGATTTCGTTCCAATTCAAATTCCAAGTAATATTCGGCATGCTAATTACATTGCCGGTTGCCAAATTGCATTATCTCTTATAGTTTCCGAGATATGGACTATCGATTATTTACACCTTAGGCTCTGCTTCTAACTTGGGCCCAAATTGTAAAATGGTCTTCTCTATTGGCGATTTCGTTCCAATTCACATTCCAAGTAATATTCGGCATGCTAATTACATTGCCGGTTGCCAAATTGCATTATCTCTTATAGTTTCCGAGATATGGACTATCAATAATTTACACCTTAGGCTCTGCTTCTAACTTGGGCCCAAATTGTAAAATGGTCTTATCTATTGGCGATTTCGTTCCAATTCACATTCCAAGTAATATTCGGCATGCTAATTACATTGCCGGTTGCCAAATTGCATTATCTCTTATAGTTTCCGAGATATGGACTATCGATAATTTACACCTTAGGCTCTGCTTCTAACTTGGGCCCAAATTGTAAAATGGTCTTATCTATTGGCGATTTCGTTCCAATTCACATTCCAAGTAATATTCGGCATGCTAATTACATTGCCGGTTGCCAAATTGCATTATCTCTTATAGTTTCCGAGATATGGACTATCGATAATTTACACCTTAGGCTCTGCTTCTAACTTGGGCCCAAATTGTAAAATGGTCTTATCTATTGGCGATTTCGTTCCAATTCACATTCCAAGTATTATTCGGCATGCTAATTACATTGCCGGTTGCCAAATTGCATTATCTCTTATAGTTTCCGAGATATGGACTATCGATAATTTACATCTTAGGCTCTGCTTCTAACTTGGGCCCAAATTGTAAAATCGTCTTATCTATTGGCGATTTCGTTCCAATTCACATTCCAAGTAATATTCGGCATGTTAATTACATTGCCGGTTGCCAAATTGTATTATCTCTTATAGTTTCCGAGATATGGACTATCGATAATTTACACCTTAGGCTCTGCTTCTAACTTGGGCCCAAATTGTAAAATGGTCTTATCTATTGGCGATTTCGTTCCAATTCACATTCCAAGTAATATCCGGCATGCTAATTACTTTGCCGGTTGCCAAATTGAATTATCTCTTATAGTTTCCGAGATATGGACTATCGATAATTTACACCTTAGGCTCTGCTTCTAACTTGGGCCCAAATTGTAAAATGGTCTTATCTATTGGCGATTTCGTTCCAATTCACATTCCAAGTAATATTCAACATGCTAATTACATTGCCGGTTGCCAAATTGCATTATCTCTTATAGTTTCCGAGATATGGACTATCGATAATTTACATCTTAGGCTCTGCTTCTAACTTGGGCCCAAATTGTAAAATGGTCTTATCTATTGGCGATTTCGTTCCAATTCACATTCCAAGTAATATTCGGCATGCTAATTACATTGCCGGTTGCCAAATTGCATTATCTCTTATAGTTTCCGAGATATGGACTATCGATAATTTACACCTTAGGCTCTGCTTCTAACTTGGGCCCAAATTGTAAAATGGTCTTATCTATTGGCGATTTCGTTCCAATTCACATTCCAAGTAATATTCGGCATGCTAATTACATTGCCGGTTGCCAAATTGCATTATCTCTTATAGTTTCCGAGATATGGACTATCGATAATTTACACCTTAGGCTCTGCTTCTAACTTGGGCCCAAATTGTAAAATGGTCTTATCTATTGGCGATTTCGTTCCAATTCTCATTCCAAGTGATATTCGGCATGCTAATTACATTGCCGGTTGCCAAATTGCATTATCTCTTATAGTTTCCGAGATATGGACTATCGATAATTTACACCTTAGGCTCTGCTTCTAACTTGGGCCCAAATTGTAAAATGGTCTTATCTATTGGCGATTTCGTTCCAATTCACACTCCAAGTAATATTCGGCATGCTAATTACATTGCCGGTTGCGAAATTGCATTATCTCTTATAGTTTCCGAGATATGCACTATCAATAATTTACACCTTAAGCTCTGCTTCTAACTTGGGCCCAAATTGTAAAATGGTCTTATCTATTGGCGATTTCGTTCCAATTCACATTCCGAGTAATATTCGGCATGCTAATTACATTGCCGGTTGCCAAATTGCATTATCTCTTATAGTTTCCGAGATATGGACTATCGATAATTTACACCTTAGGCTCTGCTTCTTACTTGGGCCCAAATTGTAAAATGGTCTTATCTATTGGCGATTTCGTTCCAATTCACATTCCAAGTAATATTCGGCATGCTAATTACATTGCCGGTTGCCAAATTGCATTATCTCTTATAGTTTCCGAGATATGGACTATCGATAATTTACACCTTAGGCTCTGCTTCTAACTTGGTCCCAAATTGTAAAATGGTCTTATCTATTGGCGATTTCGTTCCATTTCACATTCCAAGTAATATTCGGCATGCTAATTACATTGCCGGTTGCCAAATTGCATTATCTCTCATAGTTTCCGAGATATGGACTATCGATAATTTACACCTTAGGCTCTGCTTCTAACTTGGGCCCAAATTGTAAAATGGTCTTATCTATTGGCGATTTCGTTCCAATTCACATTCCAAGTAATATTCGGCATGCTAATTACATTGCCGGTTGCCAAATTGTATTATCTCTTATAGTTTCCGAGATATGGACTATCGATAATTTACACCTTAGGCTCTGCTTCTAACTTGGGCCCAAATTGTAAAATGGTCTTATCTATTGGCGATTTCGTTCCAATTCACATTCCAAGTAATATTCGGCATGCTAATTACATTGCCGGTTGCCAAATTGCATTATCTCTTATAGTTTCCGAGATATGGACTATCGATAATTTACACCTTAGTCTCTGCTTCTAACTTGGGCCCAAATTGTAAAATGGTCTTATCTATTGGCGATTTCGTTCCAATTCACATTCCAAGTAATATTCGGCATGCTAATTACATTGCCGGTTGCCAAATTGCATTACCTCTTATAGTTTCCGAGATATGGACTATCGATAATTTACACCTTAGGCTTTGCTTCTAACTTGGGCCCAAATTGTAAAATGGTCTTATCTATTGGCGATTTCGTTCCAATTCACATTCCAAGTAATGTTCGGCATGCTAATTACATTGCCGGTTGCCAAATTGCATTATCTCTTATAGTTTCCGAGATATGGACTATCGATAATTTACACCTTAGGCTCTGCTTCTAACTTGGGCCCAAATTGTAAAATGGTCTTCTCTATTGGCGATTTCGTTCCAATTCACATTCCAAGTAATATTCGGCATGCTAATTACATTGCCGGTTGCCAAATTGCATTATCTCTTATAGTTTCCGAGATATGGACTATCAATAATTTACACCTTAGGCTCTGCTTCTAACTTGGGCCCAAATTGTAAAATGGTCTTATCTATTGGCGATTTCGTTCCAATTCACATTCCAAGTAATATTCGGCATGCTAATTACATTGCCGGTTGCCAAATTGCATTATCTCTTATAGTTTCCGAGATATGGACTATCGATAATTTACACCTTAGGCTCTGCTTCTAACTTGGGCCCAAATTGTAAAATGGTCTTATCTATTGGCGATTTCGTTCCAATTCACATTCCAAGTAATATTCGGCATGCTAATTACATTGCCGGTTGCCAAATTGCATTATCTCTTATAGTTTCCGAGATATGGACTATCGATAATTTACACCTTAGGCTCTGCTTCTAACTTGGGCCCAAATTGTAAAATCGTCTTATCTATTGGCGATTTCGTTCCAATTCACATTCCAAGTAATATTCGGCATGTTAATTACATTGCCGGTTGCCAAATTGCATTATCTCTTATAGTTTCCGAGATATGGACTATCGATAATTTACACCTTAGGCTCTGCTTCTAACTTGGGCCCAAATTGTAAAATGGTCTTATCTATTGGCGATTTCGTTCCAATTCACATTCCAAGTAATATCCGGCATGCTAATTATTTTGCCGGTTGCCAAATTGAATTATCTCTTATAGTTTCCGAGATATGGACTATCGATAATTTACACCTTAGGCTCTGCTTCTAACTTGGGCCCAAATTGTAAAATGGTCTTATCTATTGGCGATTTCGTTCCAATTCTCATTCCAAGTGATATTCGGCATGCTAATTACATTGCCGGTTGCCAAATTGCATTATCTCTTATAGTTTCCGAGATATGGACTATCGATAATTTACACCTTAGGCTCTGCTTCTAACTTGGGCCCAAATTGTAAAATGGTCTTATCTATTGGCGATTTCGTTCCAATTCTCATTCCAAGTGATATTCGGCATGCTAATTACATTGCCGGTTGCCAAATTGCATTATCTCTTATAGTTTCCGAGATATGGACTATCGATAATTTACACCTTAGGCTCTGCTTCTAACTTGGGCCCAAATTGTAAAATGGTCTTATCTATAGGCGATTTCGTTCCAATTCACACTCCAAGTAATATTCGGCATGCTAATTACATTGCCGGTTGCGAAATTGCATTATCTCTTATAGTTTCCGAGATATGCACTATCAATAATTTACACCTTAAGCTCTGCTTCTAACTTGGGCCCAAATTGTAAAATGGTCTTATCTATTGGCGATTTCGTTCCAATTCACATTCCGAGTAATATTCGGCATGCTAATTACATTGCCGGTTGCCAAATTGCATTATCTCTTATAGTTTCCGAGATATGGACTATCGATAATTTACACCTTAGGCTCTGCTTCTTACTTGGGCCCAAATTGTAAAATGGTCTTATCTATTGACGATTTCTTTCCAATTCACATTCCAAGTAATATTCGGCATGCTAATTACATTGCCGGTTGCCAAATTGCATTATCTCTTATAGTTTCCGAGATATGGACTATCGATAATTTACACCTTAGGCTCTGCTTCTAACTTGGGCCCAAATTGTAAAATCGTCTTATCTATTGGCGATTTCGTTCCAATTCACATTCCAAGTAATATTCGGCATGCTAATTACATTGCCGGTTGCCAAATTGCATTATCTCTTATAGTTTCCGAGATATGGACTATCGGTAATTTACACCTTAGGCTCTGCTTCTAACTTGGGCCCAAATTATAAAATGGTCTTATCTATTGGCGATTTCGTTCCAATTCACATTCCAAGTAATATCCGGCGTGCTAATTACATTGACGGTTGCCAAATTGAATTATCTCTTATAGTTTCCGAGATATGGACTATCGATAATTTACACCTTAGGCTCTGCTTCTAACTTGGGCCCAAATTGTAAAATGGTCTTACCTATTGGCGATCTCGTTCCAATTCACATTCCAAGTAATATTCGGCATGCTAATTACATTGCCGGTTGCCAAATTGCATTATCTCTTATAGTTTCCGAGATATGGACTATCGATAATTTAGACCTTAGGCTCTGCTTCTAACTTGGGCCCAAATTGTAAAATGGTCTTATCTATTGGCGATTTCGTTCCAATTCACATTCCAAGTATTTTTCGGCATGCTAATTACATTGCCGGTTGCCAAATTGCATTATCTCTTATAGTTTCCGAGATATGGACTATCGATAATTTACATCTTAGGCTCTGCTTCTAACTTGGGCCCAAATTGTAAAATCGTCTTATCTATTGGCGATTTCGTTCCAATTCACATTCCAAGTAATATTCGGCATGCTAATTACATTGCCGGTTGCCAAATTGCATTATCTCTTATAGTTTCCGAGATATGGACTATCGATAATTTACACCTTAGGCTCTGCTTCTAACTTGGGCCCAAATTGTAAAATGGTCTTACCTATTGGCGATTTCGTTCCAATTCACATTGCAAGTAGTATTAGGCATGCTAATTACATTGCCGGTTGCCAAATTGCATTATCTCTTATAGTTTCCGAGATATGGACTATCGATAATTTACACCTTAGGCTCTGCTTCTAACTTGGGCCCAAATTGTAAAATGGTCTTATCTATTGGCGATTTCGTTCCAATTCACATTCCAAGTAATATTCGGCATGCTAATTACATTGCCGGTTGCCAAATTGCATTATCTCTTATAGTTTCCGAGATATGGACTATCGATAATTTACATCTTAGGCTCTGCTTCTAACTTGGGCCCAAATTGTAAAATGGTCTTATCTATTGGCGATTTCGTTCCAATTCACATTCCAAGTAATATTCGGCATGCTAATTACATTGCCGGTTGCCAAATTGCATTATCTCTTATAGTTTCCGAGATATGGACTATCGATAATTTACACCTTAGGCTTTGCTTCTAACTTGGGCCCAAATTGTAAAATGGTCTTATCTATTGGCGATTTCGTCCCAATTCACATTCCAAGTGATATTCGGCATGCTAATTACATTGCCGGTTGCGAAATTGCATTATCTCTTATAGTTTCCGAGATATGGACTATCAATAATTTACACCTTAGGCTCTGCTTCTAACTTGGGCCCAAATTGTAAAATGGTCTTATCTATTGGCGATTTCGTTCCAATTCACATTCCAAGTAATATTCGGCATGCTAATTACATTGCCGGTTGCCAAATTGCATTATCTCTTATAGTTTCCGAGATATGGACTATCGATAATTTACACCTTAGGCTCTGCTTCTAACTTGGGCCCAAATTGTAAAATGGTCTTATCTATTGGCGATTTCGTTCCAATTCACATTCCAAGTAATATTCGGCATGCTAATTACATTGCCGGTTGCCAAATTGCATTATCTCTTATAGTTTCCGAGATATGGACTATCGATAATTTACACCTTAGGCTCTGCTTCTAACTTGGGCCCAAATTGTAAAATGGTCTTATCTATTGGCGATTTCGTCCCAATTCACATTCCAAGTGATATTCGGCATGCTAATTACATTGCCGGTTGCCAAATTGCATTATCTCTTATAGTTTCCGAGATATGGACTATCGATAATTTACACCTTAGGCTCTGCTTCTAACTTGGGCCCAAATTATAAAATGGTCTTATCTATTGGCGATTTCGTTCCAATTCACATTCCAAGTAATATCCGGCATGCTAATTACATTGACGGTTGCCAAATTGAATTATCTCTTATAGTTTCCGAGATATGGACTATCGATAATTTACACCTTAGGCTCTGCTTCTAACTTGGGCCCAAATTGTAAAATGGTCTTACCTATTGGCGATCTCGTTCCAATTCACATTCCAAGTAATATTCGGCATGCTAATTACATTGCCGGTTGCCAAATTGCATTATCTCTTATAGTTTCCGAGATATGGACTATCGATAATTTAGACCTTAGGCTCTGCTTCTAACTTGGGCCCAAATTGTAAAATGGTCTTATCTATTGGCGATTTCGTTCCAATTCACATTCCAAGTATTTTTCGGCATGCTAATTACATTGCCGGTTGCCAAATTGCATTATCTCTTATAGTTTCCGAGATATGGACTATCGATAATTTACATCTTAGGCTCTGCTTCTAACTTGGGCCCAAATTGTAAAATCGTCTTATCTATTGGCGATTTCGTTCCAATTCACATTCCAAGTAATATTCGGCATGCTAATTACATTGCCGGTAGCCAAATTGCATTATCTCTTATAGTTTCCGAGATATGGACTATCGATAATTTACACCTTAGGCTCTGCTTCTAACTTGGGCCCAAATTGTAAAATGGTCTTACCTATTGGCGATTTCGTTCCAATTCACATTGCAAGTAATATTAGGCATGCTAATTACATTGCCGGTTGCCAAATTGCATTATCTCTTATAGTTTCCGAGATATGGACTATCGATAATTTACACCTTAGGCTCTGCTTCTAACTTGGGCCCAAATTGTAAAATGGTCTTATCTATTGGCGATTTCGTTCCAATTCACATTCCAAGTAATATTCGGCATGCTAATTACATTGCCGGTTGCCAAATTGCATTATCTCTTATAGTTTCCGAGATATGGACTATCGATAATTTACATCTTAGGCTCTGCTTCTAACTTGGGCCCAAATTGTAAAATGGTCTTATCTATTGGCGATTTCGTTCCAATTCACATTCCAAGTAATATTCGGCATGCTAATTACATTGCCGGTTGCCAAATTGCATTATCTCTTATAGTTTCCGAGATATGGACTATCGATAATTTACACCTTAGGCTTTGCTTCTAACTTGGGCCCAAATTGTAAAATGGTCTTATCTATTGGCGATTTCGTCCCAATTCACATTCCAAGTGATATTCGGCATGCTAATTACATTGCCGGTTGCGAAATTGCATTATCTCTTATAGTTTCCGAGATATGGACTATCAATAATTTACACCTTAGGCTCTGCTTCTAACTTGGGCCCAAATTGTAAAATGGTCTTATCTATTGGCGATTTCGTTCCAATTCACATTCCAAGTAATATTCGGCATGCTAATTACATTGCCGGTTGCCAAATTGCATTATCTCTTATAGTTTCCGAGATATGGACTATCGATAATTTACACCTTAGGCTCTGCTTCTAACTTGGGCCCAAATTGTAAAATGGTCTTATCTATTGGCGATTTCGTTCCAATTCACATTCCAAGTAATATTCGGCATGCTAATTACATTGCCGGTTGCCAAATTGCATTATCTCTTATAGTTTCCGAGATATGGACTATCGATAATTTACACCTTAGGCTCTGCTTCTAACTTGGGCCCAAATTGTAAAATGGTCTTATCTATTGGCGATTTCGTTCCAATTCACATTCCAAGTAATATTCGGCATGCTAATTACATTGCCGGTTGCCAAATTGCATTATCTCTTATAGTTTCCGAGATATGGACTATCGATAATTTACACCTTAGGCTCTGCTTCTAACTTGGGCCCAAATTGTAAAATGGTCTTATCTATTGGCGATTTCGTTCCAATTCTCATTCCAAGTGATATTCGGCATGCTAATTACATTGCCGGTTGCCAAATTGCATTATCTCTTATAGTTTCCGAGATATGCACTATCAATAATTTACACCTTAGGCTCTGCTTCTAACTTGGGCCCAAATTGTAAAATGGTCTTATCTATTGGCGATTTCGTTCCAATTCACATTCCAAGTAATATTCGGCATGCTAATTACATTGCCGGTTGCCAAATTGCATTATCTCTTATAGTTTCCGAGATATGGACTATCGATAATTTACACCTTAGGCTCTGCTTCTAACTTGGGCCCAAATTGTAAAATGGTCTTATCTATTGGCGATTTCGTTCCAATTCAAATTCCAAGTAATATTCGGCATGCTAATTACATTGCCGGTTGCCAAATTGCATTATCTCTTATAGTTTCCGAGATATGGACTATCGATAATTTACACCTTAGGCTCTGCTTCTAACTTGGGCCCAAATTGTAAAATGGTCTTATCTATTGGCGATTTCGTTCCAATTCAAATTCCAAGTAATATTCGGCATGCTAATTACATTGCCGGTTGCCAAATTGCATTATCTCTTATAGTTTCCGAGATATGGACTATCGATAATTTACACCTTAGGCTCTGCTTCTAACTTGGGCCCAAATTGTAAAATGGTCTTCTCTATTGGCGATTTCGTTCCAATTCACATTCCAAGTAATATTCGGCATGCTAATTACATTGCCGGTTGCCAAATTGCATTATCTCTTATAGTTTCCGAGATATGGACTATCGATAATTTACACCTTAGGCTCTGCTTCTAACTTGGGCCCAAATTGTAAAATGGTCTTATCTATTGGCGATCTCGTTCCAATTCACATTCCAAGTAATATTCGGCATGCTAATTACATTGCCGGTTGCCAAATTGCATTATCTCTTATAGTTTCCGAGATATGGACTATCGATAATTTAGACCTTAGGCTCTGCTTCTAACTTGGGCCCAAATTGTAAAATGGTCTTATCTATTGGCGATTTCGTTCCAATTAACATTCCAAGTATTTTTCGGCATGCTAATTACATTGCCGGTTGCCAAATTGCATTATCTCTTATAGTTTCCGAGATATGGACTATCGATAATTTACATCTTAGGCTCTGCTTCTAACTTGGGCCCAAATTGTAAAATCGTCTTATCTATTGGCGATTTCGTTCCAATTCACATTCCAAGTAATATTCGGCATGCTAATTACATTGCCGGTTGCCAAATTGCATTATCTCTTATAGTTTCCGAGATATGGACTATCGATAATTTACACCTTAGGCTCTGCTTCTAACTTGGGCCCAAATTGTAAAATGGTCTTACCTATTGGCGATTTCGTTCCAATTCACATTGCAAGTAATATTAGGCATGCTAATTACATTGCCGGTTGCCAAATTGCATTATCTCTTATAGTTTCCGAGATATGGACTATCGATAATTTACACCTTAGGCTCTGCTTCTAACTTGGGCCCAAATTGTAAAATGGTCTTATCTATTGGCGATTTCGTTCCAATTCACATTCCAAGTAATATTCGGCATGCTAATTACATTGCCGGTTGCCAAATTGCATTATCTCTTATAGTTTCCGAGATATGGACTATCGATAATTTACATCTTAGGCTCTGCTTCTAACTTGGGCCCAAATTGTAAAATGGTCTTATCTATTGGCGATTTCGTTCCAATTCACATTCCAAGTAATATTCGGCATGCTAATTACATTGCCGGTTGCCAAATTGCATTATCTCTTATAGTTTCCGAGATATGGACTATCGATAATTTACACCTTAGGCTTTGCTTCTAACTTGGGCCCAAATTGTAAAATGGTCTTATCTATTGGCGATTTCGTCCCAATTCACATTCCAAGTGATATTCGGCATGCTAATTACATTGCCGGTTGCGAAATTGCATTATCTCTTATAGTTTCCGAGATATGGACTATCAATAATTTACACCTTAGGCTCTGCTTCTAACTTGGGCCCAAATTGTAAAATGGTCTTATCTATTGGCGATTTCGTTCCAATTCACATTCCAAGTAATATTCGGCATGCTAATTACATTGCCGGTTGCCAAATTGCATTATCTCTTATAGTTTCCGAGATATGGACTATCGATAATTTACACCTTAGGCTCTGCTTCTAACTTGGGCCCAAATTGTAAAATGGTCTTATCTATTGGCGATTTCGTTCCAATTCACATTCCAAGTAATATTCGGCATGCTAATTACATTGCCGGTTGCCAAATTGCATTATCTCTTATAGTTTCCGAGATATGGACTATCGATAATTTACACCTTAGGCTCTGCTTCTAACTTGGGCCCAAATTGTAAAATGGTCTTATCTATTGGCGATTTCGTTCCAATTCACATTCCAAGTAATATTCGGCATGCTAATTACATTGCCGGTTGCCAAATTGCATTATCTCTTATAGTTTCCGAGATATGGACTATCGATAATTTACACCTTAGGCTCTGCTTCTAACTTGGGCCCAAATTGTAAAATGGTCTTATCTATTGGCGATTTCGTTCCAATTCTCATTCCAAGTGATATTCGGCATGCTAATTACATTGCCGGTTGCCAAATTGCATTATCTCTTATAGTTTCCGAGATATGCACTATCAATAATTTACACCTTAGGCTCTGCTTCTAACTTGGGCCCAAATTGTAAAATGGTCTTATCTATTGGCGATTTCGTTCCAATTCACATTCCAAGTAATATTCGGCATGCTAATTACATTGCCGGTTGCCAAATTGCATTATCTCTTATAGTTTCCGAGATATGGACTATCGATAATTTACACCTTAGGCTCTGCTTCTAACTTGGGCCCAAATTGTAAAATGGTCTTATCTATTGGCGATTTCGTTCCAATTCAAATTCCAAGTAATATTCGGCATGCTAATTACATTGCCGGTTGCCAAATTGCATTATCTCTTATAGTTTCCGAGATATGGACTATCGATAATTTACACCTTAGGCTCTGCTTCTAACTTGGGCCCAAATTGTAAAATGGTCTTATCTATTGGCGATTTCGTTCCAATTCAAATTCCAAGTAATATTCGGCATGCTAATTACATTGCCGGTTGCCAAATTGCATTATCTCTTATAGTTTCCGAGATATGGACTATCGATAATTTACACCTTAGGCTCTGCTTCTAACTTGGGCCCAAATTGTAAAATGGTCTTCTCTATTGGCGATTTCGTTCCAATTCACATTCCAAGTAATATTCGGCATGCTAATTACATTGCCGGTTGCCAAATTGCATTATCTCTTATAGTTTCCGAGATATGGACTATCGATAATTTACACCTTAGGCTCTGCTTCTAACTTGGGCCCAAATTGTAAAATGGTCTTATCTATTGGCGATCTCGTTCCAATTCACATTCCAAGTAATATTCGGCATGCTAATTACATTGCCGGTTGCCAAATTGCATTATCTCTTATAGTTTCCGAGATATGGACTATCGATAATTTAGACCTTAGGCTCTGCTTCTAACTTGGACCCAAATTGTAAAATGGTCTTATCTATTGGCGATTTCGTTCCAATTCACATTCCAAGTATTTTTCGGCATGCTAATTACATTGCCGGTTGCCAAATTGCATTATCTCTTATAGTTTCCGAGATATGGACTATCGATAATTTACACCTTAGGCTCTGCTTCTAACTTGGGCCCAAATTGTAAAATGGTCTTATCTATTGGCGATTTCGTTCCAATTCACATTCCAAGTAATATTCGGCATGCTAATTACATTGCCGGTTGCCAAATTGCATTATCTCTTATAGTTTCCGAGATATGGACTATCGATAATTTACACCTTAGGCTCTGCTTCTAACTTGGGCCCAAATTGTAAAATGGTCTTATCTATTGGCGATTTCGTTCCAATTCTCATTCCAAGTGATATTCGGCATGCTAATTACATTGCCGGTTGCCAAATTGCATTATCTCTTATAGTTTCCGAGATATGCACTATCAATAATTTACACCTTAGGCTCTGCTTCTAACTTGGGCCCAAATTGTAAAATGGTCTTATCTATTGGCGATTTCGTTCCAATTCACATTCCAAGTAATATTCGGCATGCTAATTACATTGCCGGTTGCCAAATTGCATTATCTCTTATAGTTTCCGAGATATGGACTATCGATAATTTACACCTTAGGCTCTGCTTCTAACTTGGGCCCAAATTGTAAAATGGTCTTATCTATTGGCGATTTCGTTCCAATTCAAATTCCAAGTAATATTCGGCATGCTAATTACATTGCCGGTTGCCAAATTGCATTATCTCTTATAGTTTCCGAGATATGGACTATCGATAATTTACACCTTAGGCTCTGCTTCTAACTTGGGCCCAAATTGTAAAATGGTCTTCTCTATTGGCGATTTCGTTCCAATTCACATTCCAAGTAATATTCGGCATGCTAATTACATTGCCGGTTGCCAAATTGCATTATCTCTTATAGTTTCCGAGATATGGACTATCAATAATTTACACCTTAGGCTCTGCTTCTAACTTGGGCCCAAATTGTAAAATGGTCTTATCTATTGGCGATTTCGTTCCAATTCACATTCCAAGTAATATTCGGCATGCTAATTACATTGCCGGTTGCCAAATTGCATTATCTCTTATAGTTTCCGAGATATGGACTATCGATAATTTACACCTTAGGCTCTGCTTCTAACTTGGGCCCAAATTGTAAAATGGTCTTATCTATTGGCGATTTCGTTCCAATTCACATTCCAAGTAATATTCGGCATGCTAATTACATTGCCGGTTGCCAAATTGCATTATCTCTTATAGTTTCCGAGATATGGACTATCGATAATTTACACCTTAGGCTCTGCTTCTAACTTGGGCCCAAATTGTAAAATGGTCTTATCTATTGGCGATTTCGTTCCAATTCACATTCCAAGTATTATTCGGCATGCTAATTACATTGCCGGTTGCCAAATTGTATTATCTCTTATAGTTTCCGAGATATGGACTATCGATAATTTACATCTTAGGCTCTGCTTCTAACTTCGGCCCAAATTGTAAAATCGTCTTATCTATTGGCGATTTCGATCCAATTCACATTCCAAGTAATATTCGGCATGTTAATTACATTGCCGGTTGCCAAATTGCATTATCTCTTATAGTTTCCGAGATATGGACTATCGATAATTTACACCTTAGGCTCTGCTTCTAACTTGGGCCCAAATTGTAAAATGGTCTTATCTATTGGCGATTTCGTTCCAATTCACATTCCAAGTAATATCCGGCATGCTAATTACTTTGCCGGTTGCCAAATTGAATTATCTCTTATAGTTTCCGAGATATGGACTATCGATAATTTACACCTTAGGCTCTGCTTCTAACTTGGGCCCAAATTGTAAAATGGTCTTATCTATTGGCGATTTCGTTCCAATTCACATTCCAAGTAATATTCAACATGCTAATTACATTGCCGGTTGCCAAATTGCATTATCTCTTATAGTTTCCGAGATATGGACTATCGATAATTTACATCTTAGGCTCTGCTTCTAACTTGGGCCCAAATTGTAAAATGGTCTTATCTATTGGCGATTTCGTTCCAATTCACATTCCAAGTACTATTCGGCATGCTAATTACATTGCCGGTTGCCAAATTGCATTATCTCTTATAGTTTCCGAGATATGGACTATCGATAATTTACACCTTAGGCTCTGCTTCTAACTTGGGCCCAAATTGTAAAATGGTCTTATCTATTGGCGATTTCGTTCCAATTCACATTCCAAGTAATATTCGGCATGCTAATTACATTGCCGGTTGCCAAATTGCATTATCTCTTATAGTTTCCGAGATATGGACTATCGATAATTTACACCTTAGGCTCTGCTTCTAACTTGGGCCCAAATTGTAAAATGGTCTTATCTATTGGCGATTTCGTTCCAATTCACATTCCAAGTATTTTTCGGCATGCTAATTACATTGCCGGTTGCCAAATTGCATTATCTCTTATAGTTTCCGAGATATGGACTATCGATAATTTACATCTTAGGCTCTGCTTCTAACTTGGGCCCAAATTGTAAAATCGTCTTATCTATTGGCGATTTCGTTCCAATTCACATTCCAAGTAATATTCGGCATGCTAATTACATTGCCGGTTGCCAAATTGCATTATCTCTTATAGTTTCCGAGATATGGACTATCGATAATTTACACCTTAGGCTCTGCTTCTAACTTGGGCCCAAATTGTAAAATGGTCTTACCTATTGGCGATTTCGTTCCAATTCACATTGCAAGTAATATTAGGCATGCTAATTACATTGCCGGTTGCCAAATTGCATTATCTCTTATAGTTTCCGAGATATGGACTATCGATAATTTACACCTTAGGCTCTGCTTCTAACTTGGGCCCAAATTGTAAAATGGTCTTATCTATTGGCGATTTCGTTCCAATTCACATTCCAAGTAATATTCGGCATGCTAATTACATTGCCGGTTGCCAAATTGCATTATCTCTTATAGTTTCCGAGATATGGACTATCGATAATTTACATCTTAGGCTCTGCTTCTAACTTGGGCCCAAATTGTAAAATGGTCTTATCTATTGGCGATTTCGTTCCAATTCACATTCCAAGTAATATTCGGCATGCTAATTACATTGCCGGTTGCCAAATTGCATTATCTCTTATAGTTTCCGAGATATGGACTATCGATAATTTACACCTTAGGCTTTGCTTCTAACTTGGGCCCAAATTGTAAAATGGTCTTATCTATTGGCGATTTCGTCCCAATTCACATTCCAAGTGATATTCGGCATGCTAATTACATTGCCGGTTGCGAAATTGCATTATCTCTTATAGTTTCCGAGATATGGACTATCAATAATTTACACCTTAGGCTCTGCTTCTAACTTGGGCCCAAATTGTAAAATGGTCTTATCTATTGGCGATTTCGTTCCAATTCACATTCCAAGTAATATTCGGCATGCTAATTACATTGCCGGTTGCCAAATTGCATTATCTCTTATAGTTTCCGAGATATGGACTATCGATAATTTACACCTTAGGCTCTGCTTCTAACTTGGGCCCAAATTGTAAAATGGTCTTATCTATTGGCGATTTCGTTCCAATTCACATTCCAAGTAATATTCGGCATGCTAATTACATTGCCGGTTGCCAAATTGCATTATCTCTTATAGTTTCCGAGATATGGACTATCGATAATTTACACCTTAGGCTCTGCTTCTAACTTGGGCCCAAATTGTAAAATGGTCTTATCTATTGGCGATTTCGTTCCAATTCACATTCCAAGTAATATTCGGCATGCTAATTACATTGCCGGTTGCCAAATTGCATTATCTCTTATAGTTTCCGAGATATGGACTATCGATAATTTACACCTTAGGCTCTGCTTCTAACTTGGGCCCAAATTGTAAAATGGTCTTATCTATTGGCGATTTCGTTCCAATTCTCATTCCAAGTGATATTCGGCATGCTAATTACATTGCCGGTTGCCAAATTGCATTATCTCTTATAGTTTCCGAGATATGCACTATCAATAATTTACACCTTAGGCTCTGCTTCTAACTTGGGCCCAAATTGTAAAATGGTCTTATCTATTGGCGATTTCGTTCCAATTCACATTCCAAGTAATATTCGGCATGCTAATTACATTGCCGGTTGCCAAATTGCATTATCTCTTATAGTTTCCGAGATATGGACTATCGATAATTTACACCTTAGGCTCTGCTTCTAACTTGGGCCCAAATTGTAAAATGGTCTTATCTATTGGCGATTTCGTTCCAATTCAAATTCCAAGTAATATTCGGCATGCTAATTACATTGCCGGTTGCCAAATTGCATTATCTCTTATAGTTTCCGAGATATGGACTATCGATTATTTACACCTTAGGCTCTGCTTCTAACTTGGGCCCAAATTGTAAAATGGTCTTCTCTATTGGCGATTTCGTTCCAATTCACATTCCAAGTAATATTCGGCATGCTAATTACATTGCCGGTTGCCAAATTGCATTATCTCTTATAGTTTCCGAGATATGGACTATCAATAATTTACACCTTAGGCTCTGCTTCTAACTTGGGCCCAAATTGTAAAATGGTCTTATCTATTGGCGATTTCGTTCCAATTCACATTCCAAGTAATATTCGGCATGCTAATTACATTGCCGGTTGCCAAATTGCATTATCTCTTATAGTTTCCGAGATATGGACTATCGATAATTTACACCTTAGGCTCTGCTTCTAACTTGGGCCCAAATTGTAAAATGGTCTTATCTATTGGCGATTTCGTTCCAATTCACATTCCAAGTAATATTCGGCATGCTAATTACATTGCCGGTTGCCAAATTGCATTATCTCTTATAGTTTCCGAGATATGGACTATCGATAATTTACACCTTAGGCTCTGCTTCTAACTTGGGCCCAAATTGTAAAATGGTCTTATCTATTGGCGATTTCGTTCCAATTCACATTCCAAGTATTATTCGGCATGCTAATTACATTGCCGGTTGCCAAATTGCATTATCTCTTATAGTTTCCGAGATATGGACTATCGATAATTTACATCTTAGGCTCTGCTTCTAACTTGGGCCCAAATTGTAAAATCGTCTTATCTATTGGCGATTTCGTTCCAATTCACATTCCAAGTAATATTCGGCATGTTAATTACATTGCCGGTTGCCAAATTGTATTATCTCTTATAGTTTCCGAGATATGGACTATCGATAATTTACACCTTAGGCTCTGCTTCTAACTTGGGCCCAAATTGTAAAATGGTCTTATCTATTGGCGATTTCGTTCCAATTCACATTCCAAGTAATATCCGGCATGCTAATTACTTTGCCGGTTGCCAAATTGAATTATCTCTTATAGTTTCCGAGATATGGACTATCGATAATTTACACCTTAGGCTCTGCTTCTAACTTGGGCCCAAATTGTAAAATGGTCTTATCTATTGGCGATTTCGTTCCAATTCACATTCCAAGTAATATTCAACATGCTAATTACATTGCCGGTTGCCAAATTGCATTATCTCTTATAGTTTCCGAGATATGGACTATCGATAATTTACATCTTAGGCTCTGCTTCTAACTTGGGCCCAAATTGTAAAATGGCCTTATCTATTGGCGATTTCGTTCCAATTCACATTCCAAGTAATATTCGGCATGCTAATTACATTGCCGGTTGCCAAATTGCATTATCTCTTATAGTTTCCGAGATATGGACTATCGATAATTTACACCTTAGGCTCTGCTTCTAACTTGGGCCCAAATTGTAAAATGGTCTTATCTATTGGCGATTTCGTTCCAATTCACATTCCAAGTAATATTCGGCATGCTAATTACATTGCCGGTTGCCAAATTGCATTATCTCTTATAGTTTCCGAGATATGGACTATCGATAATTTACACCTTAGGCTCTGCTTCTAACTTGGGCCCAAATTGTAAAATGGTCTTATCTATTGGCGATTTCGTTCCAATTCTCATTCCAAGTGATATTCGGCATGCTAATTACATTGCCGGTTGCCAAATTGCATTATCTCTTATAGTTTCCGAGATATGGACTATCGATAATTTACACCTTAGGCTCTGCTTCTAACTTGGGCCCAAATTGTAAAATGGTCTTATCTATTGGCGATTTCGTTCCAATTCACACTCCAAGTAATATTCGGCATGCTAATTACATTGCCGGTTGCGAAATTGCATTATCTCTTATAGTTTCCGAGATATGCACTATCAATAATTTACACCTTAAGCTCTGCTTCTAACTTGGGCCCAAATTGTAAAATGGTCTTATCTATTGGCGATTTCGTTCCAATTCACATTCCGAGTAATATTCGGCATGCTAATTACATTGCCGGTTGCCAAATTGCATTATCTCTTATAGTTTCCGAGATATGGACTATCGATAATTTACACCTTAGGCTCTGCTTCTTACTTGGGCCCAAATTGTAAAATGGTCTTATCTATTGGCGATTTCGTTCCAATTCACATTCCAAGTAATATTCGGCATGCTAATTACATTGCCGGTTGCCAAATTGCATTATCTCTTATAGTTTCCGAGATATGGACTATCGATAATTTACACCTTAGGCTCTGCTTCTAACTTGGTCCCAAATTGTAAAATGGTCTTATCTATTGGCGATTTCGTTCCAATTCACATTCCAAGTAATATTCGGCATGCTAATTACATTGCCGGTTGCCAAATTGCATTATCTCTCATAGTTTCCGAGATATGGACTATCGATAATTTACACCTTAGGCTCTGCTTCTAACTTGGGCCCAAATTGTAAAATGGTCTTATCTATTGGCGATTTCGTTCCAATTCACATTCCAAGTAATATTCGGCATGCTAATTACATTGCCGGTTGCCAAATTGCATTATCTCTTATAGTTTCCGAGATATGGACTATCGATAATTTACACCTTAGGCTCTGCTTCTAACTTGGGCCCAAATTGTAAAATGGTCTTATCTATTGGCGATTTCGTTCCAATTCACATTCCAAGTAATATTCGGCATGCTAATTACATTGCCGGTTGCCAAATTGCATTATCTCTTATAGTTTCCGAGATATGGACTATCGATAATTTACACCTTAGTCTCTGCTTCTAACTTGGGCCCAAATTGTAAAATG
Organism: Rhynchophorus ferrugineus; assembly: GCF_030347505.1. NCBI lineage: Eukaryota > Metazoa > Arthropoda > Insecta > Coleoptera > Curculionidae > Rhynchophorus > Rhynchophorus ferrugineus. The sequence goes on from NW_027472692.1 coordinate 27,592, forward strand.
GTCTTATCTATTGGCGATTTCGTTCCAATTCACATTCCAAGTAATATTCGGCATGCTAATTACATTGCCGGTTGCCAAATTGCATTATCTCTTATAGTTTCCGAGATATGGACTATCGATAATTTACACCTTAGGCTCTGCTTCTAACTTGGGCCCAAATTGTAAAATGGTCTTATCTATTGGCGATTTCGTTCCAATTCACATTCCAAGTAATATTCGGCATGCTAATTACTTTGCCGGTTGCCAAATTGCATTATCTCTTATAGTTTCCGAGATATGGACTATCGATAATTTACACCTTAGGCTCTGCTTCTAACTTGGGCCCAAATTGTAAAATGGTCTTTTCTATTGGCGATTTCGTTCCAATTCACATTCCAAGTAATATTCGGCATGCTAATTACATTGCCGGTTGCCAAATTGCATTATCTCTTATAGATTCCGAGATATGGACTATCAATAATTTACACCTTAGGCTCTGCTTCTAACTTGGGCCCAAATTGTAAAATGGTCTTATCTATTGGCGATTTCGTTCCAATTCACATTCCAAGTAATATTCGGCATGCTAATTACATTGCCGGTTGCCAAATTGCATTATCTCTTATAGTTTCCGAGATATGGACTATCGATAATTTACACCTTAGGCTCTGCTTCTAACTTGGGCCCAAATTGTAAAATGGTCTTTTCTATTGGCGATTTCGTTCCAATTCACATTCCAAGTAATATTCGGCATGCTAATTACTTTGCCGGTTGCCAAATTGCATTATCTCTTATAGTTTCCGAGATATGGACTATCGATAATTTACACCTTAGGCTCTGCTTCTAACTTGGGCCCAGATTGTAAAATGGTCTTTTCTATTGGCGATTTCGTTCCAATTCACATTCCAAGTAATATTCGGCATGCTAATTACATTGCCTGTTGCCAAATTGAATTATCTCTTATAGTTTCCGAGATATGGACTATCGATAATTTACACCTTAGGCTCTGCTTCTAACTTGGGCCCAAATTGTAAAATGGTCTTACCTATTGGCGATTTCGTTCCAATTCACATTCCAAGTAATATTCGGCATGCTAATTACATTGCCGGTTGCCAAATTGCATTATCTCTTATAGTTTCCGAGATATGGACTATCGATAATTTACACCTTAGGCTCTGCTTCTAACTTGGGCCCAAATTGTAAAATGGTCTTATCTATTGGCGATTTCGTTCCAATTCACATTCCAATTAATATTCGGCATGCTAATTACATTGCCGGTTGCCAAATTGCATTATCTCTTATAGTTTCCGAGATATGGACTATCGATAATTTACACCTTAGGCTCTGCTTCTAACTTGGGCCCAAATTGTAAAATGGTCTTATCTATTGGCGATTTCGTTCCAATTCACATTCCAAGTAATATTCGGCATGCTAATTACATTGCCGTTTGCCAAATTGCATTATCTCTTATAGTTTCCGAGATATGGACTATCGATAATTTACACCTTAGGCTCTGCTTCTAACTTGGGCCCAAATTGTAAAATGGTCTTATCTATTGGCGATTTCGTTCCAATTCACATTCCAAGTAATATTCGGCATGCTAATTACATTGCCGGTTGCCAAATTGCATTATATCTTATAGTTTCCGAGATATGGACTATCGATAATTTACACCTTAGGCTCTGCTTCTAACTTGGGCCCAAATTGTAAAATGGTCTTATCTATTGGCGATTTCGTTCCAATTCACATTCCAAGTAATATTCGGCATGCTAATTACATTGCCGGTTGCCAAATTGAATTATCTCTTATAGTTTCCGAGATATGGACTATCGATAATTTACACCTTAGGCTCTGCTTCTAACTTGGGCCCAAATTGTAAAATGGTCTTACCTATTGGCGATTTCGTTCCAATTCACATTCCAAGTAATATTCGGCATGCTAATTACATTGCCGGTTGCCAAATTGCATTATCTCTTATAGTTTCCGAGATATGGACTATCGATAATTTACACCTTAGGCTCTGCTTCTAACTTGGGCCCAAATTGTAAAATGGTCTTATCTATTGGCGATTTCGTTCCAATTCACATTCCAAGTAATATTCGGCATGCTAATTACATTGCCGGTTGCCAAATTGCATTATCTCTTATAGTTTCCGAGATATGGACTATCGATAATTTACACCTTAGGCTCTGTTTCTAACTTGGGCCCAAATTGTAAAATGGTCTTATCTATTGGCGATTTCGTTCCAATTCACATTCCAAGTAATATTCGGCATGCTAATTACATTGCCGGTTGCCAAATTGAATTATCTCTTATAGTTTCCGAGATATGGACTATCGATAATTTACACCTTAGGCTCTGCTTCTAACTTGGGCCCAAATTGTAAAATGGTCTTACCTATTGGCGATTTCGTTCCAATTCACATTCCAAGTAATATTCGGCATGCTAATTACATTGCCGGTTGCCAAATTGCATTATCTCTTATAGTTTCCGAGATATGGACTATCGATAATTTACACCTTAGGCTCTGCTTCTAACTTGGGCCCAAATTGTAAAATGGTCTTATCTATTGGCGATTTCGTTCCAATTCACATTCCAAGTAATATTCGGCATGCTAATTACATTGCCGGTTGCCGAATTGCATTATCTCTTATAGTTTCCGAGATATGGACTATCGATAATTTACACCTTAGGCTCTGCTTCTAACTTGGGCCCAAATTGTAAAATGGTCTTATCTATTGGCGATTTCGTTCCAATTCACATTCCAAGTAATATTCGGCATGCTAATTACATTGCCGGTTGCCAAATTGCATTATCTCTTATAGTTTCCGAGATATGGACTATCAATAATTTACACCTTAGGCTCTGCTTCTAACTTGGGCCCAAATTGTAAAATGGTCTTATCTATTGGCGATTTCGTTCCAATTCACATTCCAAGTAATATTCGGCATGCTAATTACATTGCCGGTTGCCAAATTGCATTATCTCTTATAGTTTCCGAGATATGGACTATCGATAATTTACACCTTAGGCTCTGCTTCTAACTTGGGCCCAAATTGTAAAATGGTCTTATCTATTGGCGATTTCGTTCCAATTCACATTCCAAGTAATATTCGGCATGCTAATTACATTGCCGGTTGCCAAATTGCATTATCTCTTATAGTTTCCGAGATATGGACTATCGATAATTTACACCTTAGTCTCTGCTTCTAACTTGGGCCCAAATTGTAAAATGGTCTTATCTATTGGCGATTTCGTTCCAATTCACATTCCAAGTAATATTCGGCATGCTAATTACATTGCCGGTTGCCAAATTGCATTATCTCTTATAGTTTCCGAGATATGGACTATCGATAATTTACACCTTAGGCTCTGCTTCTAACTTGGGCCCAAATTGTAAAATGGTCTTCTCTATTGGCGATTTCGTTCCAATTCACATTCCAAGTAATATTCGGCATGCTAATTACATTGCCGGTTGCCAAATTGCATTACCTCTTATAGTTTCCGAGATATGGACTATCGATAATTTACACCTTAGGCTCTGCTTCTAACTTGGTCCCAAATTGTAAAATGGTCTTATCTATTGGCGATTTCGTTCCAATTCACATTCCAAGTAATATTCGGCATGCTAATTACATTGCCGGTTGCCAAATTGCATTATCTCTTATAGTTTCCGAGATATGGACTATCGATAATTTACACCTTAGGCTCTGCTTCTAACTTGGGCCCAAATTGTAAAATGGCCTTATCTATTGGCGATTTCGTTCCAATTCACATTCCAAGTAATATTCGGCATGCTAATTACATTGCCGGTTGCCAAATTGCATTATCTCTTATAGTTTCCGAGATATGGACTATCAATAATTTACACCTTAGGCTCTGCTTCTAACTTGGGCCCAAATTGTAAAATGGTCTTATCTATTGGCGATTTCGTTCCAATTCACATTCCAAGTAATATTCGGCATGCTAATTACATTGCCGGTTGCCAAATTGCATTATCTCTTATAGTTTCCGAGATATGGACTATCGATAATTTACACCTTAGGCTCTGCTTCTAACTTGGGCCCAAATTGTAAAATGGTCTTATCTATTGGCGATTTCGTTCCAATTCACATTCCAAGTAATATTCGGCATGCTAATTACATTGCCGGTTGCCAAATTGCATTATCTCTTATAGTTTCCGAGATATGGACTATCAATAATTTACACCTTAGGCTCTGCTTCTAACTTGGGCCCAAATTGTAAAATGGTCTTATCTATTGGCGATTTCGTTCCAATTCACATTCCAAGTAATATTCGGCATGCTAATTACATTGAGGGTTGCCAAATTGCATTATCTCTTATAGTTTCCGAGATATGGACTATCGATAATTTACACCTTAGGCTCTGCTTCTAACTTGGGCCCAAATTGTAAAATGGTCTTATCTATTGGCGATTTCGTTCCAATTCACATTCCAAGTAATATTCGGCATGCTAATTACATTGCCGGTTGCCAAATTGCATTATCTCTTATAGTTTCCGAGATATGGACTATCGATAATTTACACCTTAGTCTCTGCTTCTAACTTGGGCCCAAATTGTAAAATGGTCTTATCTATTGGCGATTTCGTTCCAATTCACATTCCAAGTAATATTCGGCATGCTAATTACATTGCCGGTTGCCAAATTGCATTATCTCTTATAGTTTCCGAGATATGGACTATCGATAATTTACACCTTAGGCTCTGCTTCTAACTTGGGCCCAAATTGTAAAATGGTCTTCTCTATTGGCGATTTCGTTCCAATTCACATTCCAAGTAATATTCGGCATGCTAATTACATTGCCGGTTGCCAAATTGCATTACCTCTTATAGTTTCCGAGATATGGACTATCGATAATTTACACCTTAGGCTCTGCTTCTAACTTGGGCCCAAATTGTAAAATGGTCTTATCTATTGGCGATTTCGTTCCAATTCACATTCCAAGTAATATTCGGCATGCTAATTACTTTGCCGGTTGCCAAATTGCATTATCTCTTATAGTTTCCGAGATATGGACTATCGATAATTTACACCTTAGGCTCTGCTTCTAACTTGGGCCCAAATTGTAAAATGGTCTTATCTATTGGCGATTTCGTTCCAATTCACATTCCAAGTAATATTCGGCATGCTAATTACATTGCCTGTTGCCAAATTGAATTATCTCTTATAGTTTCCGAGATATGGACTATCGATAATTTACACCTTAGGCTCTGCTTCTAACTTGGGCCCAAATTGTAAAATGGTCTTATCTATTGGCGATTTCGTTCCAATTCACATTCCAAGTAATATTCGGCATGCTAATTACATTGCCGGTTGCCAAATTGCATTATCTCTTATAGTTTCCGAGATATGGACTATCGATAATTTACACCTTAGGCTCTGCTTCTAACTTGGGCCCAAATTGTAAAATGGTCTTACCTATTGGCGATTTCGTTCCAATTCACAGTCCAAGTAATATTCGGCATGCTAATTACATTGCCGGTTGCCAAATTGCATTATCTCTTATAGTTTCCGAGATATGGACTATCGATAATTTACACCTTAGGCTCTGCTTCTAACTTGGGCCCAAATTGTAAAATGGTCTTATCTATTGGCGATTTCGTTCCAATTCACATTCCAATTAATATTCGGCATGCTAATTACATTGCCGGTTGCCAAATTGCATTATCTCTTATAGTTTCCGAGATATGGACTATCGATAATTTACACCTTAGGCTCTGCTTCTAACTTGGGCCCAAATTGTAAAATGGTCTTATCTATTGGCGATTTCGTTCCAATTCACATTCCAAGTAATATTCGGCATGCTAATTACATTGCCGTTTGCCAAATTGCATTATCTCTTATAGTTTCCGAGATATGGACTATCGATAATTTACACCTTAGGCTCTGCTTCTAACTTGGGCCCAAATTGTAAAATGGTCTTATCTATTGGCGATTTCGTTCCAATTCACATTCCAAGTAATATTCGGCATGCTAATTACATTGCCGGTTGCCAAATTGCATTATATCTTATAGTTTCCGAGATATGTACTATCGATAATTTACACCTTAGGCTCTGCTTCTAACTTGGGCCCAAATTGTAAAATGGTCTTATCTATTGGCGATTTCGTTCCAATTCACATTCCAAGTAATATTCGGCATGCTAATTACATTGCCGGTTGCCAAATTGCATTACCTCTTATAGTTTCCGAGATATGGACTATCGATAATTTACACCTTAGGCTCTGCTTCTAACTTGGGCCCAAATTGTAAAATGGTCTTATCTATTGGCGATTTCGTTCCAATTCACATTCCAAGTAATATTCGGCATGCTAATTACTTTGCCGGTTGCCAAATTGCATTATCTCTTATAGTTTCCGAGATATGGACTATCGATAATTTACACCTTAGGCTCTGCTTCTAACTTGGGCCCAAATTGTAAAATGGTCTTATCTATTGGCGATTTCGTTCCAATTCACATTCCAAGTAATATTCGGCATGCTAATTACATTGCCTGTTGCCAAATTGAATTATCTCTTATAGTTTCCGAGATATGGACTATCGATAATTTACACCTTAGGCTCTGCTTCTAACTTGGGCCCAAATTGTAAAATGGTCTTATCTATTGGCGATTTCGTTCCAATTCACATTCCAAGTAATATTCGGCATGCTAATTACATTGCCGGTTGCCAAATTGCATTATCTCTTATAGTTTCCGAGATATGGACTATCGATAATTTACACCTTAGGCTCTGCTTCTAACTTGGGCCCAAATTGTAAAATGGTCTTACCTATTGGCGATTTCGTTCCAATTCACAGTCCAAGTAATATTCGGCATGCTAATTACATTGCCGGTTGCCAAATTGCATTATCTCTTATAGTTTCCGAGATATGGACTATCGATAATTTACACCTTAGGCTCTGCTTCTAACTTGGGCCCAAATTGTAAAATGGTCTTATCTATTGGCGATTTCGTTCCAATTCACATTCCAATTAATATTCGGCATGCTAATTACATTGCCGGTTGCCAAATTGCATTATCTCTTATAGTTTCCGAGATATGGACTATCGATAATTTACACCTTAGGCTCTGCTTCTAACTTGGGCCCAAATTGTAAAATGGTCTTATCTATTGGCGATTTCGTTCCAATTCACATTCCAAGTAATATTCGGCATGCTAATTACATTGCCGTTTGCCAAATTGCATTATCTCTTATAGTTTCCGAGATATGGACTATCGATAATTTACACCTTAGGCTCTGCTTCTAACTTGGGCCCAAATTGTAAAATGGTCTTATCTATTGGCGATTTCGTTCCAATTCACATTCCAAGTAATATTCGGCATGCTAATTACATTGCCGGTTGCCAAATTGAATTATCTCTTATAGTTTCCGAGATATGGACTATCGATAATTTACACCTTAGGCTCTGCTTCTAACTTGGGCCCAAATTGTAAAATGGTCTTATCTATTGGCGATTTCGTTCCAATTCACATTCCAAGTAATATTCGGCATGCTAATTACATTGCCGGTTGCCAAATTGAATTATCTCTTATAGTTTCCGAGATATGGACTATCGATAATTTACACCTTAGGCTCTGCTTCTAACTTGGGCCCAAATTGTAAAATGGTCTTACCTATTGGCGATTTCGTTCCAATTCACATTCCAAGTAATATTCGGCATGCTAATTACATTGCCGGTTGCCAAATTGCATTATCTCTTATAGTTTCCGAGATATGGACTATCCATAATTTACACCTTAGGCTCTGCTTCTATCTTGGGCCCAAATTGTAAAATGGTCTTATCTATTGATGATTTCGTTCCAATTCACATTCCAAGTAATATTCGGCATGCTAATTACATTGCCTGTTGCCAAATTGAATTATCTCTTATAGTTTCCGAGATATGGACTATCGATAATTTACACCTTAGGCTCTGCTTCTAACTTGGGCCCAAATTGTAAAATGGTCTTACCTATTGGCGATTTCGTTCCAATTCACATTGCAAGTAATATTAGGCATGCTAATTACATTGCCGGTTGCCAAATTGCATTATCTCTTATAGTTTCCGAGATATGGACTATCGATAATTTACACCTTAGGCTCTGCTTCTAACTTGGGCCCAAATTGTAAAATGGTCTTATCTATTGGCGATTTCGTTCCAATTCACATTCCAAGTAATATTCGGCATGCTAATTACATTGCCGTTTGCCAAATTGCATTATCTCTTATAGTTTCCGAGATATGGACTATCGATAATTTACACCTTAGGCTCTGCTTCTAACTTGGGCCCAAATTGTAAAATGGTCTTATCTATTGGCGATTTCGTTCCAATTCACATTCCAAGTAATATTCGGCATGCTAATTACATTGCCGGTTGCCAAATTGCATTATATCTTATAGTTTCCGAGATATGGACTATCGATAATTTACACCTTAGGCTCTGCTTCTAACTTGGGCCCAAATTGTAAAATGGTCTTACCTATTGGCGATTTCGTTCCAATTCACATTCCAAGTAATATTCGGCATGCTAATTACATTGCCGGTTGCCAAATTGCATTATCTCTTATAGTTTCCGAGATATGGACTATCGATAATTTACACCTTAGGCTCTGCTTCTAACTTGGGCCCAAATTGTAAAATGGTCTTATCTATTGACGATTTCTTTCCAATTCACATTCCAAGTAATATTCGGCATGCTAATTACATTGCCGGTTGCCAAATTGCATTATCTCTTATAGTTTCCGAGATATGGACTATCGATAATTTACACCTTAGGCTCTGCTTCTAACTTGGGCCCAAATTGTAAAATCGTCTTATCTATTGGCGATTTCGTTCCAATTCACATTCCAAGTAATATTCGGCATGCTAATTACATTGCCGGTTGCCAAATTGCATTATCTCTTATAGTTTCCGAGATATGGACTATCGGTAATTTACACCTTAGGCTCTGCTTCTAACTTGGGCCCAAATTATAAAATGGTCTTATCTATTGGCGATTTCGTTCCAATTCACATTCCAAGTAATATCCGGCCTGCTAATTACATTGACGGTTGCCAAATTGAATTATCTCTTATAGTTTCCGAGATATGGACTATCGATAATTTACACCTTAGGCTCTGCTTCTAACTTGGGCCCAAATTGTAAAATGGTCTTACCTATTGGCGATCTCGTTCCAATTCACATTCCAAGTAATATTCGGCATGCTAATTACATTGCCGGTTGCCAAATTGCATTATCTCTTATAGTTTCCGAGATATGGACTATCGATAATTTACACCTTAGGCTCTGCTTCTAACTTGGGCCCAAATTGTAAAATGGCCTTATCTATTGGCGATTTCGTTCCAATTCACATTCCAAGTATTTTTCGGCATGCTAATTACATTGCCGGTTGCCAAATTGCATTATCTCTTATAGTTTCCGAGATATGGACTATCGATAATTTACATCTTAGGCTCTGCTTCTAACTTGGGCCCAAATTGTAAAATCGTCTTATCTATTGGCGATTTCGTTCCAATTCACATTCCAAGTAATATTCGGCATGCTAATTACATTGCCGGTTGCCAAATTGCATTATCTCTTATAGTTTCCGAGATATGGACTATCGATAATTTACACCTTAGGCTCTGCTTCTAACTTGGGCCCAAATTGTAAAATGGTCTTACCTATTGGCGATTCCGTTCCAATTCACATTGCAAGTAATATTAGGCATGCTAATTACATTGCCGGTTGCCAAATTGCATTATCTCTTATAGTTTCCGAGATATGGACTATCGATAATTTACACCTTAGGCTCTGCTTCTAACTTGGGCCCAAATTGTAAAATGGTCTTATCTATTGGCGATTTCGTTCCAATTCACATTCCAAGTAATATTCGGCATGCTAATTACATTGCCGGTTGCCAAATTGCATTATCTCTTATAGATTCCGAGATATGGACTATCGATAATTTACATCTTAGGCTCTGCTTCTAACTTGGGCCCAAATTGTAAAATGATCTTATCTATTGGCGATTTCGTTCCAATTCACATTCCAAGTAATATTCGGCATGCTAATTACATTGCCGGTTGCCAAATTGCATTATCTCTTATAGTTTCCGAGATATGGACTATCGATAATTTACACCTTAGGCTCTGCTTCTAACTTGGGCCCAAATTGTAAAATGGCCTTATCTATTGGCGATTTCGTTCCAATTCTCATTCCAAGTGATATTCGGCATGCTAATTACATTGCCGGTTGCCAAATTGCATTATCTCTTATAGTTTCCGAGATATGCACTATCAATAATTTACACCTTAGGCTCTGCTTCTAACTTGGGCCCAAATTGTAAAATGGTCTTATCTATTGGCGATTTCGTTCCAATACACATTCCAAGTAATATTCGGCATGCTAATTACATTGCCGGTTGCCAAATTGCATTATCTCTTATAGTTTCCGAGATATGGACTATCGATAATTTACACCTTAGGCTCTGCTTCTAACTTGGGCCCAAATTGTAAAATGGTCTTATCTATTGGCGATTTCGTTCCAATTCAAATTCCAAGTAATATTCGGCATGCTAATTACATTGCCGGTTGCCAAATTGCATTATCTCTTATAGTTTCCGAGATATGGACTATCGATAATTTACACCTTAGGCTCTGCTTCTAACTTGGGCCCAAATTGTAAAATGGTCTTATCTATTGGCGATTGCGTTCCAATTCACATTCCAAGTAATATTCGGCATGCTAATTACATTGCCGGTTGCCAAATTGCATTACCTCTTATAGTTTCCGAGATATGGACTATCGATAATTTACACCTTAGGCTCTGCTTCTAACTTGGGCCCAAATTGTAAAATGGTCTTATCTATTGGCGATTTCGTTCCAATTCACATTCCAAGTAATGTTCGGCATGCTAATTACATTGCCGGTTGCCAAATTGCATTATCTCTTATAGTTTCCGAGATATGGACTATCGATAATTTACACCTTAGGCTCTGCTTCTAACTTGGGCCCAAATTGTAAAATGGTCTTCTCTATTGGCGATTTCGTTCCAATTCACATTCCAAGTAATATTCGGCATGCTAATTACATTGCCGGTTGCCAAATTGCATTATCTCTTATAGTTTCCGAGATATGGACTATCAATAATTTACACCTTAGGCTCTGCTTCTAACTTGGGCCCAAATTGTAAAATGGTCTTATCTATTGGCGATTTCGTTCCAATTCACATTCCAAGTAATATTCGGCATGCTAATTACATTGCCGGTTGCCAAATTGCATTATCTCTTATAGTTTCCGAGATATGGACTATCGATAATTTACACCTTAGGCTCTGCTTCTAACTTGGGCCCAAATTGTAAAATGGTCTTATCTATTGGCGATTTCGTTCCAATTCACATTCCAAGTAATATTCGGCATGCTAATTACATTGCCGGTTGCCAAATTGCATTATCTCTTATAGTTTCCGAGATATGGACTATCGATAATTTACACCTTAGGCTCTGCTTCTAACTTGGGCCCAAATTGTAAAATGGTCTTATCTATTGGCGATTTCGTTCCAATTCACATTCCAAGTATTATTCGGCATGCTAATTACATTGCCGGTTGCCAAATTGCATTATCTCTTATAGTTTCCGAGATATGGACTATCGATAATTTACATCTTAGGCTCTGCTTCTAACTTGGGCCCAAATTGTAAAATCGTCTTATCTATTGGCGATTTCGTTCCAATTCACATTCCAAGTAATATTCGAAATGTTAATTACATTGCCGGTTGCCAAATTGCATTATCTCTTATAGTTTCCGAGATATGGACTATCGATAATTTACACCTTAGGCTTTGCTTCTAACTTGGGCCCAAATTGTAAAATGGTCTTATCTATTGGCGATTTCGTTCCAATTCACATTCCAAGTAATATCCGGCATGCTAATTACTTTGCCGGTTGCCAAATTGAATTATCTCTTATAGTTTCCGAGATATGGACTATCGATAATTTACACCTTAGGCTCTGCTTCTAACTTGGGCCCAAATTGTAAAATGGTCTTATCTATTGGCGATTTCGTTCCAATTCACATTCCAAGTAATATTCAACATGCTAATTACATTGCCGGTTGCCAAATTGCATTATCTCTTATAGTTTCCGAGATATGGACTATCGATAATTTACATCTTAGGCTCTGCTTCTAACTTGGGCCCAAATTGTAAAATGGTCTTATCTATTGGCGATTTCGTTCCAATTCACATTCCAAGTAATATTCGGCATGCTAATTACATTGCCGGTTGCCAAATTGCATTATCTCTTATAGTTTCCGAGATATGGACTATCGATAATTTACACCTTAGGCTCTGCTTCTAACTTGGGCCCAAATTGTAAAATGGTCTTATCTATTGGCGATTTCGTTCCAATTCACATTCCAAGTAATATTCAACATGCTAATTACATTGCCGGTTGCCAAATTGCATTATCTCTTATAGTTTCCGAGATATGGACTATCGATAATTTACATCTTAGGCTCTGCTTCTAACTTGGGCCCAAATTGTAAAATGGTCTTATCTATTGGCGATTTCGTTCCAATTCACATTCCAAGTAATATTCGGCATGCTAATTACATTGCCGGTTGCCAAATTGCATTATCTCTTATAGTTTCCGAGATATGGACTATCGATAATTTACACCTTAGGCTCTGCTTCTAACTTGGGCCCAAATTGTAAAATGGTCTTATCTATTGGCGATTTCGTTCCAATTCACATTCCAAGTAATATTCGGCATGCTAATTACATTGCCGGTTGCCAAATTGCATTATCTCTTATAGTTTCCGAGATATGGACTATCGATAATTTACACCTTAGGCTCTGCTTCTAACTTGGGCCCAAATTGTAAAATGGTCTTATCTATTGGCGATTTCGTTCCAATTCTCATTCCAAGTGATATTCGGCATGCTAATTACATTGCCGGTTGCCAAATTGCATTATCTCTTATGGTTTCCGAGATATGGACTATCGATAATTTACACCTTAGGCTCTGCTTCTAACTTGGGCCCAAATTGTAAAATGGTCTTATCTATTGGCGATTTCGTTCCAATTCACACTCCAAGTAATATTCGGCATGCTAATTACATTGCCGGTTGCGAAATTGCATTATCTCTTATAGTTTCCGAGATATGCACTATCAATAATTTACACCTTAAGCTCTGCTTCTAACTTGGGCCCAAATTGTAAAATGGTCTTATCTATTGGCGATTTCGTTCCAATTCACATTCCAAGTAATATTCGGCATGCTAATTACATTGCCGGTTGCCAAATTGCATTATCTCTTATAGTTTCCGAGATATATACTATCGATAATTTACACCTTAGGCTCTGCTTCTTACTTGGGCCCAAATTGTAAAATGGTCTTATCTATTGGCGATTTCGTTCGAATTCACATTCCAAGTAATATTCGGCATGCTAATTACATTGCCGGTTGCCAAATTGCATTATCTCTTATAGTTTCCGAGATATGGACTATCGATAATTTACACCTTAGGCTCTGCTTCTAACTTGGGCCCAAATTGTAAAATGGTCTTATCTATTGGCGATTGCGTTCCAATTCACATTCCAAGTAATATTCGGCATGCTAATTACATTGCCGGTTGCCAAATTGCATTACCTCTTATAGTTTCCGAGATATGGACTATCGATAATTTACACCTTAGGCTCTGCTTCTAACTTGGGCCCAAATTGTAAAATGGTCTTATCTATTGGCGATTTCGTTCCAATTCACATTTCAAGTAATATTCGGCATGCTAATTACATTGCCGGTTGCCAAATTGCATTATCTCTTATAGTTTCCGAGATATGGACTATCGATAATTTACACCTTAGGCTCTGCTTCTAACTTGGGCCCAAATTGTAAAATGGTCTTCTCTATTGGCGATTTCGTTCCAATTCACATTCCAAGTAATACTCGGCATGCTAATTACATTGCCGGTTGCCAAATTGCATTATCTCTTATAGTTTCCGAGATATGGACTATCGATAATTTACACCTTAGGCTCTGCTTCTAACTTGGGCCCAAATTGTAAAATGGTCTTATCTATTGGCGATTTCGTTCCAATTCACATTCCAAGTAATATTCGGCATGCTAATTACATTGCCGGTCGCCAAATTGCATTATCTCTTATAGTTTCCGAGATATGGACTATCGATAATTTACACCTTAGGCTCTGCTTCTAACTTGGGCCCAAATTGTAAAATGGTCTTATCTATTGGCGATTTCGTTCCAATTCACATTCCAAGTAATATTCGGCATGCTAATTACATTGCCGGTTGCCAAATTGCATTATCTCTTATAGTTTCCGAGATATGGACTATCGATAATTTACACCTTAGGCTCTGCTTCTAACTTGGGCCCAAATTGTAAAATGGTCTTATCTATTGGCGATTTCGTTCCAATTCACATTCCAAGTAATATTCGGCATGCTAATTACATTGCCGGTTGCCAAATTGCATTATCTCTTATAGTTTCCGAGATATGGACTATCGATAATTTACACCTTAGGCTCTGCTTCTAACTTGGGCCCAAATTGTAAAATGGTCTTATCTATTGGCGATTTCGTTCCAATTCACATTCCAAGTAATATTCGGCATGCTAATTACATTGCCGGTTGCCAAATTGCATTATCTCTTATAGTTTCCGAGATATGGACTATCGATAATTTACATCTTAGGCTCTGCTTCTAACTTGGGCCCAAATTGTAAAATCGACTTATCTATTGGCGATTTCGTTCCAATTCACATTCCAAGTAATATTCGGCATGCTAATTACATTGCCGGTTGCCAAATTGCATTATCTCTTATAGTTTCCGAGATATGGTCTATCGATAATTTACATCTTAGGCTCTGCTTCTAACTTGGGCCCAAATTGTAAAATGGTCTTTTCTATTGGCGATTTCGTTCCAATTCACATTCCAAGTAATATTCGGCATGCTAATTACATTGCCGGTTGCCAAATTGCATTATCTCTTATAGTTTCCGAGATATGGACTATCGATAATTTACACCTTAGGCTCTGCTTCTAACTTGGGCCCAAATTGTAAAATGGTCTTATCTATTGGCGATTTCGTCCCAATTCACATTTCAAGTAATATTCGGCATGCTAATTACATTGCCGGTTGCCAAATTGCATTATCTCTTATAGTTTCCGAGATATGGACTATCGATAATTTACACCTTAGGCTCTGCTTCTAACTTGGGCCCAAATTGTAAAATGGTCTTCTCTATTGGCGATTTCGTTCCAATTCACATTCCAAGTAATATTCGGCATGCTAATTACATTTCCGGTTGCCAAATTGCATTATCTCTTATAGTTTCCGAGATATGGACTATCGATAATTTACACCTTAGGCTCTGCTTCTAACTTGGGCCCAAATTGTAAAATGGTCTTATCTATTGGCGATTTCGTTCCAATTCACATTCCAAGTAATATTCGGCATGCTAATTACATTGCCGGTCGCCAAATTGCATTATCTCTTATAGTTTCCGAGATATGGACTATCGATAATTTACACCTTAGGCTCTGCTTCTAACTTGGGCCCAAATTGTAAAATGGTCTTATCTATTGGCGATTTCGTTCCAATTCACATTCCAAGTAATATTCGGCATGCTAATTACATTGCCGGTTGCCAAATTGCATTATCTCTTATAGTTTCCGAGATATGGACTATCGATAATTTACACCTTAGGCTCTGCTTCTAACTTGGGCCCAAATTGTAAAATGGTCTTATCTATTGGCGATTTCGTTCCAATTCACATTCCAAGTAATATTCGGCATGCTAATTACATTGCCGGTTGCCAAATTGCATTATCTCTTATAGTTTCCGAGATATGGACTATCGATAATTTACACCTTAGGCTCTGCTTCTAACTTGGGCCCAAATTGTAAAATGGTCTTATCTATTGGCGATTTCGTTCCAATTCACATTCCAAGTAATATTCGGCATGCTAATTACATTGCCGGTTGCCAAATTGCATTATCTCTTATAGTTTCCGAGATATGGACTATCGATAATTTACATCTTAGGCTCTGCTTCTAACTTGGGCCCAAATTGTAAAATCGACTTATCTATTGGCGATTTCGTTCCAATTCACATTCCAAGTAATATTCGGCATGCTAATTACATTGCCGGTTGCCAAATTGCATTATCTCTTATAGTTTCCGAGATATGGTCTATCGATAATTTACATCTTAGGCTCTGCTTCTAACTTGGGCCCAAATTGTAAAATGGTCTTTTCTATTGGCGATTTCGTTCCAATTCACATTCCAAGTAATATTCGGCATGCTAATTACATTGCCGGTTGCCAAATTGCATTATCTCTTATAGTTTCCGAGATATGGACTATCGATAATTTACACCTTAGGCTCTGCTTCTAACTTGGGCCCAAATTGTAAAATGGTCTTATCTATTGGCGATTTCGTCCCAATTCACATTCCAAGTGATATTCGGCATGCTAATTACATTGCCGGTTGCGAAATTGCATTATCTCTTATAGTTTCCGAGATATGGACTATCAATAATTTACACCTTAGGCTCTGCTTCTAACTTGGGCCCAAATTGTAAAATGGTCTTATCTATTGGCGATTTCGTTCCAATTCACATTCCAAGTAATATTCGGCATGCTAATTACATTGCCGGTTGCCAAATTGCATTATCTCTTATAGTTTCCGAGATATGGACTATCGATAATTTACACCTTAGGCTCTGCTTCTAACTTGGGCCCAAATTGTAAAATGGTCTTATCTATTGGCGATTTCGTTCCAATTAACATTCCAAGTAATATTCGGCATGCTAATTACATTGCCGGTTGCCAAATTGCATTATCTCTTATAGTTTCCGAGATATGGACTATCGATAATTTACACCTTAGGCTCTGCTTCTAACTTGGGCCCAAATTGTAAAATGGTCTTCTCTATTGGCGATTTCGTTCCAATTCACATTCCAAGTAATATTCGGCATGCTAATTACATTGCCGGTTGCCAAATTGCATTACCTCTTATAGTTTCCGAGATATGGACTATCGATAATTTACACCTTAGGCTCTACTTCTAACTTGGGCCCAAATTGTAAAATGGTCTTATCTATTGGCGATTTCGTTCCAATTCACATTCCAAGTAATATTCGGCATGCTAATTACTTTGCCGGCTGCCAAATTGCATTAACTCTTATAGTTTCCGAGATATGGACTATCGATAATTTACACCTTAGGCTTTGCTTCTAACTTGGGCCCAAATTGTAAAATGGTCTTCTCTATTGGCGATTTCGTTCCAATTCACATTCCAAGTAATATTCGGCATGCTAATTACATTGCCGGTTGCCAAATTGCATTATCTCTTATAGTTTCCGAGATATGGACTATCAATAATTTACACCTTAGGCTCTGCTTCTAACTTGGGCCCAAATTGTAAAATGGTCTTATCTATTGATGATTTCGTTCCAATTCACATTCCAAGTAATATTCGGCATGCTAATTACATTGCCTGTTGCCAAATTGAATTATCTCTTATAGTTTCCGAGATATGGACTATCGATAATTTACACCTTAGGCTCTGCTTCTAACTTGGGCCCAAATTGTAAAATGGTCTTATCTATTGGCGATTTCGTTCCAATTCACATTCCAAGTAATATTCAACATGCTAATTACATTGCCGGTTGCCAAATTGCATTATCTCTTATAGTTTCCGAGATATGGACTATCGGTAATTTACATCTTAGGCTCTGCTTCTAACTTGGGCCCAAATTGTAAAATGGTCTTATCTATTGGCGATTTCGTTCCAATTCACATTCCAAGTAATATTCGGCATGCTAATTACATTGCCGGTTGCAAAATTGCATTATCTCTTATAGTTTCCGAGATATGGACTATCGATAATTTACACCTTAGGCTCTGCTTCTAACTTGGGCCCAAATTGTAAAATGGTCTTATCTATTGGCGATTGCGTTCCAATTCACATTCCAAGTAATATTCGGCATGCTAATTACATTGCCGGTTGCCAAATTGCATTACCTCTTATAGTTTCCGAGATATGGACTATCGATAATTTACACCTTAGGCTCTGCTTCTAACTTGGGCCCAAATTGTAAAATGGTCTTATCTATTGGCGATTTCGATCCAATTCACATTCCAAGTAATATTCGGCATGCTAATTACATTGCCGGTTGCCAAATTGCATTATCTCTTATAGTTTCCGAGATATGGACTATCGATAATTTACACCTTAGGCTCTGCTTCTAACTTGGGCCCAAATTGTAAAATGGTCTTCTCTATTGGCGATTTCGTTCCAATTCACATTCCAAGTAATATTCGGCATGCTAATTACATTGCCGGTTGCCAAATTGCATTATCTCTTATAGTTTCCGAGATATGGACTATCAATAATTTACACCTTAGGCTCTGCTTCTAACTTGGGCCCAAATTGTAAAATGGTCTTATCTATTGGCGATTTCGTTCCAATTCACATTCCAAGTAATATTCGGCATGCTAATTACATTGCCGGTTGCCAAATTGCATTATCTCTTATAGTTTCCGAGATATGGACTATCGATAATTTACACCTTAGGCTCTGCTTCTAACTTGGGCCCAAATTGTAAAATGGTCTTATCTATTGGCGATTTCGTTCCAATTCACATTCCAAGTAATATTCGGCATGCTAATTACATTGCCGGTTGCCAAATTGCATTATCTCTTATAGTTTCCGAGATATGGACTATCGATAATTTACACCTTAGGCTCTGCTTCTAACTTGGGCCCAAATTGTAAAATGGTCTTATCTATTGGCGATTTAGTTGCAATTCACATTCCAAGTAATATTCGGCATGCTAATTACATTGCCGGTTGCCAAATTGCATTATCTCTTATAGTTTCCGAGATATGTACTATCGATAATTTACACCTTAGGCTCTGCTTCTAACTTGGGCCCAAATTGTAAAATGGTCTTATCTATTGGCGATTTCGTTCCAATTCACATTCCAAGTAATATTCGGCATGCTAATTACATTGCCGGTTGCCAAATTGCATTATCTCTTATAGTTTCCGAGATATGTACTATCGATAATTTACACCTTAGGCTCTGCTTCTAACTTGGGCCCAAATTGTAAAATCGACTTATCTATTGGCGATTTCGTTCCAATTCACATTCCAAGTAATATTCGGCATGCTAATTACATTGCCGGTTGCCAAATTGCATTATCTCTTATAGTTTCCGAGATATGGACTATCGATAATTTACACCTTAGGCTCTGCTTCTAACTTGGGCCCAAATTGTAAAATGGTCTTATCTATTGGCGATTTCGTTCCAATTCACATTCCAAGTAATATCCGGCATGCTAATTACATTGCCGGTTGCCAAATTGAATTATCTCTTATAGTTTCCGAGATATGGACTATCGATAATTTACACCTTAGGCTCTGCTTCTAACTTGGGCCCAAATTGTAAAATGGTCTTATCTATTGGCGATTTCGTTCCAATTCACACTCCAAGTAATATTCGGCATGCTAATTACATTGCCGGTTGCCAAATTGCATTATCTCTTATAGTTTCCGAGATATGGTCTATCGATAATTTACATCTTAGGCTCTGCTTCTAACTTGGGCCCAAATTGTAAAATGGTCTTTTCTATTGGCGATTTCGTTCCAATTCACATTCCAAGTAATATTCGGCATGCTAATTACATTGCCGGTTGCCAAATTGCATTATCTCTTATAGTTTCCGAGATATGGACTATCGATAATTTACACCTTAGGCTCTGCTTCTAACTTGGGCCCAAATTGTAAAATGGTCTTATCTATTGGCGATTTCGTCCCAATTCACATTCCAAGTGATATTCGGCATGCTAATTACATTGCCGGTTGCGAAATTGCATTATCTCTTATAGTTTCCGAGATATGGACTATCAATAATTTACACCTTAGGCTCTGCTTCTAACTTGGGCCCAAATTGTAAAATGGTCTTATCTATTGGCGATTTCGTTCCAATTCACATTCCAAGTAATATTCGGCATGCTAATTACATTGCCGGTTGCCAAATTGCATTATCTCTTATAGTTTCCGAGATATGGACTATCGATAATTTACACCTTAGGCTCTGCTTCTAACTTGGGCCCAAATTGTAAAATGGTCTTATCTATTGGCGATTTCGTTCCAATTAACATTACAAGTAATATTCGGCATGCTAATTACATTGCCGGTTGCCAAATTGCATTATCTCTTATAGTTTCCGAGATATGGACTATCGATAATTTACACCTTAGGCTCTGCTTCTAACTTGGGCCCAAATTGTAAAATGGTCTTCTCTATTGGCGATTTCGTTCCAATTCACATTCCAAGTAATATTCGGCATGCTAATTACATTGCCGGTTGCCAAATTGCATTACCTCTTATAGTTTCCGAGATATGGACTATCGATAATTTACACCTTAGGCTCTACTTCTAACTTGGGCCCAAATTGTAAAATGGTCTTATCTATTGGCGATTTCGTTCCAATTTACATTCCAAGTAATATTCGGCATGCTAATTACTTTGCCGGCTGCCAAATTGCATTAACTCTTATAGTTTTTGAGACATGGACTATCGATAATTTACACCTTAGGCTTTGCTTCTAACTTGGGCCCAAATTGTAAAATGGTCTTCTCTATTGGCGATTTCGTTCCAATTCACATTCCAAGTAATATTCGGCATGCTAATTACATTGCCGGTTGCCAAATTGCATTATCTCTTATAGTTTCCGAGATATGGACTATCAATAATTTACACATTAGGCTCTGCTTCTAACTTGGGCCCAAATTGTAAAATGGTCTTATCTATTGATGATTTCGTTCCAATTCACATTCCAAGTAATATTCGGCATGCTAATTACATTGCCTGTTGCCAAATTGAATTATCTCTTATAGTTTCCGAGATATGGACTATCGATAATTTACACCTTAGGCTCTGCTTCTAACTTGGGCCCAAATTGTAAAATGGTCTTACCTATTGGCGATTTCGTTCCAATTCACATTCCAAGTAATATTCGGCATGCTAATTACATTGCCGGTTGCCAAATTGCATTATCTCTTATAGTTTCCGAGATATGGACTATCGATAATTTACACCTTAGGCTCTGCTTCTAACTTGGGCCCAAATTGTAAAATGGTCTTATCTATTGGCGATTTCGTTCCAATTCACATTCCAATTAATATTCGGAATGCTAATTACATTGCCGGTTGCCAAATTGCATTATCTCTTATAGTTTCCGAGATATGGACTATCGATAATTTACACCTTAGGCTCTGCTTCTAACTTGGGCCCAAATTGTAAAATGGTCTTATCTATTGGCGATTTCGTTCCAATTCACATTCCAAGTAATATTCGGCATGCTAATTACATTGCCGTTTGCCAAATTGCATTATCTCTTATAGTTTCCGAGATATGGACTATCGATAATTTACACCTTAGGCTCTGCTTCTAACTTGGGCCCAAATTGTAAAATGGTCTTATCTATTGGCGATTTCGTTCCAATTCACATTCCAAGTAATATTCGGCATGCTAATTACATTGCCGGTTGCCAAATTGCATTATATCTTATAGTTTCCGAGATATGGACTATCGATAATTTACACCTTAGGCTCTGCTTCTAACTTGGGCCCAAATTATAAAATGGTCTTATCTATTGGCGATTTCGTTCCAATTCACATTCCAAGTAATATCCGGCATGCTAATTACATTGCCGGTTGCCAAATTGAATTATCTCTTATAGTTTCCGAGATATGGACTATCGATAATTTACACCTTAGGCTCTGCTTCTAACTTGGGCCCAAATTGTAAAATGGTCTTATCTATTGGCGATTTCGTTCCAATTCACACTCCAAGTAATATTCGACATGCTAATTACATTGCCGGTTGCCAAATTGCATTATCTCTTATAGTTTCCGAGATATGGTCTATCGATAATTTACATCTTAGGCTCTGCTTCTAACTTGGGCCCAAATTGTAAAATGGTCTTTTCTATTGGCGATTTCGTTCCAATTCACATTCCAAGTAATATTCGGCATGCTAATTACATTGCCGGTTGCCAAATTGCATTATCTCTTATAGTTTCCGAGATATGGACTATCGATAATTTACACCTTAGGCTCTGCTTCTAACTTGGGCCCAAATTGTAAAATGGTCTTATCTATTGGCGATTTCGTCCCAATTCACATTCCAAGTGATATTCGGCATGCTAATTACATTGCCGGTTGCGAAATTGCATTATCTCTTATAGTTTCCGAGATATGGACTATCAATAATTTACACCTTAGGCTCTGCTTCTAACTTGGGCCCAAATTGTAAAATGGTCTTATCTATTGGCGATTTCATTCCAATTCACATTCCAAGTAATATTCGGCATGCTAATTACATTGCCGGTTGCCAAATTGCATTATCTCTTATAGTTTCCGAGATATGGACTATCGATAATTTACACCTTAGGCTCTGCTTCTAACTTGGGCCCAAATTGTAAAATGGTCTTATCTATTGGCGATTTCGTTCCAATTAACATTCCAAGTAATATTCGGCATGCTAATTACATTGCCGGTTGCCAAATTGCATTATCTCTTATAGTTTCCGAGATATGGACTATCGATAATTTACACCTTAGGCTCTGCTTCTAACTTGGGCCCAAATTGTAAAATGGTCTTCTCTATTGGCGATTTCGTTCCAATTCACATTCCAAGTAATATTCGGCATGCTAATTACATTGCCGGTTGCCAAATTGCATTACCTCTTATAGTTTCCGAGATATGGACTATCGATAATTTACACCTTAGGCTCTACTTCTAACTTGGGCCCAAATTGTAAAATGGTCTTATCTATTGGCGATTTCGTTCCAATTCACATTCCAAGTAATATTCGGCATGCTAATTACTTTGCCGGCTGCCAAATTGCATTAACTCTTATAGTTTCCGAGATATGGACTATCGATAATTTACACCTTAGGCTTTGCTTCTAACTTGGGCCCAAATTGTAAAATGGTCTTCTCTATTGGCGATTTCGTTCCAATTCACATTCCAAGTAATATTCGGCATGCTAATTACATTGCCGGTTGCCAAATTGCATTATCTCTTATAGTTTCCGAGATATGGACTATCAATAATTTACACCTTAGGCTCTGCTTCTAACTTGGGCCCAAATTGTAAAATGGTCTTATCTATTGATGATTTCGTTCCAATTCACATTCCAAGTAATATTCGGCATGCTAATTACATTGCCTGTTGCCAAATTGAATTATCTCTTATAGTTTCCGAGATATGGACTATCGATAATTTACACCTTAGGCTCTGCTTCTAACTTGGGCCCAAATTGTAAAATGGTCTTACCTATTGGCGATTTCGTTCCAATTCACATTCCAAGTAATATTCGGCATGCTAATTACATTGCCGGTTGCCAAATTGCATTATCTCTTATAGTTTCCGAGATATGGACTATCGATAATTTACACCTTAGGCTCTGCTTCTAACTTGGGCCCAAATTGTAAAATGGTCTTATCTATTGGCGATTTCGTTCCAATTCACATTCCAATTAATATTCGGAATGCTAATTACATTGCCAGTTGCCAAATTGCATTATCTCTTATAGTTTCCGAGATATGGACTATCGATAATTTACACCTTAGGCTCTGCTTCTAACTTGGGCCCAAATTGTAAAATGGTCTTATCTATTGGCGATTTCGTTCCAATTCACATTCCAAGTAATATTCGGCATGCTAATTACATTGCCGTTTGCCAAATTGCATTATCTCTTATAGTTTCCGAGATATGGACTATCGATAATTTACACCTTAGGCTCTGCTTCTAACTTGGGCCCAAATTGTAAAATGGTCTTATCTATTGGCGATTTCGTTCCAATTCACATTCCAAGTAATATTCGGCATGCTAATTACATTGCCGGTTGCCAAATTGCATTATATCTTATAGTTTCCGAGATATGGACTATCGATAATTTACACCTTAGGCTCTGCTTCTAACTTGGGCCCAAATTATAAAATGGTCTTATCTATTGGCGATTTCGTTCCAATTCACATTCCAAGTAATATCCGGCATGCTAATTACATTGACGGTTGCCAAATTGAATTATCTCTTATAGTTTCCGAGATATGGACTATCGATAATTTACACCTTAGGCTCTGCTTCTAACTTGGGCCCAAATTGTAAAATGGTCTTACCTATTGGCGATTTCGTTCCAATTCACATTCCAAGTAATATTCGGCATGCTAATTACATTGCCGGTTGCCAAATTGCATTATCTCTTATAGTTTCCGAGATATGGACTATCGATAATTTACACCTTAGGCTCTGCTTCTAACTTGGGCCCAAATTGTAAAATGGTCTTATCTATTGGCGATTTCGTTCCAATTCACATTCCAAGTAATATTCGGCATGCTAATTACATTGCCGGTGGCCAAATTGCATTATCTCTTATAGTTTCCGAGATATGGACTATCGATAATTTACATCTTAGGCTCTGCTTCTAACTTGGGCCCAAATTGTAAAATCGTCTTATCTATTGGCGATTTCGTTCCAATTCACATTCCAAGCAATATTCGGCATGCTAATTACATTGCCGGTTGCCAAATTGCATTATCTCTTATAGTTTCTGAGATATGGACTATCGATAATTTACACCTTAGGCTCTGCTTCTAACTTGGGCCCAAATTGTAAAATGATCTTATCTATAGGCGATTTCGTTCCAATTCACATTCCAAGTAATATTCGGCATGCTAATTACATTGCCGGTTGCCAAATTGCATTATATCTTATAGTTTCCGAGATATGGACTATCGATAATTTACACCTTAGGCTCTGCTTCTAACTTGGGCCCAAATTGTAAAATGGTCTTATCTATTGGCGATTTCGTTCCAATTCACATTCCAAGTAATATTCGGAATGCTAATTACATTGCCAGTTGCCAAATTGCATTATCTCTTATAGTTTCCGAGATATGGACTATCGATAATTTACACCTTAGGCTCTGCTTCTAACTTGGGCCCAAATTGTAAAATGGTCTTATCTATTGGCGATTTCGTTCCAATTCACATTCCAAGTAATATTCGGCATGCTAATTACATTGCCGTTTGCCAAATTGCATTATCTCTTATAGTTTCCGAGATATGGACTATCGATAATTTACACCTTAGGCTCTGCTTCTAACTTGGGCCCAAATTGTAAAATGGTCTTATCTATTGGCGATTTCGTTCCAATTCACATTCCAAGTAATATTCGGCATGCTAATTACATTGCCGGTTGCCAAATTGCATTATATCTTATAGTTTCCGAGATATGGACTATCGATAATTTACACCTTAGGCTCTGCTTCTAACTTGGGCCCAAATTATAAAATGGTCTTATCTATTGGCGATTTCGTTCCAATTCACATTCCAAGTAATATCCGGCATGCTAATTACATTGACGGTTGCCAAATTGAATTATCTCTTATAGTTTCCGAGATATGGACTATCGATAATTTACACCTTAGGCTCTGCTTCTAACTTGGGCCCAAATTGTAAAATGGTCTTACCTATTGGCGATTTCGTTCCAATTCACATTCCAAGTAATATTCGGCATGCTAATTACATTGCCGGTTGCCAAATTGCATTATCTCTTATAGTTTCCGAGATATGGACTATCGATAATTTACACCTTAGGCTCTGCTTCTAACTTGGGCCCAAATTGTAAAATGGTCTTATCTATTGGCGATTTCGTTCCAATTCACATTCCAAGTAATATTCGGCATGCTAATTACATTGCCGGTGGCCAAATTGCATTATCTCTTATAGTTTCCGAGATATGGACTATCGATAATTTACATCTTAGGCTCTGCTTCTAACTTGGGCCCAAATTGTAAAATCGTCTTATCTATTGGCGATTTCGTTCCAATTCACATTCCAAGCAATATTCGGCATGCTAATTACATTGCCGGTTGCCAAATTGCATTATCTCTTATAGTTTCTGAGATATGGACTATCGATAATTTACACCTTAGGCTCTGCTTCTAACTTGGGCCCAAATTGTAAAATGATCTTATCTATAGGCGATTTCGTTCCAATTCACATTCCAAGTAATATCCGGCATGCTAATTACTTTGCCGGTTGCCAAATTGAATTATCTCTTATAGTTTCCGAGATATGGACTATCGATAATTTACACCTTAGGCTCTGCTTCTAACTTGGGCCCAAATTGTAAAATGGTCTTATCTATTGGCGATTTCGTTCCAATTCACATTCCAAGTAATATTCGGCATGCTAATTACATTGCCGGTTGCCAAATTGCATTATCTCTTATAGTTTCCGAGATATGGACTATCGATAATTTACATCTTAGGCTCTGCTTCTAACTTGGGCCCAAATTGTAAAATGGTCTTATCTATTGGCGATTTCGTTCCAATTCACATTCCAAGTAATATTCTTCATGCTAATTACATTGCCGGTTGCCAAATTGCATTATCTCTTATAGTTTCCGAGATATGGACTATCGATAATTTACACCTTAGGCTCTGCTTCTAACTTGGGCCCAAATTGTAAAATGGTCTTATCTATTGGCGATTTCGTCACAATTCACATTCCAAGTGATATTCGGCATGCTAATTACATTGCCGGTTGCGAAATTGCATTATCTCTTATAGTTTCCGAGATATGGACTATCAATAATTTACACCTTAGGCTCTGCTTCTAACTTGGGCCCAAATTGTAAAATGGTCTTATCTATTGGCGATTTCGTTCCAATTCACATTCCAGGTAATATTCGGCATGCTAATTACATTGCCGGTTGCCAAATTGGATTATCTCTTATAGTTTCCGAGATATGGACTATCGATAATTTACACCTTAGGCTCTGCTTCTAACTTGGGCCCAAATTGTAAAATGGTCTTATCTATTGGCGATTTCGTTCCAATTCACATTCCAAGTAATATTCGGCATGCTAATTACATTGCCGGTTGCCAAATTGCATTATCTCTTATAGTTTCCGAGATATGGACTATCGATAATTTACACCTTAGGCTCTGCTTCTAACTTGGGCCCAAATTGTAAAATGGTCTTATCTATTGGCGATTTCGTTCCAATTCACATTCCAAGTAATATTCGGCATGCTAATTACATTGCCGGTTGCCAAATTGCATTATCTCTTATAGTTTCCGAGATATGGACTATCGATAATTTACACCTTAGGCTCTGCTTCTAACTTGGGCCCAAATTGTAAAATGGTCTTATCTATTGGCGATTTCGTTCCAATTCACATTCCAAGTAATATTCGGCATGCTAATTACATTGCCGGTTGCCAAATTGCATTATCTCTTATAGTTTCCGAGATATGGACTATCGATAATTTACATCTTAGGCTCTGCTTCTAACTTGGGCCCAAATTGTAAAATGGTCTTATCTATTGGCGATTTCGTTCCAATTCACATTCCAAGTAATATTCTTCATGCTAATTACATTGCCGGTTGCCAAATTGCATTATCTCTTATAGTTTCCGAGATATGGACTATCGATAATTTACACCTTAGGCTCTGCTTCTAACTTGGGCCCAAATTGTAAAATGGTCTTATCTATTGGCGATTTCGTCACAATTCACATTCCAAGTGATATTCGGCATGCTAATTACATTGCCGGTTGCGAAATTGCATTATCTCTTATAGTTTCCGAGATATGGACTATCAATAATTTACACCTTAGGCTCTGCTTCTAACTTGGGCCCAAATTGTAAAATGGTCTTATCTATTGGCGATTTCGTTCCAATTCACATTCCAAGTAATATTCGGCATGCTAATTACATTGCCGGTTGCCAAATTGCATTATCTCTTATAGTTTCCGAGATATGGACTATCGATAATTTACACCTTAGACTCTGCTTCTAACTTGGGCCCAAATTGTAAAATGGTCTTATCTATTGGCGATTTCGTTCCAATTCACATTCCAAGTAATATTCGGCATGCTAATTACATTGCCGGTTGCCAAATTGCATTATCTCTTATAGTTTCCGAGATATGGACTATCGATAATTTACACCTTAGGCTCTGCTTCTAACTTGGGCCCAAATTGTAAAATGGTCTTATCTATTGGCGATTTCGTTCCAATTCACATTCCAAGTAATATTCGGCATGCTAATTACATTGCCGGTTGCCAAATTGCATTATCTCTTATAGTTTCCGAGATATGGACTATCGATAATTTACACCTTAGGCTCTGCTTCTAACTTGGGCCCAAATTGTAAAATGGTCTTATCTATTGGCGATTTCGTTCCAATTCTCATTCCAAGTAATATTCGGCATGCTAATTACATTGCCGGTTGCCAAATTGCATTATCTCTTATAGTTTCCGAGATATGGACTATCGATAATTTACACCTTAGGCTCTGCTTCTAACTTGGGCCCAAATTGTAAAATGGTCTTATCTATTGGCGATTTCGTTCCAATTCACACTCCAAGTAATATTCGGCATGCTAATTACATTGCCGGTTGCGAAATTGCATTATCTCTTATAGTTTCCGAGATATGCACTATCAATAATTTACACCTTAGGCTCTGCTTCTAACTTGGGCCCAAATTGTAAAATGGTCTTATCTATTGGCGATTTCGTTCCAATTCACATTCCAAGTAATATTAGGCATGCTAATTACATTGCCGGTTGCCAAATTGCATTAGCTCTTATAGTTTCCGAGATATGGACTATCGATGATTTACACCTTAGGCTCTGCTTCTAACTTGGGCCCAAATTGTAAAATGGTCTTATCTATTGGCGATTTCGTTCCAATTCACATTCCAAGTAATATTCGGCATGCTAATTACATTGCCGGTTGCCAAATTGCATTATCTCTTATAGTTTCCGAGATATGGACTATCGATAATTTACACCTTAGGCTCTGCTTCTAACTTGGGCCCAAATTGTAAAATGGTCTTATCTATTGGCGATTTCGTTCCAATTCACATTCCAAGTAATATTCGGCATGCTAATTACATTGCCGGTTGCCAAATTGCATTATCTCTTATAGTTTCCGAGATATGGGCTATCGATAATTTACACCTTAGGCTCTGCTTCTAACTTGGGCCCAAATTGTAAAATGGTCTTATCTATTGGCGATTTCGTTCCAATTCACATTCCAAGTAATATTCGGCATGCTAATTACATTGCCGGTTGCCAAATTGCATTATCTCTTATAGTTTCCGAGATATGGACTATCGATAATTTACACCTTAGGCTCTGCTTCTAACTTGGGCCCAAATTGTAAAATGGTCTTATCTATTGGCGATTTCGTTCCAATTCACATTCCAGGTAATATTCGGCATGCTAATTACATTGCCGGTTGCCAAATTGCATTATCTCTTATAGTTTCCGAGATATGGACTATCGATAATTTACACCTTAGGCTCTGCTTCTAACTTGGGCCCAAATTGTAAAATGGTCTTATCTATTGGCGATTTCGTTCCAATTCTCATTCCAAGTAATATTCGGCATGCTAATTACATTGCCGGTTGCCAAATTGCATTATCTCTTATAGTTTCCGAGATATGGACTATCGATAATTTACACCTTAGGCTCTGCTTCTAACTTGGGCCCAAATTGTAAAATGGTCTTATCTATTGGCGATTTCGTTCCAATTCACACTCCAAGTAATATTCGGCATGCTAATTACATTGCCGGTTGCGAAATTGCATTATCTCTTATAGTTTCCGAGATATGCACTATCAATAATTTACACCTTAGGCTCTGCTTCTAACTTGGGCCCAAATTGTAAAATGGTCTTATCTATTGGCGATTTCGTTCCAATTCACATTCCAAGTAATATTCGGCATGCTAATTACATTGCCGGTTGCCAAATTGCATTATCTCTTATAGTTTCCGAGATATGGACTATCGATAATTTACACCTTAGGCTCTGCTTCTAACTTGGGCCCAAATTGGAAATGGTCTTATCTATTGGCGATTTCGTTCCAATTCAAATTCCAAGTAATATTCGGCATGCTAATTACATTGCCGGTTGCCAAATTGCATTATCTCTTATAGTTTCCGAGATATGGACTATCGATAATTTACACCTTAGGCTCTGCTTCTAACTTGGGCCCAAATTGTAAAATGGTCTTATCTATTGGCGATTGCGCTCCAATTCACATTCCAAGTAATATTCGGCATGCTAATTACATTGCCGGTTGCCAAATTGCATTACCTCTTATAGTTTCCGAGATATGGACTATCGATAATTTACACCTTAGGCTCTGCTTCTAACTTGGGCTCAAATTGTAAAATGGTCTTATCTATTGGCGATTTCGTTCCAATTCACATTCCAAGTAATATTCGGCATGCTAATTACATTGCCGGTTGCCAAATTGCATTATCTCTTATAGTTTCCGAGATATGGACTATCGATAATTTACACCTTAGGCTCTGCTTCTAACTTGGGCCCAAATTGTAAAATGGTCTTCTCTATTGGCGATTTCGTTCCAATTCACATTCCAAGTAATATTCGGCATGCTAATTACATTGCCGGTTGCCAAATTGCATTATCTCTTATAGTTTCCGAGATATGGACTATCAATAATTTACACCTTAGGCTCTGCTTCTAACTTGGGCCCAAATTGTAAAATGGTCTTATCTATTGGCGATTTCGTTCCAATTCACATTCCAAGTAATATTCGGCATGCTAATTACATTGCCGGTTGCCAAATTGCATTATCTCTTATAGTTTCCGAGATATGGACTATCGATAATTTACACCTTAGGCTCTGCTTCTAACTTGGGCCGAAATTGTAAAATGGTCTTATCTATTGGCGATTTCGTTCCAATTCACATTCCAAGTAATATTCGGCTTGCTAATTACATTGCCGGTTGCCAAATTGCATTATCTCTTATAGTTTCCGAGATATGGACTATCGATAATTTACACCTTAGGCTCTGCTTCTAACTTGGGCCCAAATTGTAAAATGGTCTTATCTATTGGCGATTTCGTTCCAATTCACATTCCAAGTATTATTCGGCATGCTAATTACATTGCCGGTTGCCAAATTGCATTATCTCTTATAGTTTCCGAGATATGGACTATCGATAATTTACATCTTAGGCTCTGTTTCTAACTTGGGCCCAAATTGTAAAATCGTCTTATCTATTGGCGATTTCGTTCCAATTCACATTCCAAGTAATATTCGGCATGCTAACTACATTGCCGGTTGCCAAATTGCATTATCTCTTATAGTTTCCGAGATATGGACTATCGATAATTTACACCTTAGGCTCTGCTTCTAACTTGGGCCCAAATTGTAAAATGGTCTTATCTATTGGCGATTTCGTTCCAATTCACATTCCAAGTAATATCCGGCATGCTAATTACTTTGCCGGTTGCCAAATTGAATTATCTCTTATAGTTTCCGAGATATGGACTATCGATAATTTACACCTTAGGCTCTGCTTCTAACTTGGGCCCAAATTATAAAATGGTCTTATCTATTGGCGATTTCGTTCCAATTCACATTCCAAGTAATATTCGGCATGCTAATTACATTGCCGGTTGCCAAATTGCATTATCTCTTATAGTTTCCGAGATATGGACTATCGATAATTTACACCTTAGGCTCTGCTTCTAACTTGGGCCCAAATTGTAAAATGGTCTTATCTATTGGCGATTTCGTTCCAATTCACATTCCAAGTAATATTCGGCATGCTAATTACATTGCCGGTTGCCAAATTGCATTATCTCTTATAGTTTCCGAGATATGGACTATCGATAATTTACATCTTAGGCTCTGCTTCTAACTTGGGCCCAAATTGTAAAATCGACTTATCTATTGGCGATTTCGTTCCAATTCACATTCCAAGTAATATTCGGCATGCTAATTACATTGCCGGTTGCCAAATTGCATTATCTCTTATAGTTTCCGAGATATGGACTATCGATAATTTACACCTTAGGCTCTGCTTCTAACTTGGGCCCAAATTGTAAAATGGTCTTATCTATTGGCGATTTCGTTCCAATTCACATTCCAAGTAATATCCGGCATGCTAATTACATTGCCGGTTGCCAAATTGAATTATCTCTTATAGTTTCCGAGATATGGACTATCGATAATTTACACCTTAGGCTCTGCTTCTAACTTGGGCCCAAATTGTAAAATGGTCTTATCTATTGGCGATTTCGTTCCAATTCACATTCCAAGTAATATTCGGCATGCTAATTACATTGCCGGTTGCCAAATTGCATTATCTCTTATAGTTTCCGAGATATGGTCTATCGATAATTTACATCTTAGGCTCTGCTTCTAACTTGGGCCCAAATTGTAAAATGGTCTTATCTATTGGCGATTTCGTCCCAATTCACATTCCAAGTGATATTCGGCATGCTAATTACATTGCCGGTTGCGAAATTGCATTATCTCTTATAGTTTCCGAGATATGGACTATCAATAATTTACACCTTAGGCTCTGCTTCTAACTTGGGCCCAAATTGTAAAATGGTCTTATCTATTGGCGATTTCGTTCCAATTCACATTCCAAGTAATATTCGGCATGCTAATTACATTGCCGGTTGCCAAATTGCATTATCTCTTATAGTTTCCGAGATATGGACTATCGATAATTTACACCTTAGGCTCTGCTTCTAACTTGGGCCCAAATTGTAAAACGGTCTTATCTATTGGCGATTTCGTTCCAATTAACATTCCAAGTAATATTCGGCATGCTAATTACATTGCCGGTTGCCAAATTGCATTATCTCTTATAGTTTCCGAGATATGGACTATCGATAATTTACACCTTAGGCTCTGCTTCTAACTTGGGCCCAAATTGTAAAATGGTCTTCTCTATTGGCGATTTCGTTCCAATTCACATTCCAAGTAATATTCGGCATGCTAATTACATTGCCGGTTGCCAAATTGCATTACCTCTTATAGTTTCCGAGATATGGACTATCGATAATTTACACCTTAGGCTCTACTTCTAACTTGGGCCCAAATTGTAAAATGGTCTTATCTATTGGCGATTTCGTTCCAATTCACATTCCAAGTAATATTCGGCATGCTAATTACTTTGCCGGCTGCCAAATTGCATTAACTCTTATAGTTTCCGAGATATGGACTATCGATAATTTACACCTTAGGCTTTGCTTCTAACTTGGGCCCAAATTGTAAAATGGTCTTCTCTATTGGCGATTTCGTTCCAATTCACATTCCAAGTAATATTCGGCATGCTAATTACATTGCCGGTTGCCAAATTGCATTATCTCTTATAGTTTCCGAGATATGGACTATCAATAATTTACACCTTAGGCTCTGCTTCTAACTTGGGCCCAAATTGTAAAATGGTCTTATCTATTGATGATTTCGTTCCAATTCACATTCCAAGTAATATTCGGCATGCTAATTACATTGCCTGTTGCCAAATTGAATTATCTCTTATAGTTTCCGAGATATGGACTATCGATAATTTACACCTTAGGCTCTGCTTCTAACTTGGGCCCAAATTGTAAAATGGTCTTATCTATTGGCGATTTCGTTCCAATTCACATTCCAAGTAATATTCAACATGCTAATTACATTGCCGGTTGCCAAATTGCATTATCTCTTATAGTTTCCGAGATATGGACTATCGATAATTTACATCTTAGGCTCTGCTTCTAACTTGGGCCCAAATTGTAAAATGGTCTTATCTATTGGCGATTTCGTTCCAATTCACATTCCAAGTAATATTCGGCATGCTAATTACATTGCCGGTTGCCAAATTGCATTATCTCTTATAGTTTCCGAGATATGGACTATCGATAATTTACACCTTAGGCTCTGCTTCTAACTTGGGCCCAAATTGTAAAATGGTCTTATCTATTGGCGATTGCGTTCCAATTCACATTCCAAGTAATATTCGGCATGCTAATTACATTGCCGGTTGCCAAATAGCATTACCTCTTATAGTTTCCGAGATATGGACTATCGATAATTTACACCTTAGGCTCTGCTTCTAACTTGGGCCCAAATTGTAAAATGGTCTTATCTATTGGCGATTTCGATCCAATTCACATTCCAAGTAATATTCGGCATGCTAATTACATTGCCGGTTGCCAAATTGCATTATCTCTTATAGTTTCCGAGATATGGACTATCGATAATTTACACCTTAGGCTCTGCTTCTAACTTGGGCCCAAATTGTAAAATGGTCTTCTCTATTGGCGATTTCGTTCCAATTCACATTCCAAGTAATATTCGGCATGCTAATTACATTGCCGGTTGCCAAATTGCATTATCTCTTATAGTTTCCGAGATATGGACTATCAATAATTTACACCTTAGGCTCTGCTTCTAACTTGGGCCCAAATTGTAAAATGGTCTTATCTATTGGCGATTTCGTTCCAATTCACATTCCAAGTAATATTCGGCATGCTAATTACATTGCCGGTTGCCAAATTGCATTATCTCTTATAGTTTCCGAGATATGGACTATCGATAATTTACACCTTAGGCTCTGCTTCTAACTTGGGCCCAAATTGTAAAATGGTCTTATCTATTGGCGATTTCGTTCCAATTCACATTCCAAGTAATATTCGGCATGCTAATTACATTGCCGGTTGCCAAATTGCATTATCTCTTATAGTTTCCGAGATATGGACTATCGATAATTTACACCTTAGGCTCTGCTTCTAACTTGGGCCCAAATTGTAAAATGGTCTTATCTATTGGCGATTTAGTTGCAATTCACATTCCAAGTAATATTCGGCATGCTAATTACATTGCCGGTTGCCAAATTGCATTATCTCTTATAGTTTCCGAGATATGTACTATCGATAATTTACACCTTAGGCTCTGCTTCTAACTTGGGCCCAAATTGTAAAATGGTCTTATCTATTGGCGATTTCGTTCCAATTCACATTCCAAGTAATATTCGGCATGCTAATTACATTGCCGGTTGCCAAATTGCATTATCTCTTATAGTTTCCGAGATATGTACTATCGATAATTTACACCTTAGGCTCTGCTTCTAACTTGGGCCCAAATTGTAAAATCGACTTATCTATTGGCGATTTCGTTCCAATTCACATTCCAAGTAATATTCGGCATGCTAATTACATTGCCGGTTGCCAAATTGCATTATCTCTTATAGTTTCCGAGATATGGACTATCGATAATTTACACCTTAGGCTCTGCTTCTAACTTGGGCCCAAATTGTAAAATGGTCTTATCTATTGGCGATTTCGTTCCAATTCACATTCCAAGTAATATCCGGCATGCTAATTACATTGCCGGTTGCCAAATTGAATTATCTCTTATAGTTTCCGAGATATGGACTATCGATAATTTACACCTTAGGCTCTGCTTCTAACTTGGGCCCAAATTGTAAAATGGTCTTATCTATTGGCGATTTCGTTCCAATTCACATTCCAAGTAATATTCGGCATGCTATTTACATTGCCGGTTGCCAAATTGCATTATCTCTTATAGTTTCCGAGATATGGTCTATCGATAATTTACATCTTAGGCTCTGCTTCTAACTTGGGCCCAAATTGTAAAATGGTCTTTTCTATTGGCGATTTCGTTCCAATTCACATTCCAAGTAATATTCGGCATGCTAATTACATTGCCGGTTGCCAAATTGCATTATCTCTTATAGTTTCCGAGATATGGACTATCGATAATTTACACCTTAGGCTCTGCTTCTAACTTGGGCCCAAATTGTAAAATGGTCTTATCTATTGGCGATTTCGTCCCAATTCACATTCCAAGTAATATTCGGCATGCTAATTACATTGCCGGTTGCGAAATTGCATTATCTCTTATAGTTTCCGAGATATGGACTATCAATAATTTACACCTTAGGCTCTGCTTCTAACTTGGGCCCAAATTGTAAAATGGTCTTATCTATTGGCGATTTCGTTCCAATTCACATTCCAAGTAAGATTCGGCATGCTAATTACATTGCCTGTTGCCAAATTGAATTATCTCTTATAGTTTCCGAGATATGGACTATCGATAATTTACACCTTAGGCTCTGCTTCTAACTTGGGCCCAAATTGTAAAATGGTCTTATCTATTGGCGATTGCGTTCCAATTCACATTCCAAGTAATATTCGGCATGCTAATTACATTGCCGGTTGCCAAATTGCATTACCTCTTATAGTTTCCGAGATATGGACTATCGATAATTTACACCTTAGGCTCTGCTTCTAACTTGGGCCCAAATTGTAAAATGGTCTTATCTATTGGCGATTTCGATCCAATTCACATTCCAAGTAATATTCGGCATGCTAATTACATTGCCGGTTGCCAAATTGCATTATCTCTTATAGTTTCCGAGATATGGACTATCGATAATTTACACCTTAGGCTCTGCTTCTAACTTGGGCCCAAATTGTAAAATGGTCTTCTCTATTGGCGATTTCGTTCCAATTCACATTCCAAGTAATATTCGGCATGCTAATTACATTGCCGGTTGCCAAATTGCATTATCTCTTATAGTTTCCGAGATATGGACTATCAATAATTTACACCTTAGGCTCTGCTTCTAACTTGGGCCCAAATTGTAAAATGGTCTTATCTATTGGCGATTTCGTTCCAATTCACATTCCAAGTAATATTCGGCATGCTAATTACATTGCCGGTTGCCAAATTGCATTATCTCTTATAGTTTCCGAGATATGGACTATCGATAATTTACACCTTAGGCTCTGCTTCTAACTTGG
Source organism: Rhynchophorus ferrugineus (assembly GCF_030347505.1). Classification (NCBI taxonomy): domain Eukaryota; kingdom Metazoa; phylum Arthropoda; class Insecta; order Coleoptera; family Curculionidae; genus Rhynchophorus; species Rhynchophorus ferrugineus. The sequence goes on from NW_027472692.1 coordinate 64,247, forward strand.
GCCCAAATTGTAAAATGGTCTTATCTATTGGCGATTTCGTTCCAATTCACATTCCAAGTAATATTCGGCATGCTAATTACATTGCCGGTTGCCAAATTGCATTATCTCTTATAGTTTCCGAGATATGGACTATCGATAATTTACACCTTAGGCTCTGCTTCTAACTTGGGCCCAAATTGGAAATGGTCTTATCTATTGGCGATTTCGTTCCAATTCAAATTCCAAGTAATATTCGGCATGCTAATTACATTGCCGGTTGCCAAATTGCATTATCTCTTATAGTTTCCGAGATATGGACTATCGATAATTTACACCTTAGGCTCTGCTTCTAACTTGGGCCCAAATTGTAAAATGGTCTTATCTATTGGCGATTGCGCTCCAATTCACATTCCAAGTAATATTCGGCATGCTAATTACATTGCCGGTTGCCAAATTGCATTACCTCTTATAGTTTCCGAGATATGGACTATCGATAATTTACACCTTAGGCTCTGCTTCTAACTTGGGCCCAAATTGTAAAATGGTCTTATCTATTGGCGATTTCGTTCCAATTCACATTCCAAGTAATATTCGGCATGCTAATTACATTGCCGGTTGCCAAATTGCATTATCTCTTATAGTTTCCGAGATATGGACTATCGATAATTTACACCTTAGGCTCTGCTTCTAACTTGGGCCCAAATTGTAAAATGGTCTTCTCTATTGGCGATTTCGTTCCAATTCACATTCCAAGTAATATTCGGCATGCTAATTACATTGCCGGTTGCCAAATTGCATTATCTCTTATAGTTTCCGAGATATGGACTATCAATAATTTACACCTTAGGCTCTGCTTCTAACTTGGGCCCAAATTGTAAAATGGTCTTATCTATTGGCGATTTCGTTCCAATTCACATTCCAAGTAATATTCGGCATGCTAATTACATTGCCGGTTGCCAAATTGCATTATCTCTTATAGTTTCCGAGATATGGACTATCGATAATTTACACCTTAGGCTCTGCTTCTAACTTGGGCCGAAATTGTAAAATGGTCTTATCTATTGGCGATTTCGTTCCAATTCACATTCCAAGTAATATTCGGCTTGCTAATTACATTGCCGGTTGCCAAATTGCATTATCTCTTATAGTTTCCGAGATATGGACTATCGATAATTTACACCTTAGGCTCTGCTTCTAACTTGGGCCCAAATTGTAAAATGGTCTTATCTATTGGCGATTTCGTTCCAATTCACATTCCAAGTATTATTCGGCATGCTAATTACATTGCCGGTTGCCAAATTGCATTATCTCTTATAGTTTCCGAGATATGGACTATCGATAATTTACATCTTAGGCTCTGTTTCTAACTTGGGCCCAAATTGTAAAATCGTCTTATCTATTGGCGATTTCGTTCCAATTCACATTCCAAGTAATATTCGGCATGCTAACTACATTGCCGGTTGCCAAATTGCATTATATCTTATAGTTTCCGAGATATGGACTATCGATAATTTACACCTTAGGCTCTGCTTCTAACTTGGGCCCAAATTGTAAAATGGTCTTATCTATTGGCGATTTCGTTCCAATTCACATTCCAAGTAATATCCGGCATGCTAATTACTTTGCCGGTTGCCAAATTGAATTATCTCTTATAGTTTCCGAGATATGGACTATCGATAATTTACACCTTAGGCTCTGCTTCTAACTTGGGCCCAAATTATAAAATGGTCTTATCTATTGGCGATTTCGTTCCAATTCACATTCCAAGTAATATTCGGCATGCTAATTACATTGCCGGTTGCCAAATTGCATTATCTCTTATAGTTTCCGAGATATGGACTATCGATAATTTACACCTTAGGCTCTGCTTCTAACTTGGGCCCAAATTGTAAAATGGTCTTATCTATTGGCGATTTCGTTCCAATTCACATTCCAAGTAATATTCGGCATGCTAATTACATTGCCGGTTGCCAAATTGCATTATCTCTTATAGTTTCCGAGATATGGACTATCGATAATTTACATCTTAGGCTCTGCTTCTAACTTGGGCCCAAATTGTAAAATCGACTTATCTATTGGCGATTTCGTTCCAATTCACATTCCAAGTAATATTCGGCATGCTAATTACATTGCCGGTTGCCAAATTGCATTATCTCTTATAGTTTCCGAGATATGGACTATCGATAATTTACACCTTAGGCTCTGCTTCTAACTTGGGCCCAAATTGTAAAATGGTCTTATCTATTGGCGATTTCGTTCCAATTCACATTCCAAGTAATATCCGGCATGCTAATTACATTGCCGGTTGCCAAATTGAATTATCTCTTATAGTTTCCGAGATATGGACTATCGATAATTTACACCTTAGGCTCTGCTTCTAACTTGGGCCCAAATTGTAAAATGGTCTTATCTATTGGCGATTTCGTTCCAATTCACATTCCAAGTAATATTCGGCTTGCTAATTACATTGCCGGTTGCCAAATTGCATTATCTCTTATAGTTTCCGAGATATGGACTATCGATAATTTACACCTTAGGCTCTGCTTCTAACTTGGGCCCAAATTGTAAAATGGTCTTATCTATTGGCGATTTCGTTCCAATTCACATTCCAAGTATTATTCGGCATGCTAATTACATTGCCGGTTGCCAAATTGCATTATCTCTTATAGTTTCCGAGATATGGACTATCGATAATTTACACCTTAGGCTCTGCTTCTAACTTGGGCCCAAATTGTAAAATGGTCTTCTCTATTGGCGATTTCGTTCCAATTCACATTCCAAGTAATATTCGGCATGCTAATTACATTGCCGGTTGCCAAATTGCATTATCTCTTATAGTTTCCGAGATATGGACTATCAATAATTTACACCTTAGGCTCTGCTTCTAACTTGGGCCCAAATTGTAAAATGGTCTTATCTATTGGCGATTTCGTTCCAATTCACATTCCAAGTAATATTCGGCATGCTAATTACATTGCCGGTTGCCAAATTGCATTATCTCTTATAGTTTCCGAGATATGGACTATCGATAATTTACACCTTAGGCTCTGCTTCTAACTTGGGCCCAAATTGTAAAATGGTCTTATCTATTGGCGATTTCGTTCCAATTCACATTCCAAGTAATATTCGGCATGCTAATTACATTGCCGGTTGCCAAATTGCATTATCTCTTATAGTTTCCGAGATATGGACTATCGATAATTTACACCTTAGGCTCTGCTTCTAACTTGGGCCCAAATTGTAAAATGGTCTTATCTATTGGCGATTTAGTTGCAATTCACATTCCAAGTAATATTCGGCATGCTAATTACATTGCCGGTTGCCAAATTGCATTATCTCTTATAGTTTCCGAGATATGTACTATCGATAATTTACACCTTAGGCTCTGCTTCTAACTTGGGCCCAAATTGTAAAATGGTCTTATCTATTGGCGATTTCGTTCCAATTCACATTCCAAGTAATATTCGGCATGCTAATTACATTGCCGGTTGCCAAATTGCATTATCTCTTATAGTTTCCGAGATATGTACTATCGATAATTTACACCTTAGGCTCTGCTTCTAACTTGGGCCCAAATTGTAAAATCGACTTATCTATTGGCGATTTCGTTCCAATTCACATTCCAAGTAATATTCGGCATGCTAATTACATTGCCGGTTGCCAAATTGCATTATCTCTTATAGTTTCCGAGATATGGACTATCGATAATTTACACCTTAGGCTCTGCTTCTAACTTGGGCCCAAATTGTAAAATGGTCTTATCTATTGGCGATTTCGTTCCAATTCACATTCCAAGTAATATTCGGCATGCTAATTACATTGCCGGTTGCCAAATTGCATTATCTCTTATAGTTTCCGAGATATGGTCTATCGATAATTTACATCTTAGGCTCTGCTTCTAACTTGGGCCCAAATTGTAAAATGGTCTTTTCTATTGGCGATTTCGTTCCAATTCACATTCCAAGTAATATTCGGCATGCTAATTACATTGCCGGTTGCCAAATTGCATTATCTCTTATAGTTTCCGAGATATGGACTATCGATAATTTACACCTTAGGCTCTGCTTCTAACTTGGGCCCAAATTGTAAAATGGTCTTATCTATTGGCGATTTCGTCCCAATTCACATTCCAAGTGATATTCGGCATGCTAATTACATTGCCGGTTGCGAAATTGCATTATCTCTTATAGTTTCCGAGATATGGACTATCAATAATTTACACCTTAGGCTCTGCTTCTAACTTGGGCCCAAATTGTAAAATGGCCTTATCTATTGGCGATTTCGTTCCAATTCACATTCCAAGTAATATTCGGCATGCTAATTACATTGCCGGTTGCCAAATTGCATTATCTCTTATAGTTTCCGAGATATGGACTATCGATAATTTACACCTTAGGCTCTGCTTCTAACTTGGGCCCAAATTGTAAAACGGTCTTATCTATTGGCGATTTCGTTCCAATTAACATTCCAAGTAATATTCGGCATGCTAATTACATTGCCGGTTGCCAAATTGCATTATCTCTTATAGTTTCCGAGATATGGACTATCGATAATTTACACCTTAGGCTCTGCTTCTAACTTGGGCCCAAATTGTAAAATGGTCTTCTCTATTGGCGATTTCGTTCCAATTCACATTCCAAGTAATATTCGGCATGCTAATTACATTGCCGGTTGCCAAATTGCATTACCTCTTATAGTTTCCGAGATATGGACTATCGATAATTTACACCTTAGGCTCTACTTCTAACTTGGGCCCAAATTGTAAAATGGTCTTATCTATTGGCGATTTCGTTCCAATTCACATTCCAAGTAATATTCGGCATGCTAATTACTTTGCCGGCTGCCAAATTGCATTAACTCTTATAGTTTCCGAGATATGGACTATCGATAATTTACACCTTAGGCTTTGCTTCTAACTTGGGCCCAAATTGTAAAATGGTCTTCTCTATTGGCGATTTCGTTCCAATTCACATTCCAAGTAATATTCGGCATGCTAATTACATTGCCGGTTGCCAAATTGCATTATCTCTTATAGTTTCCGAGATATGGACTATCAATAATTTACACCTTAGGCTCTGCTTCTAACTTGGGCCCAAATTGTAAAATGGTCTTATCTATTGATGATTTCGTTCCAATTCACATTCCAAGTAATATTCGGCATGCTAATTACATTGCCTGTTGCCAAATTGAATTATCTCTTATAGTTTCCGAGATATGGACTATCGATAATTTACACCTTAGGCTCTGCTTCTAACTTGGGCCCAAATTGTAAAATGGTCTTATCTATTGGCGATTTCGTTCCAATTCACATTCCAAGTAATATTCAACATGCTAATTACATTGCCGGTTGCCAAATTGCATTATCTCTTATAGTTTCCGAGATATGGACTATCGATAATTTACATCTTAGGCTCTGCTTCTAACTTGGGCCCAAATTGTAAAATGGTCTTATCTATTGGCGATTTCGTTCCAATTCACATTCCAAGTAATATTCGGCATGCTAATTACATTGCCGGTTGCCAAATTGCATTATCTCTTATAGTTTCCGAGATATGGACTATCGATAATTTACACCTTAGGCTCTGCTTCTAACTTGGGCCCAAATTGTAAAATGGTCTTATCTATTGGCGATTGCGTTCCAATTCACATTCCAAGTAATATTCGGCATGCTAATTACATTGCCGGTTGCCAAATTGCATTACCTCTTATAGTTTCCGAGATATGGACTATCGATAATTTACACCTTAGGCTCTGCTTCTAACTTGGGCCCAAATTGTAAAATGGTCTTATCTATTGGCGATTTCGATCCAATTCACATTCCAAGTAATATTCGGCATGCTAATTACATTGCCGGTTGCCAAATTGCATTATCTCTTATAGTTTCCGAGATATGGACTATCGATAATTTACACCTTAGGCTCTGCTTCTAACTTGGGCCCAAATTGTAAAATGGTCTTCTCTATTGGCGATTTCGTTCCAATTCACATTCCAAGTAATATTCGGCATGCTAATTACATTGCCGGTTGCCAAATTGCATTATCTCTTATAGTTTCCGAGATATGGACTATCAATAATTTACACCTTAGGCTCTGCTTCTAACTTGGGCCCAAATTGTAAAATGGTCTTATCTATTGGCGATTTCGTTCCAATTCACATTCCAAGTAATATTCGGCATGCTAATTACATTGCCGGTTGCCAAATTGCATTATCTCTTATAGTTTCCGAGATATGGACTATCGATAATTTACACCTTAGGCTCTGCTTCTAACTTGGGCCCAAATTGTAAAATGGTCTTATCTATTGGCGATTTCGTTCCAATTCACATTCCAAGTAATATTCGGCATGCTAATTACATTGCCGGTTGCCAAATTGCATTATCTCTTATAGTTTCCGAGATATGGACTATCGATAATTTACACCTTAGGCTCTGCTTCTAACTTGGGCCCAAATTGTAAAATGGTCTTATCTATTGGCGATTTAGTTGCAATTCACATTCCAAGTAATATTCGGCATGCTAATTACATTGCCGGTTGCCAAATTGCATTATCTCTTATAGTTTCCGAGATATGTACTATCGATAATTTACACCTTAGGCTCTGCTTCTAACTTGGGCCCAAATTGTAAAATGGTCTTATCTATTGGCGATTTCGTTCCAATTCACATTCCAAGTAATATTCGGCATGCTAATTACATTGCCGGTTGCCAAATTGCATTATCTCTTATAGTTTCCGAGATATGTACTATCGATAATTTACACCTTAGGCTCTGCTTCTAACTTGGGCCCAAATTGTAAAATCGACTTATCTATTGGCGATTTCGTTCCAATTCACATTCCAAGTAATATTCGGCATGCTAATTACATTGCCGGTTGCCAAATTGCATTATCTCTTATAGTTTCCGAGATATGGACTATCGATAATTTACACCTTAGGCTCTGCTTCTAACTTGGGCCCAAATTGTAAAATGGTCTTATCTATTGGCGATTTCGTTCCAATTCACATTCCAAGTAATATCCGGCATGCTAATTACATTGCCGGTTGCCAAATTGAATTATCTCTTATAGTTTCCGAGATATGGACTATCGATAATTTACACCTTAGGCTCTACTTCTAACTTGGGCCCAAATTGTAAAATGGTCTTATCTATTGGCGATTTCGTTCCAATTCACATTCCAAGTAATATTCGGCATGCTAATTACTTTGCCGGCTGCCAAATTGCATTAACTCTTATAGTTTCCGAGATATGGACTATCGATAATTTACACCTTAGGCTTTGCTTCTAACTTGGGCCCAAATTGTAAAATGGTCTTCTCTATTGGCGATTTCGTTCCAATTCACATTCCAAGTAATATTCGGCATGCTAATTACATTGCCGGTTGCCAAATTGCATTATCTCTTATAGTTTCCGAGATATGGACTATCAATAATTTACACCTTAGGCTCTGCTTCTAACTTGGGCCCAAATTGTAAAATGGTCTTATCTATTGATGATTTCGTTCCAATTCACATTCCAAGTAATATTCGGCATGCTAATTACATTGCCTGTTGCCAAATTGAATTATCTCTTATAGTTTCCGAGATATGGACTATCGATAATTTACACCTTAGGCTCTGCTTCTAACTTGGGCCCAAATTGTAAAATGGTCTTATCTATTGGCGATTTCGTTCCAATTCACATTCCAAGTAATATTCAACATGCTAATTACATTGCCGGTTGCCAAATTGCATTATCTCTTATAGTTTCCGAGATATGGACTATCGATAATTTACATCTTAGGCTCTGCTTCTAACTTGGGCCCAAATTGTAAAATGGTCTTATCTATTGGCGATTTCGTTCCAATTCACATTCCAAGTAATATTCGGCATGCTAATTACATTGCCGGTTGCCAAATTGCATTATCTCTTATAGTTTCCGAGATATGGACTATCGATAATTTACACCTTAGGCTCTGCTTCTAACTTGGGCCCAAATTGTAAAATGGTCTTATCTATTGGCGATTGCGTTCCAATTCACATTCCAAGTAATATTCGGCATGCTAATTACATTGCCGGTTGCCAAATTGCATTACCTCTTATAGTTTCCGAGATATGGACTATCGATAATTTACACCTTAGGCTCTGCTTCTAACTTGGGCCCAAATTGTAAAATGGTCTTATCTATTGGCGATTTCGATCCAATTCACATTCCAAGTAATATTCGGCATGCTAATTACATTGCCGGTTGCCAAATTGCATTATCTCTTATAGTTTCCGAGATATGGACTATCGATAATTTACACCTTAGGCTCTGCTTCTAACTTGGGCCCAAATTGTAAAATGGTCTTCTCTATTGGCGATTTCGTTCCAATTCACATTCCAAGTAATATTCGGCATGCTAATTACATTGCCGGTTGCCAAATTGCATTATCTCTTATAGTTTCCGAGATATGGACTATCAATAATTTACACCTTAGGCTCTGCTTCTAACTTGGGCCCAAATTGTAAAATGGTCTTATCTATTGGCGATTTCGTTCCAATTCACATTCCAAGTAATATTCGGCATGCTAATTACATTGCCGGTTGCCAAATTGCATTATCTCTTATAGTTTCCGAGATATGGACTATCGATAATTTACACCTTAGGCTCTGCTTCTAACTTGGGCCCAAATTGTAAAATGGTCTTATCTATTGGCGATTTCGTTCCAATTCACATTCCAAGTAATATTCGGCATGCTAATTACATTGCCGGTTGCCAAATTGCATTATCTCTTATAGTTTCCGAGATATGGACTATCGATAATTTACACCTTAGGCTCTGCTTCTAACTTGGGCCCAAATTGTAAAATGGTCTTATCTATTGGCGATTTAGTTGCAATTCACATTCCAAGTAATATTCGGCATGCTAATTACATTGCCGGTTGCCAAATTGCATTATCTCTTATAGTTTCCGAGATATGTACTATCGATAATTTACACCTTAGGCTCTGCTTCTAACTTGGGCCCAAATTGTAAAATGGTCTTATCTATTGGCGATTTCGTTCCAATTCACATTCCAAGTAATATTCGGCATGCTAATTACATTGCCGGTTGCCAAATTGCATTATCTCTTATAGTTTCCGAGATATGTACTATCGATAATTTACACCTTAGGCTCTGCTTCTAACTTGGGCCCAAATTGTAAAATCGACTTATCTATTGGCGATTTCGTTCCAATTCACATTCCAAGTAATATTCGGCATGCTAATTACATTGCCGGTTGCCAAATTGCATTATCTCTTATAGTTTCCGAGATATGGACTATCGATAATTTACACCTTAGGCTCTGCTTCTAACTTGGGCCCAAATTGTAAAATGGTCTTATCTATTGGCGATTTCGTTCCAATTCACATTCCAAGTAATATCCGGCATGCTAATTACATTGCCGGTTGCCAAATTGAATTATCTCTTATAGTTTCCGAGATATGGACTATCGATAATTTACACCTTAGGCTCTGCTTCTAACTTGGGCCCAAATTGTAAAATGGTCTTATCTATTGGCGATTTCGTTCCAATTCACATTCCAAGTAATATTCGGCATGCTAATTACATTGCCGGTTGCCAAATTGCATTATCTCTTATAGTTTCCGAGATATGGTCTATCGATAATTTACATCTTAGGCTCTGCTTCTAACTTGGGCCCAAATTGTAAAATGGTCTTTTCTATTGGCGATTTCGTTCCAATTCACATTCCAAGTAATATTCGGCATGCTAATTACATTGCCGGTTGCCAAATTGCATTATCTCTTATAGTTTCCGAGATATGGACTATCGATAATTTACACCTTAGGCTCTGCTTCTAACTTGGGCCCAAATTGTAAAATGGTCTTATCTATTGGCGATTTCGTCCCAATTCACATTCCAAGTAATTTTCGGCATGCTAATTACATTGCCGGTTGCGAAATTGCATTATCTCTTATAGTTTCCGAGATATGGACTATCAATAATTTACACCTTAGGCTCTGCTTCTAACTTGGGCCCAAATTGTAAAATGGTCTTATCTATTGGCGATTTCGTTCCAATTCACATTCCAAGTAAGATTCGGCATGCTAATTACATTGCCTGTTGCCAAATTGAATTATCTCTTATAGTTTCCGAGATATGGACTATCGATAATTTACACCTTAGGCTCTGCTTCTAACTTGGGCCCAAATTGTAAAATGGTCTTATCTATTGGCGATTTCGTTCCAATTCACATTCCAAGTAATATTCAACATGCTAATTACATTGCCGGTTGCCAAATTGCATTATCTCTTATAGTTTCCGAGATATGGACTATCGATAATTTACATCTTAGGCTCTGCTTCTAACTTGGGCCCAAATTGTAAAATGGTCTTATCTATTGGCGATTTCGTTCCAATTCACATTCCAAGTAATATTCGGCATGCTAATTACATTGCCGGTTGCCAAATTGCATTATCTCTTATAGTTTCCGAGATATGGACTATCGATAATTTACACCTTAGGCTCTGCTTCTAACTTGGGCCCAAATTGTAAAATGGTCTTATCTATTGGCGATTGCGTTCCAATTCACATTCCAAGTAATATTCGGCATGCTAATTACATTGCCGGTTGCCAAATTGCATTACCTCTTATAGTTTCCGAGATATGGACTATCGATAATTTACACCTTAGGCTCTGCTTCTAACTTGGGCCCAAATTGTAAAATGGTCTTATCTATTGGCGATTTCGATCCAATTCACATTCCAAGTAATATTCGGCATGCTAATAACATTGCCGGTTGCCAAATTGCATTATCTCTTATAGTTTCCGAGATATGGACTATCGATAATTTACACCTTAGGCTCTGCTTCTAACTTGGGCCCAAATTGTAAAATGGTCTTCTCTATTGGCGATTTCGTTCCAATTCACATTCCAAGTAATATTCGGCATGCTAATTACATTGCCGGTTGCCAAATTGCATTATCTCTTATAGTTTCCGAGATATGGACTATCAATAATTTACACCTTAGGCTCTGCTTCTAACTTGGGCCCAAATTGTAAAATGGTCTTATCTATTGGCGATTTCGTTCCAATTCACATTCCAAGTAATATTCGGCATGCTAATTACATTGCCGGTTGCCAAATTGCATTATCTCTTATAGTTTCCGAGATATGGACTATCGATAATTTACACCTTAGGCTCTGCTTCTAACTTGGGCCCAAATTGTAAAATGGTCTTATCTATTGGCGATTTCGTTCCAATTCACATTCCAAGTAATATTCGGCATGCTAATTACATTGCCGGTTGCCAAATTGCATTATCTCTTATAGTTTCCGAGATATGGACTATCGATAATTTACACCTTAGGCTCTGCTTCTAACTTGGGCCCAAATTGTAAAATGGTCTTATCTATTGGCGATTTAGTTGCAATTCACATTCCAAGTAATATTCGGCATGCTAATTACATTGCCGGTTGCCAAATTGCATTATCTCTTATAGTTTCCGAGATATGTACTATCGATAATTTACACCTTAGGCTCTGCTTCTAACTTGGGCCCAAATTGTAAAATGGTCTTATCTATTGGCGATTTCGTTCCAATTCACATTCCAAGTAATATTCGGCATGCTAATTACATTGCCGGTTGCCAAATTGCATTATCTCTTATAGTTTCCGAGATATGTACTATCGATAATTTACACCTTAGGCTCTGCTTCTAACTTGGGCCCAAATTGTAAAATCGACTTATCTATTGGCGATTTCGTTCCAATTCACATTCCAAGTAATATTCGGCATGCTAATTACATTGCCGGTTGCCAAATTGCATTATCTCTTATAGTTTCCGAGATATGGACTATCGATAATTTACACCTTAGGCTCTGCTTCTAACTTGGGCCCAAATTGTAAAATGGTCTTATCTATTGGCGATTTCGTTCCAATTCACATTCCAAGTAATATCCGGCATGCTAATTACATTGCCGGTTGCCAAATTGAATTATCTCTTATAGTTTCCGAGATATGGACTATCGATAATTTACACCTTAGGCTCTGCTTCTAACTTGGGCCCAAATTGTAAAATGGTCTTATCTATTGGCGATTTCGTTCCAATTCACATTCCAAGTAATATTCGGCATGCTAATTACATTGCCGGTTGCCAAATTGCATTATCTCTTATAGTTTCCGAGATATGGTCTATCGATAATTTACATCTTAGGCTCTGCTTCTAACTTGGGCCCAAATTGTAAAATGGTCTTTTCTATTGGCGATTTCGTTCCAATTCACATTCCAAGTAATATTCGGCATGCTAATTACATTGCCGGTTGCCAAATTGCATTATCTCTTATAGTTTCCGAGATATGGACTATCGATAATTTACACCTTAGGCTCTGCTTCTAACTTGGGCCCAAATTGTAAAATGGTCTTATCTATTGGCGATTTCGTCCCAATTCACATTCCAAGTGATATTCGGCATGCTAATTACATTGCCGGTTGCGAAATTGCATTATCTCTTATAGTTTCCGAGATATGGACTATCAATAATTTACACCTTAGGCTCTGCTTCTAACTTGGGCCCAAATTGTAAAATGGTCTTATCTATTGGCGATTTCGTTCCAATTCACATTCCAAGTAAGATTCGGCATGCTAATTACATTGCCGGTTGCCAAATTGCATTATCTCTTATAGTTTCCGAGATATGGACTATCGATAATTTACACCTTAGGCTCTGCTTCTAACTTGGGCCCAAATTGTAAAATGGTCTTACCTATTGGCGATTTCGTTCCAATTCACATTCCAAGTAATATTCGGCATGCTAATTACATTGCCGGTTGCCAAATTGCATTATCTCTTATAGTTTCCGAGATATGGACTATCGATAATTTACACCTTAGGCTCTGCTTCTAACTTGGGCCCAAATTGTAAAATGGTCTTATCTATTGGCGATTTCGTTCCAATTCACATTCCAATTAATATTCGGAATGCTAATTACATTGCCGGTTGCCAAATTGCATTATCTCTTATAGTTTCCGAGATATGGACTATCGATAATTTACACCTTAGGCTCTGCTTCTAACTTGGGCCCAAATTGTAAAATGGTCTTATCTATTGGCGATTTCGTTCCAATTCACATTCCAAGTAATATTCGGCATGCTAATTACATTGCCGTTTGCCAAATTGCATTATCTCTTATAGTTTCCGAGATATGGACTATCGATAATTTACACCTTAGGCTCTGCTTCTAACTTGGGCCCAAATTGTAAAATGGTCTTATCTATTGGCGATTTCGTTCCAATTCACATTCCAAGTAATATTCGGCATGCTAATTACATTGCCGGTTGCCAAATTGCATTATATCTTATAGTTTCCGAGATATGGACTATCGATAATTTACACCTTAGGCTCTGCTTCTAACTTGGGCCCAAATTATAAAATGGTCTTATCTATTGGCGATTTCGTTCCAATTCACATTCCAAGTAATATCCGGCATGCTAATTACATTGACGGTTGCCAAATTGAATTATCTCTTATAGTTTCCGAGATATGGACTATCGATAATTTACACCTTAGGCTCTGCTTCTAACTTGGGCCCAAATTGTAAAATGGTCTTACCTATTGGCGATTTCGTTCCAATTCACATTCCAAGTAATATTCGGCATGCTAATTACATTGCCGGTTGCCAAATTGCATTATCTCTTATAGTTTCCGAGATATGGACTATCGATAATTTACACCTTAGGCTCTGCTTCTAACTTGGGCCCAAATTGTAAAATGGTCTTATCTATTGGCGATTTCGTTCCAATTCACATTCCAAGTAATATTCGGCATGCTAATTACATTGCCGGTGGCCAAATTGCATTATCTCTTATAGTTTCCGAGATATGGACTATCGATAATTTACATCTTAGGCTCTGCTTCTAACTTGGGCCCAAATTGTAAAATGGTCTTATCTATTGGCGATTTCGTTCCAATTCACATTCCAAGTAATATTCGGCATGCTAATTACATTGCCGGTTGCCAAATTGCATTATCTCTTATAGTTTCTGAGATATGGACTATCGATAATTTACACCTTAGGCTCTGCTTCTAACTTGGGCCCAAATTGTAAAATGATCTTATCTATAGGCGATTTCGTTCCAATTCACATTCCAAGTAATATCCGGCATGCTAATTACTTTGCCGGTTGCCAAATTGAATTATCTCTTATAGTTTCCGAGATATGGACTATCGATAATTTACACCTTAGGCTCTGCTTCTAACTTGGGCCCAAATTGTAAAATGGTCTTATCTATTGGCGATTTCGTTCCAATTCACATTCCAAGTAATATTCGGCATGCTAATTACATTGCCGGTTGCCAAATTGCATTATCTCTTATAGTTTCCGAGATATGGACTATCGATAATTTACATCTTAGGCTCTGCTTCTAACTTGGGCCCAAATTGTAAAATGGTCTTATCTATTGGCGATTTCGTTCCAATTCACATTCCAAGTAATATTCTTCATGCTAATTACATTGCCGGTTGCCAAATTGCATTATCTCTTATAGTTTCCGAGATATGGACTATCGATAATTTACACCTTAGGCTCTGCTTCTAACTTGGGCCCAAATTGTAAAATGGTCTTATCTATTGGCGATTTCGTCACAATTCACATTCCAAGTGATATTCGGCATGCTAATTACATTGCCGGTTGCGAAATTGCATTATCTCTTATAGTTTCCGAGATATGGACTATCAATAATTTACACCTTAGGCTCTGCTTCTAACTTGGGCCCAAATTGCAAAAATGGTCTTATCTATTGGCGATTTCGTTCCAATTCACATTCCAAGTAATATTCGGCATGCTAATTACATTGCCGGTTGCCAAATTGCATTATCTCTTATAGTTTCCGAGATATGGACTATCGATAATTTACACCTTAGGCTCTGCTTCTAACTTGGGCCCAAATTGTAAAATGGTCTTATCTATTGGCGATTTCGTTCCAATTCACATTCCAAGTAATATTCGGCATGCTAATTACATTGCCGGTTGCCAAATTGCATTATCTCTTATAGTTTCCGAGATATGGACTATCGATAATTTACACCTTAGGCTCTGCTTCTAACTTGGGCCCAAATTGTAAAATGGTCTTATCTATTGGCGATTTCGTTCCAATTCTCATTCCAAGTAATATTCGGCATGCTAATTACATTGCCGGTTGCCAAATTGCATTATCTCTTATAGTTTCCGAGATATGGACTATCGATAATTTACACCTTAGGCTCTGCTTCTAACTTGGGCCCAAATTGTAAAATGGTCTTATCTATTGGCGATTTCGTTCCAATTCACACTCCAAGTAATATTCGGCATGCTAATTACATTGCCGGTTGCGAAATTGCATTATCTCTTATAGTTTCCGAGATATGCACTATCAATAATTTACACCTTAGGCTCTGCTTCTAACTTGGGCCCAAATTGTAAAATGGTCTTATCTATTGGCGATTTCGTTCCAATTCACATTCCAAGTAATATTAGGCATGCTAATTACATTGCCGGTTGCCAAATTGCATTAGCTCTTATACTTTCCGAGATATGGACTATCGATGATTTACACCTTAGGCTCTGCTTCTAACTTGGGCCCAAATTGTAAAATGGTCTTATCTATTGGCGATTTCGTTCCAATTCACATTCCAAGTAATATTCGGCATGCTAATTACATTGCCGGTTGCCAAATTGCATTATCTCTTATAGTTTCCGAGATATGGGCTATCGATAATTTACACCTTAGGCTCTGCTTCTAACTTGGGCCCAAATTGTAAAATGGTCTTATCTATTGGCGATTTCGTTCCAATTCACATTCCAAGTAATATTCGGCATGCTAATTACATTGCCGGTTGCCAAATTGCATTATCTCTTATAGTTTCCGAGATATGGACTATCGATAATTTACACCTTAGGCTCTGCTTCTAACTTGGGCCCAAATTGTAAAATGGTCTTATCTATTGGCGATTTCGTTCCAATTCACATTCCAAGTAATATTCGGCATGCTAATTACATTGCCGGTTGCCAAATTGCATTATCTCTTATAGTTTCCGAGATATGGACTATCGATAATTTACACCTTAGGCTCTGCTTCTAACTTGGGCCCAAATTGTAAAATGGTCTTATCTATTGGCGATTTCGTTCCAATTCTCATTCCAAGTAATATTCGGCATGCTAATTACATTGCCGGTTGCCAAATTGCATTATCTCTTATAGTTTCCGAGATATGGACTATCGATAATTTACACCTTAGGCTCTGCTTCTAACTTGGGCCCAAATTGTAAAATGGTCTTATCTATTGGCGATTTCGTTCCAATTCACACTCCAAGTAATATTCGGCATGCTAATTACATTGCCGGTTGCGAAATTGCATTATCTCTTATAGTTTCCGAGATATGCACTATCAATAATTTACACCTTAGGCTCTGCTTCTAACTTGGGCCCAAATTGTAAAATGGTCTTATCTATTGGCGATTTCGTTCCAATTCACATTCCAAGTAATATTCGGCATGCTAATTACATTGCCGGTTGCCAAATTGCATTATCTCTTATAGTTTCCGAGATATGGACTATCGATAATTTACACCTTAGGCTCTGCTTCTAACTTGGGCCCAAATTGTAAAATGGTCTTATCTATTGGCGATTTCGTCACAATTCACATTCCAAGTGATATTCGGCATGCTAATTACATTGCCGGTTGCGAAATTGCATTATCTCTTATAGTTTCCGAGATATGGACTATCAATAATTTACACCTTAGGCTCTGCTTCTAACTTGGGCCCAAATTGCAAAAATGGTCTTATCTATTGGCGATTTCGTTCCAATTCACATTCCAAGTAATATTCGGCATGCTAATTACATTGCCGGTTGCCAAATTGCATTATCTCTTATAGTTTCCGAGATATGGACTATCGATAATTTACACCTTAGGCTCTGCTTCTAACTTGGGCCCAAATTGTAAAATGGTCTTATCTATTGGCGATTTCGTTCCAATTCACATTCCAAGTAATATTCGGCATGCTAATTACATTGCCGGTTGCCAAATTGCATTATCTCTTATAGTTTCCGAGATATGGACTATCGATAATTTACACCTTAGGCTCTGCTTCTAACTTGGGCCCAAATTGTAAAATGGTCTTATCTATTGGCGATTTCGTTCCAATTCTCATTCCAAGTAATATTCGGCATGCTAATTACATTGCCGGTTGCCAAATTGCATTATCTCTTATAGTTTCCGAGATATGGACTATCGATAATTTACACCTTAGGCTCTGCTTCTAACTTGGGCCCAAATTGTAAAATGGTCTTATCTATTGGCGATTTCGTTCCAATTCACACTCCAAGTAATATTCGGCATGCTAATTACATTGCCGGTTGCGAAATTGCATTATCTCTTATAGTTTCCGAGATATGCACTATCAATAATTTACACCTTAGGCTCTGCTTCTAACTTGGGCCCAAATTGTAAAATGGTCTTATCTATTGGCGATTTCGTTCCAATTCACATTCCAAGTAATATTAGGCATGCTAATTACATTGCCGGTTGCCAAATTGCATTAGCTCTTATACTTTCCGAGATATGGACTATCGATGATTTACACCTTAGGCTCTGCTTCTAACTTGGGCCCAAATTGTAAAATGGTCTTATCTATTGGCGATTTCGTTCCAATTCACATTCCAAGTAATATTCGGCATGCTAATTACATTGCCGGTTGCCAAATTGCATTATCTCTTATAGTTTCCGAGATATGGGCTATCGATAATTTACACCTTAGGCTCTGCTTCTAACTTGGGCCCAAATTGTAAAATGGTCTTATCTATTGGCGATTTCGTTCCAATTCACATTCCAAGTAATATTCGGCATGCTAATTACATTGCCGGTTGCCAAATTGCATTATCTCTTATAGTTTCCGAGATATGGACTATCGATAATTTACACCTTAGGCTCTGCTTCTAACTTGGGCCCAAATTGTAAAATGGTCTTATCTATTGGCGATTTCGTTCCAATTCACATTCCAAGTAATATTCGGCATGCTAATTACATTGCCGGTTGCCAAATTGCATTATCTCTTATAGTTTCCGAGATATGGACTATCGATAATTTACACCTTAGGCTCTGCTTCTAACTTGGGCCCAAATTGTAAAATGGTCTTATCTATTGGCGATTTCGTTCCAATTCTCATTCCAAGTAATATTCGGCATGCTAATTACATTGCCGGTTGCCAAATTGCATTATCTCTTATAGTTTCCGAGATATGGACTATCGATAATTTACACCTTAGGCTCTGCTTCTAACTTGGGCCCAAATTGTAAAATGGTCTTGTCTATTGGCGATTTCGTTCCAATTCACACTCCAAGTAATATTCGGCATGCTAATTACATTGCCGGTTGCGAAATTGCATTATCTCTTATAGTTTCCGAGATATTCACTATCAATAATTTACACCTTAGGCTCTGCTTCTAACTTGGGCCCAAATTGTAAAATGGTCTTATCTATTGGCGATTTCGTTCCAATTCACATTCCAAGTAATATTCGGCATGCTAATTACATTGCCGGTTGCCAAATTGCATTATCTCTTATAGTTTCCGAGATATGGACTATCGATAATTTACACCTTAGGCTCTGCTTCTAACTTGGGCCCAAATTGGAAATGGTCTTATCTATTGGCAATTTCGTTCCAATTCAAATTCCAAGTAATATTCGGCATGCTAATTACATTGCCGGTTGCCAAATTGCATTATCTCTTATAGTTTCCGAGATATGGACTATCGATAATTTACACCTTAGGCTCTGCTTCTAACTTGGGCCCAAATTGTAAAATGGTCTTATCTATTGGCGATTGCGCTCCAATTCACATTCCAAGTAATATTCGGCATGCTAATTACATTGCCGGTTGCCAAATTGCATTACCTCTTATAGTTTCCGAGATATGGACTATCGATAATTTACACCTTAGGCTCTGCTTCTAACTTGGGCCCAAATTGTAAAATGGTCTTATCTATTGGCGATTTCGTTCCAATTCACATTCCAAGTAATATTCGGCATGCTAATTACATTGCCGGTTGCCAAATTGCATTATCTCTTATAGTTTCCGAGATATGGACTATCGATAATTTACACCTTAGCTCTGCTTCTAACTTGGGCCCAAATTGTAAAATGGTCTTCTCTATAGGCGATTTCGTTCCAATTCACATTCCAAGTAATATTCGGCATGCTAATTACATTGCCGGTTGCCAAATTGCATTATCTCTTATAGTTTCCGAGATATGGACTATCAATAATTTACACCTTAGGCTCTGCTTCTAACTTGGGCCCAAATTGTAAAATGGTCTTATCTATTGGCGATTTCGTTCCAATTCACATTCCAAGTAATATTCGGCATGCTAATTACATTGCCGGTTGCCAAATTGCATTATCTCTTATAGTTTCCGAGATATGGACTATCGATAATTTACACCTTAGGCTCTGCTTCTAACTTGGGCCGAAATTGTAAAATGGTCTTATCTATTGGCGATTTCGTTCCAATTCACATTCCAAGTAATATTCGGCTTGCTAATTACATTGCCGGTTGCCAAATTGCATTATCTCTTATAGTTTCCGAGATATGGACTATCGATAATTTACACCTTAGGCTCTGCTTCTAACTTGGGCCCAAATTGTAAAATGGTCTTATCTATTGGCGATTTCGTTCCAATTCACATTCCAAGTATTATTCGGCATGCTAATTACATTGCCGGTTGCCAAATTGCATTATCTCTTATAGTTTCCGAGATATGGACTATCGATAATTTACATCTTAATCTCTGCTTCTAACTTGGGCCCAAATTGTAAAATCGTCTTATCTATTGGCGATTTCGTTCCAATTCACATTCCAAGTAATATTCGGCATGCTAATTACATTGCCGGTTGCCAAATTGCATTATCTCTTATAGTTTCCGAGATATGGACTATCGATAATTTACATCTTAGGCTCTGCTTCTAACTTGGGCCCAAATTGTAAAATGGTCTTATCTATTGGCGATTTCGTTCCAATTCACATTCCAAGTAATATTCGGCATGCTAATTACATTGCCGGTTGCCAAATTGCATTATCTCTTATAGTTTCCGAGATATGGACTATCGATAATTTACACCTTAGGCTCTGCTTCTAACTTGGGCCCAAATTGTAAAATGGTCTTATCTATTGGCGATTTCGTTCCAATTCACACTCCAAGTAATATTCGGCATGCTAATTACATTGCCGGTTGCGAAATTGCATTATCTCTTATAGTTTCCGAGATATGCACTATCAATAATTTACACCTTAGGCTCTGCTTCTAACTTGGGCCCAAATTGTAAAATGGTCTTATCTATTGGCGATTTCGTTCCAATTCACATTCCAAGTAATATTCGGCATGCTAATTACATTGCCGGTTGCCAAATTGCATTATCTCTTATAGTTTCCGAGATATGGACTATCGATAATTTACACCTTAGGCTCTGCTTCTAACTTGGGCCCAAATTGGAAATGGTCTTATCTATTGGCGATTTCGTTCCAATTCAAATTCCAAGTAATATTCGGCATGCTAATTACATTGCCGGTTGCCAAATTGCATTATCTCTTATAGTTTCCGAGATATGGACTATCGATAATTTACACCTTAGGCTCTGCTTCTAACTTGGGCCCAAATTGTAAAATGGTCTTATCTATTGGCGATTGCGCTCCAATTCACATTCCAAGTAATATTCGGCATGCTAATTACATTGCCGGTTGCCAAATTGCATTACCTCTTATAGTTTCCGAGATATGGACTATCGATAATTTACACCTTAGGCTCTGCTTCTAACTTGGGCCCAAATTGTAAAATGGTCTTATCTATTGGCGATTTCGTTCCAATTCACATTCCAAGTAATATTCGGCATGCTAATTACATTGCCGGTTGCCAAATTGCATTATCTCTTATAGTTTCCGAGATATGGACTATCGATAATTTACACCTTAGGCTCTGCTTCTAACTTGGGCCCAAATTGTAAAATGGTCTTCTCTATTGGCGATTTCGTTCCAATTCACATTCCAAGTAATATTCGGCATGCTAATTACATTGCCGGTTGCCAAATTGCATTATCTCTTATAGTTTCCGAGATATGGACTATCAATAATTTACACCTTAGGCTCTGCTTCTAACTTGGGCCCAAATTGTAAAATGGTCTTATCTATTGGCGATTTCGTTCCAATTCACATTCCAAGTAATATTCGGCATGCTAATTACATTGCCGGTTGCCAAATTGCATTATCTCTTATAGTTTCCGAGATATGGACTATCGATAATTTACACCTTAGGCTCTGCTTCTAACTTGGGCCGAAATTGTAAAATGGTCTTATCTATTGGCGATTTCGTTCCAATTCACATTCCAAGTAATATTCGGCTTGCTAATTACATTGCCGGTTGCCAAATTGCATTATCTCTTATAGTTTCCGAGATATGGACTATCGATAATTTACACCTTAGGCTCTGCTTCTAACTTGGGCCCAAATTGTAAAATGGTCTTATCTATTGGCGATTTCGTTCCAATTCACATTCCAAGTATTATTCGGCATGCTAATTACATTGCCGGTTGCCAAATTGCATTATCTCTTATAGTTTCCGAGATATGGACTATCGATAATTTACATCTTAGGCTCTGCTTCTAACTTGGGCCCAAATTGTAAAATCGTCTTATCTATTGGCGATTTCGTTCCAATTCACATTCCAAGTAATATTCGGCATGCTAACTACATTGCCGGTTGCCAAATTGCATTATCTCTTATAGTTTCCGAGATATGGACTATCGATAATTTACACCTTAGGCTCTGCTTCTAACTTGGGCCCAAATTGTAAAATGGTCTTATCTATTGGCGATTTCGTTCCAATTCACATTCCAAGTAATATCCGGCATGCTAATTACTTTGCCGGTTGCCAAATTGAATTATCTCTTATAGTTTCCGAGATATGGACTATCGATAATTTACACCTTAGGCTCTGCTTCTAACTTGGGCCCAAATTGTAAAATGGTCTTATCTATTGGCGATTTCGTTCCAATTCACATTCCAAGTAATATTCAACATGCTAATTACATTGCCGGTTGCCAAATTGCATTATCTCTTATAGTTTCCGAGATATGGACTATCGATAATTTACATCTTAGGCTCTGCTTCTAACTTGGGCCCAAATTGTAAAATGGTCTTATCTATTGGCGATTTCGTTCCAATTCACATTCCAAGTAATATTCGGCATGCTAATTACATTGCCGGTTGCCAAATTGCATTATCTCTTATAGTTTCCGAGATATGGACTATCGATAATTTACACCTTAGGCTCTGCTTCTAACTTGGGCCCAAATTGTAAAATGGTCTTATCTATTGGCGATTTCGTCCCAATTCACATTCCAAGTGATATTCGGCATGCTAATTACATTGCCGGTTGCGAAATTGCATTATCTCTTATAGTTTCCGAGATATGGACTATCAATAATTTACACCTTAGGCTCTGCTTCTAACTTGGGCCCAAATTGTAAAATGGTCTTATCTATTGGCGATTTCGTTCCAATTCACATTCCAAGTAATATTCGGCATGCTAATTACATTGCCGGTTGCCAAATTGCATTATCTCTTATAGTTTCCGAGATATGGACTATCGATAATTTACACCTTAGGCTCTGCTTCTAACTTGGGCCCAAATTGTAAAATGGTCTTATCTATTGGCGATTTCGTTCCAATTCACATTCCAAGTAATATTCGGCATGCTAATTACATTGCCGGTCGCCAAATTGCATTATCTCTTATAGTTTCCGAGATATGGACTATCGATAATTTACACCTTAGGCTCTGCTTCTAACTTGGGCCCAAATTGTAAAATGGTCTTATCTATTGGCGATTTCGTTCCAATTCACATTCCAAGTAATATTCGGCATGCTAATTACATTGCCGGTTGCCAAATTGCATTATCTCTTATAGTTTCCGAGATATGGACTATCGATAATTTACACCTTAGGCTCTGCTTCTAACTTGGGCCCAAATTGTAAAATGGTCTTATCTATTGGCGATTTCGTTCCAATTCTCATTCCAAGTGATATTCGGCATGCTAATTACATTGCCGGTTGCCAAATTGCATTATCTCTTATAGTTTCCGAGATATGGACTATCGATAATTTACACCTTAGGCTCTGCTTCTAACTTGGGCCCAAATTGTAAAATGGTCTTATCTATTGGCGATTTCGTTCCAATTCACACTCCAAGTAATATTCGGCATGCTAATTACATTGCCGGTTGCGAAATTGCATTATCTCTTATAGTTTCCGAGATATGCACTATCAATAATTTACACCTTAGGCTCTGCTTCTAACTTG
This sequence comes from Rhynchophorus ferrugineus, assembly GCF_030347505.1. NCBI lineage: Eukaryota > Metazoa > Arthropoda > Insecta > Coleoptera > Curculionidae > Rhynchophorus > Rhynchophorus ferrugineus. The sequence goes on from NW_027472692.1 coordinate 87,566, forward strand.
GGCTCAAATTGTAAAATGGTCTTATCTATTGGCGATTTCGTTCCAATTCACACTCCAAGTAATATTCGGCATGCTAATTACATTGCCGGTTGCGAAATTGCATTATCTCTTATAGTTTCCGAGATATGCACTATCAATAATTTACACCTTAGGCTCTGCTTCTAACTTGGGCCCAAATTGTAAAATGGTCTTATCTATTGGCGATTGCGTTCCAATTCACATTCCAAGTAATATTCGGCATGCTAATTACATTGCCGGTTGCCAAATTGCATTACCTCTTATAGTTTACGAGATATGGACTATCGATAATTTACACCTTAAGCTCTGCTTCTAACTTGGGCCCAAATTGTAAAATGGCCTTATCTATTGGCGATTTCGTTCCAATTCACATTCCAAGTAATATTCGGCATGCTAATTACATTGCCGGTTGCCAAATTGCATTATCTCTTATAGTTTCCGAGATATGGACTATCGATAATTTACAACTTAGGCTCTGCTTCTAACTTGGGCCCAAATTGTAAAATGGTCTTCTCTATTGGCGATTTCGTTCCAATTCACATTCCAAGTAATATTCGGCATGCTAATTACATTGCCGGTTGCCAAATTGCATTATCTCTTATAGTTTCCGAGATATGGACTATCAATAATTTACACCTTAGGCTCTGCTTCTAACTTGGGCCCAAATTGTAAAATGGTCTTATCTATTGGCGATTTCGTTCCAATTCACATTCCAAGTAATATTCGGCATGCTAATTACATTGCCGGTTGCCAAATTGCATTATCTCTTATAGTTTCCGAGATATGGACTATCGATAATTTACACCTTAGGCTCTGCTTCTAACTTGGGCCCAAATTGTAAAATGGTCTTATCTATTGGCGATTTCGTTCCAATTCACATTCCAAGTAATATTCGGCATGCTAATTACATTGCCGGTTGCCAAATTGCATTATCTCTTATAGTTTCCGAGATATGGACTATCGATAATTTACACCTTAGGCTCTGCTTCTAACTTGGGCCCAAATTGTAAAATGGTCTTATCTATTGGCGATTTAGTTGCAATTCACATTCCAAGTAATATTCGGCATGCTAATTACATTGCCGGTTGCCAAATTGCATTATCTCTTATAGTTTCCGAGATATGGACTATCGATAATTTACACCTTAGGCTCTGCTTCTAACTTGGGCCCAAATTGTAAAATGGTCTTATCTATTGGCGATTTCGTTCCAATTCACATTACAAGTAATATTCGGCATGCTAATTACATTGCCGGTTGCCAAATTGCATTATCTCTTATAGTTTCCGAGATATGGACTATCGATAATTTACATCTTAGGCTCTGCTTCTAACTTGGGCCCAAATTGTAAAATCGTCTTATCTATTGGCGATTTCGTTCCAATTCACATTCCAAGTAATATTCGGCATGCTAATTACATTGCCGGTTGCCAAATTGCATTATCTCTTATAGTTTCCGAGATATGGACTATCGATAATTTACACCTTAGGCTCTGCTTCTAACTTGGGCCCAAATTGTAAAATGGTCTTATCTATTGGCGATTTCGTTCCAATTCACATTCCAAGTAATATCCGGCATGCTAATTACATTGCCGGTTGCCAAATTGAATTATCTCTTATAGTTTCCGAGATATGGACTATCGATAATTTACACCTTAGGCTCTGCTTCTAACTTGGGCCCAAATTGTAAAATGGTCTTATCTATTGGCGATTTCGTTCCAATTCACATTCCAAGTAATATTCGGCATGCTAATTACATTGCCGGTTGCCAAATTGCATTATCTCTTATAGTTTCCGAGATATGGTCTATCGATAATTTACATCTTAGGCTCTGCTTCTAACTTGGGCCCAAATTGTAAAATGGTCTTTTCTATTGGCGATTTCGTTCCAATTCACATTCCAAGTAATATTCGGCATGCTAATTACATTGCCGGTTGCCAAATTGCATTATCTCTTATAGTTTCCGAGATATGGACTATCGATAATTTACACCTTAGGCTCTGCTTCTAACTTGGGCCCAAATTGTAAAATGGTCTTATCTATTGGCGATTTCGTCCCAATTCACATTCCAAGTGATATTCGGCATGCTAATTACATTGCCGGTTGCGAAATTGCATTATCTCTTATAGTTTCCGAGATATGGACTATCAATAATTTACACCTTAGGCTCTGCTTCTAACTTGGGCCCAAATTGTAAAATGGTCTTATCTATTGGCGATTTCGTTCCAATTCACATTCCAAGTAATATTCGGCATGCTAATTACATTGCCGTTTGCCAAATTGCATTATCTCTTTTAGTTTCCGAGATATGGACTATCGATAATTTACACCTTAGGCTCTGCTTCTAACTTGGGCCCAAATTGTAAAATGGTCTTACCTATTGGCGATTTCGTTCCAATTCACACTCCAAGTAATATTCGGCATGCTAATTACATTGCCGGTTGCGAAATTGCATTATCACTTATAGTTTCCGAGATATGGACTATCAATAATTTACACCTTAGGCTCTGCTTCTAACTTGGGCCCAAATTGTAAAATGGTCTTATCTATTGGCGATTTCGTTCCAATTCACATTCCAAGTAATATTCGGCATGCTAATTACATTTCCGGTTGCCAAATTGCATTATCTCTTATAGTTTCCGAGATATGGACTATCGATAATTTACACCTTAGGCTCTGCTTCTAACTTGGGCCCAAATTGTAAAATGGTCTTATCTATTGGCGATTTCGTCCCAATTCACATTCCAAGTGATATTCGGCATGCTAATTACATTGCCGATTGCGAAATTGCATTATCTCTTATAGTTTCCGAGATATGGACTATCAATAATTTACACATTAGGCTCTGCTTCTAACTTGGGCCCAAATTGTAAAATGGTCTTATCTATTGGCGATTTCGTTCCAATTCACATTCCAAGTAATATTCGGCATGCTAATTACATTGCCGGTTGCCAAATTGCATTATCTCTTATAGTTTCCGAGATATGGACTATCGATAATTTACACCTTAGGCTCTGCTTCTAACTTGGGCCCAAATTGTAAAATGGTCTTATCTATTGGCGATTTCGTTCCAATTCACATTCCAAGTAATACTCGGCATGCTAATTACATTGCCGGTTGCCAAATTGCATTATCTCTTATAGTTTCCGAGATATGGACTACCGATAATTTACACCTTAGGCTCTGCTTCTAACTTGGGCCCAAATTGTAAAATGGTCTTATCTATTGGCGATTTCGTTCCAATTCACATTCCAAGTAATATTCGGCATGCTAATTACATTGCCGTTTGCCAAATTGCATTATCTCTTATAGTTTCCGAGATATGGACTATCGATAATTTACACCATAGGCTCTGCTTCTAACTTGGGCCCAAATTGTAAAATGGTCTTATCTATTGGCGATTTCGTTCCAATTCACATTCCAACTAATATTCGGCATGCTAATTACATTGCCGGTTGCCAAATTGCATTATCTCTTATAGTTTCCGAGATATGGACTATCGATAATTTACACCTTAGGCTCTGCTTCTAACTTGTTCCCAAATTGTAAAATGGTCTTATCTATTGGCGATTTCGTTCCAATTCACACTCCAAGTAATATTCGGCATGCTAATTACATTGCCGGTTGCGAAATTGCATTATCTCTTATAGTTTCCGAGATATGGACTATCGATAATTTACACCTTAGGCTCTGCTTCTAACTTGGGCCCAAATTGTAAAATGGTCTTATCTATTGGCGATTTCGTCCCAATTCACATTCCAAGTGATATTCGGCATGCTAATTACATTGCCGATTGCGAAATTGCATTATCTCTTATAGTTTCCGAGATATGGACTATCAATAATTTACACATTAGGCTCTGCTTCTAACTTGGGCCCAAATTGTAAAATGGTCTTATCTATTGGCGATTTCGTTCCAATTCACATTCCAAGTAATATTCGGCATGCTAATTACATTGCCGGTTGCCAAATTGCATTATCTCTTATAGTTTCCGAGATATGGACTATCGATAATTTACACCTTAGGCTCTGCTTCTAACTTGGGCCCAAATTGTAAAATGGTCTTATCTATTGGCGATTTCGTTCCAATTCACATTCCAAGTAATACTCGGCATGCTAATTACATTGCCGGTTGCCAAATTGCATTATCTCTTATAGTTTCCGAGATATGGACTATCGATAATTTACACCTTAGGCTCTGCTTCTAACTTGGGCCCAAATTGTAAAATGGTCTTATCTATTGGCGATTTCGTTCCAATTCACATTCCAAGTAATATTCGGCATGCTAATTACATTGCCGTTTGCCAAATTGCATTATCTCTTATAGTTTCCGAGATATGTACTATCGATAATTTACACCTTAGGCTCTGCTTCTAACTTGGGCCCAAATTGTAAAATGGTCTTATCTATTGGCGATTTCGTTCCAATTCACATTCCAAGTAATATTCGGCATGCTAATTACATTGCCGGTTGCCAAATTGCATTATCTCTTATAGTTTCCGAGATATGGACTATCGATAATTTACACCTTAGGCTCTGCTTCTAACTTGGGCCCAAATTGTAAAATGGTCTTATCTATTGGCGATTTCGTTCCAATTCACACTCCAAGTAATATTCGGCATGCTAATTACATTGCCGGTTGCGAAATTGCATTATCTCTTATAGTTTCCGAGATATGGACTATCAATAATTTACACCTTAGGCTCTGCTTCTAACTTGGGCCCAAATTGTAAAATGGTCTTATCTATTGGCGATTTCGTTCCAATTCACATTCCAAGTAATATTCGGCATGCTAATTACATTGCCGGTTGCCAAATTGCATTATCTCTTATAGTTTCCGAGATATGGACTATCGATAATTTACACCTTAGCCTCTGCTTCTAACTTGGGCCCAAATTGTAAAATGGTCTTATCTATTGGCGTTTTCGTTCCAATTCACATTCCAAGTAATATTCGGCATGCTAATTACATTGCCGGTTGCCAAATTGCATTATCTCTTATAGTTTCCGAGATATGGACTATCGATAATTTACACCTTAGGCTCTGCTTCTAACTTGGGCCCAAATTGTAAAATGGTCTTATCTATTGGCGATTTCGTTCCAATTCACATTCCAAGTAATATTCGGCATGCTAATTACATTGCCGGTTGCCAAATTGCATTATCTCTTATAGTTTCCGAGATATGGACTATCGATAATTTACACCTTAGGCTCTGCTTCTAACTTGGGCCCAAATCGTAAAATGGTCTTATCTATTGGCGATTTCGTTCCAATTCACATTCCAAGTAATATTCGGCATGCTAATTACATTGCCGGTTGCCAAATTGCATTATCTCTTATAGTTTCCGATATATGGACTATCGATAATTTACACCTTAGGCTCTGCTTCTAACTTGGGCCCAAATCGTAAAATGGTCTTATCTATTGGCGATTTCGTTCCAATTCACATTCCAAGTAATATTCGGCATGCTAATTACATTGCCGGTTGCCAAATTGCATTATCTCTTATAGTTTCCGAGATATGGACTATCGATAATTTACACCTTAGGCTCTGCTTCTAACTTGGGCCCAAACTGTAAAATGGTCTTATCTATTGGCGATTTCGTTCCAATTCACATTCCAAGTAATATTCGGCATGCTAATTACATTGCCGGTTGCCAAATTGCATTATCTCTTATAGTTTCCGAGATATGGACTATCGATAATTTACACCTTAGGCTCTGCTTCTAACTTGGGCCCAAATTGTAAAATGGTCTTATCTATTGGCGATTTCGTTCCAATTCACATTCCAAGTAATATTCGGCATGCTAATTACATTGCCGGTTGCCAAATTGCATTATCTCTTATAGTTTCCGAGATATGGACTATCGATAATTTACACCTTAGGCTCTGCTTCTAACTTGGGCCCAAATTGTAAAATGGTCTTACCTATTGGCGATTTCGTTCCAATTCACATTGCAAGTAATATTAGGCATGCTAATTACATTGCCGGTTGCCAAATTGCATTATCTCTTATAGTTTCCGAGATATGGACTATCGATAATTTACACCTTAGGCTCTGCTTCTAACTTGGGCCCAAATTGTAAAATGGTCTTATCTATTGGCGATTTCGTTCCAATTCACATTCCAAGTAATATTCGGCATGCTAATTACATTGCCGGTTGCCAAATTGCATTATCTCTTATAGTTTCCGAGATATGGACTATCGATAATTTACATCTTAGGCTCTGCTTCTAACTTGGGCCCAAATTGTAAAATGGTCTTATCTATTGGCGATTTCGTTCCAATTCACATTCCAAGTAATATTCGGCATGCTAATTACATTGCCGGTTGCCAAATTGCATTATCTCTTATAGTTTCCGAGATATGGACTATCGATAATTTACACCTTAGGCTTTGCTTCTAACTTGGGCCCAAATTGTAAAATGGTCTTATCTATTGGCGATTTCGTCCCAATTCACATTCCAAGTGATATTCGGCATGCTAATTACATTGCCGGTTGCGAAATTGCATTATCTCTTATAGTTTCCGAGATATGGACTATCAATAATTTACACCTTAGGCTCTGCTTCTAACTTGGGCCCAAATTGTAAAATGGTCTTATCTATTGGCGATTTCGTTCCAATTCACATTCCAAGTAATATTCGGCATGCTAATTACATTGCCGGTTGCCAAATTGCATTATCTCTTATAGTTTCCGAGATATGGACTATCGATAATTTACACCTTAGGCTCTGCTTCTAACTTGGGCCCAAATTGTAAAATGGTCTTATCTATTGGCGATTTCGTTCCAATTCACATTCCAAGTAATATTCGGCATGCTAATTACATTGCCGGTTGCCAAATTGCATTATCTCTTATAGTTTCCGAGATATGGACTATCGATAATTTACACCTTAGGCTCTGCTTCTAACTTGGGCCCAAATTGTAAAATGGTCTTATCTATTGGCGATTTCGTTCCAATTCACATTCCAAGTAATATTCGGCATGCTAATTACATTGCCGGTTGCCAAATTGCATTATCTCTTATAGTTTCCGAGATATGGACTATCGATAATTTACACCTTAGGCTCTGCTTCTAACTTGGGCCCAAATTGTAAAATGGTCTTATCTATTGGCGATTTCGTTCCAATTCTCATTCCAAGTGATATTCGGCATGCTAATTATATTGCCGGTTGCCAAATTGCATTATCTCTTATAGTTTCCGAGATATGCACTATCAATAATTTACACCTTAGGCTCTGCTTCTAACTTGGGCCCAAATTGTAAAATGGTCTTATCTATTGGCGATTTCGTTCCAATTCACATTCCAAGTAATATTCGGCATGCTAATTACATTGCCGGTTGCCAAATTGCATTATCTCTTATAGTTTCCGAGATATGGACTATCGATAATTTTCACCTTAGGCTCTGCTTCTAACTTGGGCCCAAATTGTAAAATGGTCTTATCTATTGGCGATTTCGTTCCAATTCAAATTCCAAGTAATATTCGGCATGCTAATTACATTGCCGGTTGCCAAATTGCATTATCTCTTATAGTTTCCGAGATATGGACTATCGATAATTTACACCTTAGGCTCTGCTTCTAACTTGGGCCCAAATTGTAAAATGGTCTTATCTATTGGCGATTGCGTTCCAATTCACATTCCAAGTAATATTCGGCATGCTAATTACATTGCCGGTTGCCAAATTGCATTACCTCTTATAGTTTCCGAGATATGGACTATCGATAATTTACACCTTAGGCTCTGCTTCTAACTTGGGCCCAAATTGTAAAATGGTCTTATCTATTGGCGATTTCGTTCCAATTCACATTCCAAGTAATGTTCGGCATGCTAATTACATTGCCGGTTGCCAAATTGCATTATCTCTTATAGTTTCCGAGATATGGACTATCGATAATTTACACCTTAGGCTCTGCTTCTAACTTGGGCCCAAATTGTAAAATGGTCTTCTCTATTGGCGATTTCGTTCCAATTCACATTCCAAGTAATATTCGGCATGCTAATTACATTGCCGGTTGCCAAATTGCATTATCTCTTATAGTTTCCGAGATATGGACTATCAATAATTTACACCTTAGGCTCTGCTTCTAACTTGGGCCCAAATTGTAAAATGGTCTTATCTATTGGCGATTTCGTTCCAATTCACATTCCAAGTAATATTCGGCATGCTAATTACATTGCCGGTTGCCAAATTGCATTATCTCTTATAGTTTCCGAGATATGGACTATCGATAATTTACACCTTAGGCTCTGCTTCTAACTTGGGCCCAAATTGTAAAATGGTCTTATCTATTGGCGATTTCGTTCCAATTCACATTCCAAGTAATATTCGGCATGCTAATTACATTGCCGGTTGCCAAATTGCATTATCTCTTATAGTTTCCGAGATATGGACTATCGATAATTTACACCTTAGGCTCTGCTTCTAACTTGGGCCCAAATTGTAAAATGGTCTTATCTATTGGCGATTTCGTTCCAATTCACATTCCAAGTATTATTCGGCATGCTAATTACATTGCCGGTTGCCAAATTGCATTATCTCTTATAGTTTCCGAGATATGGACTATCGATAATTTACATCTTAGGCTCTGCTTCTAACTTGGGCCCAAATTGTAAAATCGTCTTATCTATTGGCGATTTCGTTCCAATTCACATTCCAAGTAATATTCGGCATGTTAATTACATTGCCGGTTGCCAAATTGCATTATCTCTTATAGTTTCCGAGATATGGACTATCGATAATTTACACCTTAGGCTCTGCTTCTAACTTGGGCCCAAATTGTAAAATGGTCTTATCTATTGGCGATTTCGTTCCAATTCACATTTCAAGTAATATCCGGCATGCTAATTACTTTGCCGGTTGCCAAATTGAATTATCTCTTATAGTTTCCGAGATATGGACTATCGATAATTTACACCTTAGGCTCTGCTTCTAACTTGGGCCCAAATTGTAAAATGGTCTTATCTATTGGCGATTTCGTTCCAATTCACATTCCAAGTAATATTCAACATGCTAATTACATTGCCGGTTGCCAAATTGCATTATCTCTTATAGTTTCCGAGATATGGACTATCGATAATTTATATCTTAGGCTCTGCTTCTAACTTGGGCCCAAATTGTAAAATGGTCTTATCTATTGGCGATTTCGTTCCAATTCACATTCCAAGTAATATTCGGCATGCTAATTACATTGCCGGTTGCCAAATTGCATTATCTCTTATAGTTTCCGAGATATGGACTATCGATAATTTACACCTTAGGCTCTGCTTCTAACTTGGGCCCAAATTGTAAAATGGTCTTATCTATTGGCGATTTCGTTCCAATTCTCATTCCAAGTGATATTCGGCATGCTAATTACATTGCCGGTTGCCAAATTGCATTATCTCTTATAGTTTCCGAGATATGGACTATCGATAATTTACACCTTAGGCTCTGCTTCTAACTTGGGCCCAAATTGTAAAATGGTCTTATCTATTGGCGATTTCGTTCCAATTCACACTCCAAGTAATATTCGGCATGCTAATTACATTGCCGGTTGCGAAATTGCATTATCTCTTATAGTTTCCGAGATATGCACTATCAATAATTTACACCTTAAGCTCTGCTTCTAACTTGGGCCCAAATTGTAAAATGGTCTTATCTATTGGCGATTTCGTTCCAATTCACATTCCGAGTAATATTCGGCATGCTAATTACATTGCCGGTTGCCAAATTGCATTATCTCTTATAGTTTCCGAGATATGGACTATCGATAATTTACACCTTAGGCTCTGCTTCTTACTTGGGCCCAAATTGTAAAATGGTCTTATCTATTGGCGATTTCGTTCCAATTCACATTCCAAGTAATATTCGGCATGCTAATTACATTGCCGGTTGCCAAATTGCATTATCTCTTATAGTTTATGAGATATGGACTATCGATAATTTACACCTTAGGCTCTGCTTCTAACTTGGGCCCAAATTGTAAAATGGTCTTATCTATTGGCGATTGCGTTCCAATTCACATTCCGAGTAATATTCGGCATGCTAATTACATTGCCGGTTGCCAAATTGCATTACCTCTTATAGTTTCCGAGATATGGACTGTCGATAATTTACACCTTAGGCTCTGCTTCTAACTTGGGCCCAAATTGTAAAATGGTCTTATCTATTGGCGATTTCGTTCCAATTCACATTTCAAGTAATATTCGGCATGCTAATTACATTGCCGGTTGCCAAATTGCATTATCTCTTATAGTTTCCGAGATATGGACTATCGATAATTTACACCTTAGGCTCTGCTTCTAACTTGGGCCCAAATTGTAAAATGGTCTTCTCTATTGGCGATTTCGTTCCAATTCACATTCCAAGTAATATTCGGCATGCTAATTACATTGCCGGTTGCCAAATTGCATTATCTCTTATAGTTTCCGAGATATGGACTATCAATAATTTACACCTTAGGCTCTGCTTCTAACTTGGGCCCAAATTGTAAAATGGTCTTATCTATTGGCGATTTCGTTCCAATTCACATTCCAAGTAATATTCGGCATGCTAATTACATTGCCGGTTGCCAAATTGCATTATCTCTTATAGTTTCCGAGATATGGACTATCGATAATTTACACCTTAGGCTCTGCTTCTAACTTGGGCCCAAATTGTAAAATGGTCTTATCTATTGGCGATTTCGTTCCAATTCACATTCCAAGTAATATTCGGCATGCTAATTACATTGCCGGTTGCCAAATTGCATTATCTCTTATAGTTTCCGAGATATGGACTATCGATAATTTACACCTTAGGCTCTGCTTCTAACTTGGGCCCAAATTGTAAAATGGTCTTATCTATTGGCGATTTAGTTGCAATTCACATTCCAAGTAATATTCGGCATGCTAATTACATTGCCGGTTGCCAAATTGCATTATCTCTTATAGTTTCCGAGATATGGACTATCGATAATTTACACCTTAGGCTCTGCTTCTAACTTGGGCCCAAATTGTAAAATGGTCTTATCTATTGGCGATTTCGTTCCAATTCACATTCCAAGTAATATTCGGCATGCTAATTACATTGCCGGTTGCCAAATTGCATTATCTCTTATAGTTTCCGAGATATGGACTATCGATAATTTACATCTTAGGCTCTGCTTCTAACTTGGGCCCAAATTGTAAAATCGACTTATCTATTGGCGATTTCGTTCCAATTCACATTCCAAGTAATATTCGGCATGCTAATTACATTGCCGGTTGCCAAATTGCATTATCTCTTATAGTTTCCGAGATATGGACTATCGATAATTTACACCTTAGGCTCTGCTTCTAACTTGGGCCCAAATTGTAAAATGGTCTTATCTATTGGCGATTTCGTCCCAATTCACATTCCAAGTAATATCCGGCATGCTAATTACATTGCCGGTTGCCAAATTGAATTATCTCTTATAGTTTCCGAGATATGGACTATCGATAATTTACACCTTAGGCTCTGCTTCTAACTTGGGCCCAAATTGTAAAATGGCCTTATCTATTGGCGATTTCGTTCCAATTCACATTCCAAGTAATATTCGGCATGCTAATTACATTGCCGATTGCCAAATTGCATTATCTCTTATAGTTTCCGAGATATGGTCTATCGATAATTTACATCTTAGGCTCTGCTTCTAACTTGGGCCCAAATTGTAAAATGGTCTTTTCTATTGGCGATTTCGTTCCAATTCACATTCCAAGTAATATTCGGCATGCTAATTACATTGCCGGTTGCCAAATTGCATTATCTCTTATAGTTTCCGAGATATGGACTATCGATAATTTACACCTTAGGCTCTGCTTCTAACTTGGGCCCAAATTGTAAAATGGTCTTATCTATTGGCGATTTCGTCCCAATTCACATTCCAAGTGATATTCGGCATGCTAATTACATTGCCGGTTGCGAAATTGCATTATCTCTTATAGTTTCCGAGATATGGACTATCAATAATTTACACCTTAGGCTCTGCTTCTAACTTGGGCCCAAATTGTAAAATGGTCTTATCTATTGGCGATTTCGTTCCAATTCACATTCCAAGTAATATTCGGCATGCTAATTACATTGCCGGTTGCCAAATTGCATTATCTCTTATAGTTTCCGAGATATGGACTATCGATAATTTACACCTTAGGCTCTGCTTCTAACTTGGGCCCAAATTGTAAAATGGTCTTATCTATTGGCGATTTCGTTCCAATTAACATTCCAAGTAATATTCGGCATGCTAATTACATTGCCGGTTGCCAAATTGCATTATCTCTTATAGTTTCCGAGATATGGACTATCGATAATTTACACCTTAGGCTCTGCTTCTAACTTGGGCCCAAATTGTAAAATGGTCTTCTCTATTGGCGATTTCGTTCCAATTCACATTCCAAGTAATATTCGGCATGCTAATTACATTGCCGGTTGCCAAATTGCATTACCTCTTATAGTTTCCGAGATATGGACTATCGATAATTTACACCTTAGGCTCTACTTCTAACTTGGGCCCAAATTGTAAAATGGTCTTATCTATTGGCGATTTCGTTCCAATTCACATTCCAAGTAATATTCGGCATGCTAATTACTTTGCCGGCTGCCAAATTGCATTAACTCTTATAGTTTCCGAGATATGGACTATCGATAATTTACACCTTAGGCTTTGCTTCTAACTTGGGCCCAAATTGTAAAATGGTCTTCTCTATTGGCGATTTCGTTCCAATTCACATTCCAAGTAATATTCGGCATGCTAATTACATTGCCGTTTGCCAAATTGCATTATCTCTTATAGTTTCCGAGATATGGACTATCAATAATTTACACCTTAGGCTCTGCTTCTAACTTGGGCCCAAATTGTAAAATGGTCTTATCTATTGATGATTTCGTTCCAATTCACATTCCAAGTAATATTCGGCATGCTAATTACATTGCCTGTTGCCAAATTGAATTATCTCTTATAGTTTCCGAGATATGGACTATCGATAATTTACACCTTAGGCTCTGCTTCTAACTTGGGCCCAAATTGTAAAATGGTCTTATCTATTGGCGATTTCGTTCCAATTCACATTCCAAGTAATATTCAACATGCTAATTACATTGCCGGTTGCCAAATTGCATTATCTCTTATAGTTTCCGAGATATGGACTATCGATAATTTACACCTTAGGCTCTGCTTCTAACTTGGGCCCAAATTGTAAAATGGTCTTATCTATTGGCGATTTCGTTCCAATTCACATTCCAAGTAATATTCAACATGCTAATTACATTGCCGGTTGCCAAATTGAATTATCTCTTATAGTTTCCGAGATATGGACTATCGATAATTTACATCTTAGGCTCTGCTTCTAACTTGGGCCCAAATTGTAAAATGGTCTTATCTATTGGCGATTTCGTTCCAATTCACATTCCAAGTAATATTCGGCATGCTAATTACATTGCCGGTTGCCAAATTGCATTATCTCTTATAGTTTCCGAGATATGGACTATCGATAATTTACACCTTAGGCTCTGCTTCTAACTTGGGCCCAAATTGTAAAATGGTCTTATCTATTGGCGATTGCGTTCCAATTCACATTCCAAGTAATATTCGGCATGCTAATTACATTGCCGGTTGCCAAATTGCATTACCTCTTATAGTTTCCGAGATATGGACTATCGATAATTTACACCTTAGGCTCTGCTTCTAACTTGGGCCCAAATTGTAAAATGGTCTTATCTATTGGCGATTTCGATCCAATTCACATTCCAAGTAATATTCGGCATGCTAATTACATTGCCGGTTGCCAAATTGCATTATCTCTTATAGTTTCCGAGATATGGACTATCGATAATTTACACCTTAGGCTCTGCTTCTAACTTGGGCCCAAATTGTAAAATGGTCTTATCTATTGGCGATTTCGTTCCAATTCACATTCCAAGTAATATTCGGCATGCTAATTACATTGCTGGTTGCCAAATTGCATTATCTCTTATAGTTTCCGAGATATGGACTATCGATAATTTCACCTTAGGCTATGCTTCTAACTTGGGCCCAAATTGTAAAATGGTCTTATCTATTGGCGATTTAGTTGCAATTCACATTCCAAGTAATATTCGGCATGCTAATTACATTGCCGGTTGCCAAATTGCATTATCTCTTATAGTTTCCGAGATATGTACTATCGATAATTTACACCTTAGGCTCTGCTTCTAACTTGGGCCCAAATTGTAAAATGGTCTTATCTATTGGCGATTTCGTTCCAATTCACATTCCAAGTAATATTCGGCATGCTAATTACATTGCCGGTTGCCAAATTGCATTATCTCTTATAGTTTCCGAGATATGTACTATCGATAATTTACACCTTAGGCTCTGCTTCTAACTTGGGCCCAAATTGTAAAATCGACTTATCTATTGGCGATTTCGTTCCAATTCACATTCAAAGTAATATTCGGCATGCTAATTACATTGCCGGTTGCCAAATTGCATTATCTCTTATAGTTTCCGAGATATGGACTATCGATAATTTACACATTAGGCTCTGCTTCTAACTTGGGCCCAAATTGTAAAATGGTCTTATCTATTGGCGATTTCGTTCCAATTCACATTCCAAGTAATATCCAGCATGCTAATTACATTGCCGGTTGCCAAATTACATTATCTCTTATAGTTTCCGAGATATGGACTATCGATAATTTACACCTTAGGCTCTGCTTCTAACTTGGGCCCAAATTGTAAAATGGTCTTATCTATTGGCGATTTCGTCCCAATTCACATTCCAAGTGATATTCGGCATGCTAATTACATTGCCGGTTGCGAAATTGCATTATCTCTTATAGTTTCCGAGATATGGACTATCAATAATTTACACCTTAGGCTCTGCTTCTAACTTGGGCCCAAATTGTAAAATGGTCTTATCTATTGGCGATTTCGTTCCAATTCACATTCCAAGTAATATTCGGCATGCTAATTACATTGCCGGTTGCCAAATTGCATTATCTCTTATAGTTTCCGAGATATGGACTATCGATAATTTACACCTTAGGCTCTGCTTCTAACTTGGGCCCAAATTGTAAAATGGTCTTATCTATTGGCGATTTCGTTCCAATTAACATTCCAAGTAATATTCGGCATGCTAATTACATTGCCGGTTGCCAAATTGCATTATCTCTTATAGTTTCCGAGATATGGACTATCGATAATTTACACCTTAGGCTCTGCTTCTAACTTGGGCCCAAATTGTAAAATGGTCTTCTCTATTGGCGATTTCGTTCCAATTCACATTCCAAGTAATATCCGGCATGCTAATTACATTGACGGTTGCCAAATTGAATTATCTCTTATAGTTTCCGAGATATGGACTATCGATAATTTACACCTTAGGCTCTGCTTCTAACTTGGGCCCAAATTGTAAAATGGTCTTACCTATTGGCGATTTCGTTCCAATTCACATTCCAAGTAATATTCGGCATGCTAATTACATTGCCGGTTGCCAAATTGCATTATCTCTTATAGTTTCCGAGATATGGACTATCGATAATTTACACCTTAGGCTCTGCTTCTAACTTGGGCCCAAATTGTAAAATGGTCTTATCTATTGGCGATTTCGTTCCAATTCACATTCCAAGTAATATTCGGCATGCTAATTACATTGCCGGTGGCCAAATTGCATTATCTCTTATAGTTTCCGAGATATGGACTATCGATAATTTACATCTTAGGCTCTGCTTCTAACTTGGGCCCAAATTGTAAAATGGTCTTATCTATTGGCGATTTCGTCCCAATTCACATTCCAAGTGATATTCGGCATGCTAATTACATTGCCGGTTGCCAAATTACATTATCTCTTATAGTTTCCGAGATATGGACTATCGATAATTTACACCTTAGGCTCTGCTTCTAACTTGGGCCCAAATTGTAAAATGGTCTTATCTATTGGCGATTTCGTCCCAATTCACATTCCAAGTGATATTCGGCATGCTAATTACATTGCCGGTTGCGAAATTGCATTATCTCTTATAGTTTCCGAGATATGGACTATCAATAATTTACACCTTAGGCTCTGCTTCTAACTTGGGCCCAAATTGTAAAATGGTCTTATCTATTGGCGATTTCGTTCCAATTCACATTCCAAGTAATATTCGGCATGCTAATTACATTGCCGGTTGCCAAATTGCATTATCTCTTATAGTTTCCGAGATATGGACTATCGATAATTTACACCTTAGGCTCTGCTTCTAACTTGGGCCCAAATTGTAAAATGGTCTTATCTATTGGCGATTTCGTTCCAATTAACATTCCAAGTAATATTCGGCATGCTAATTACATTGCCGGTTGCCAAATTGCATTATCTCTTATAGTTTCCGAGATATGGACTATCGATAATTTACACCTTAGGCTCTGCTTCTAACTTGGGCCCAAATTGTAAAATGGTCTTCTCTATTGGCGATTTCGTTCCAATTCACATTCCAAGTAATATCCGGCATGCTAATTACATTGACGGTTGCCAAATTGAATTATCTCTTATAGTTTCCGAGATATGGACTATCGATAATTTACACCTTAGGCTCTGCTTCTAACTTGGGCCCAAATTGTAAAATGGTCTTACCTATTGGCGATTTCGTTCCAATTCACATTCCAAGTAATATTCGGCATGCTAATTACATTGCCGGTTGCCAAATTGCATTATCTCTTATAGTTTCCGAGATATGGACTATCGATAATTTACACCTTAGGCTCTGCTTCTAACTTGGGCCCAAATTGTAAAATGGTCTTATCTATTGGCGATTTCGTTCCAATTCACATTCCAAGTAATATTCGGCATGCTAATTACATTGCCGGTGGCCAAATTGCATTATCTCTTATAGTTTCCGAGATATGGACTATCGATAATTTACATCTTAGGCTCTGCTTCTAACTTGGGCCCAGATTGTAAAATCGTCTTATCTATTGGCGATTTCGTTCCAATTCACATTCCAAGTAATATTCGGCATGCTAATTACATTGCCGGTTGCCAAATTGCATTATCTCTTATAGTTTCTGAGATATGGACTATCGATAATTTACACCTTAGGCTCTGCTTCTAACTTGGGCCCAAATTGTAAAATGATCTTATCTATAGGCGATTTCGTTCCAATTCACATTCCAAGTAATATCCGGCATGCTAATTACTTTGCCGGTTGCCAAATTGAATTATCTCTTATAGTTTCCGAGATATGGACTATCGATAATTTACACCTTAGGCTCTGCTTCTAACTTGGGCCCAAATTGTAAAATGGTCTTATCTATTGGCGATTTCGTCACAATTCACATTCCAAGTGATATTCGGCATGCTAATTACATTGCCGGTTGCGAAATTGCATTATCTCTTATAGTTTCCGAGATATGGACTATCAATAATTTACACCTTAGGCTCTGCTTCTAACTTGGGCCCAAATTGTAAAATGGTCTTATCTATTGGCGATTTCGTTCAAATTCACATTCCAAGTAATATTCGGCATGCTAATTACATTGCCGGTTGCCAAATTGCATTATCTCTTATAGTTTCCGAGATATGGACTATCGATAATTTACACCTTAGGCTCTGCTTCTAACTTGGGCCCAAATTGTAAAATGGTCTTATCTATTGGCGATTTCGTTCCAATTCACATTCCAAGTAATATTCGGCATGCTAATTACATTGCCGGTTGCCAAATTGCATTATCTCTTATAGTTTCCGAGATATGGACTATCGATAATTTACACCTTAGGCTCTGCTTCTAACTTGGGCCCAAATTGTAAAATGGTCTTATCTATTGGCGATTTCGTTCCAATTCTCATTCCAAGTAATATTCGGCATGCTAATTACATTGCCGGTTGCCAAATTGCATTATCTCTTATAGTTTCCGAGATATGGACTATCGATAATTTACACCTTAGGCTCTGCTTCTAACTTGGGCCCAAATTGTAAAATGGTCTTATCTATTGGCGATTTCGTTCCAATTCACACTCCAAGTAATATTCGGCATGCTAATTACATTGCCGGTTGCGAAATTGCATTATCTCTTATAGTTTCCGAGATATGCACTATCAATAATTTACACCTTAGGCTCTGCTTCTAACTTGGGCCCAAATTGTAAAATGGTCTTATCTATTGGCGATTTCGTTCCAATTCACATTCCAAGTAATATTAGGCATGCTAATTACATTGCCGGTTGCCAAATTGCATTAGCTCTTATAGTTTCCGAGATATGGACTATCAATTATTTACACCTTAGGCTCTGCTTCTAACTTGGGCCCAAATTGTAAAATGGTCTTATCTATTGGCGATTTCGTTCCAATTCACATTCCAAGTAATATTCGGCATGCTAATTACATTGCCGGTTGCCAAATTGCATTATCTCTTATAGTTTCCGAGATATGGACTATCGATAATTTACACCTTAGGCTCTGCTTCTAACTTGGGCCCAAATTGTAAAATGGTCTTATCTATTGGCGATTTCGTTCCAATTCACATTCCAAGTAATATTCGGCATGCTAATTACATTGCCGGTTGCCAAATTGCATTATCTCTTATAGTTTCCGAGATATGGACTATCGATAATTTACACCTTAGGCTCTGCTTCTAACTTGGGCCCAAATTGTAAAATGGTCTTATCTATTGGCGATTTCGTTCCAATTCTCATTCCAAGTAATATTCGGCATGCTAATTACATTGCCGGTTGCCAAATTGCATTATCTCTTATAGTTTCCGAGATATGGACTATCGATAATTTACACCTTAGGCTCTGCTTCTAACTTGGGCCCAAATCGTAAAATGGTCTTATCTATTGGCGATTTCGTTCCAATTCACACTCCAAGTAATATTCGGCATGCTAATTACATTGCCGGTTGCGAAATTGCATTATCTCTTATAGTTTCCGAGATATGCACTATCAATAATTTACACCTTAGGCTCTGCTTCTAACTTGGGCCCAAATTGTAAAATGGTCTTATCTATTGGCGATTTCGTTCCAATTCACATTCCAAGTAATATTAGGCATGCTAATTACATTGCCGGTTGCCAAATTGCATTAGCTCTTATAGTTTCCGAGATATGGACTATCGATGATTTACACCTTAGGCTCTGCTTCTAACTTGGGCCCAAATTGTAAAATGGTCTTATCTATTGGCGATTTCGTTCCAATTCACATTCCAAGTAATATTCGGCATGCTAATTACATTGCCGGTTGCCAAATTGCATTATCTCTTATAGTTTCCGAGATATGGACTATCGATAATTTACACCTTAGGCTCTGCTTCTAACTTGGGCCCAAATTGTAAAATGGTCTTATCTATTGGCGATTTCGTTCCAATTCACATTCCAAGTAATATTCGGCATGCTAATTACATTGCCGGTTGCCAAATTGCATTATCTCTTATAGTTTCCGAGATATGGACTATCGATAATTTACACCTTAGGCTCTGCTTCTAACTTGGGCCCAAATTGTAAAATGGTCTTATCTATTGGCGATTTCGTTCCAATTCACATTCCAAGTAATATTCGGCATGCTAATTACATTGCCGGTTGCCAAATTGCATTATCTCTTATAGTTTCCGAGATATGGACTATCGATAATTTACACCTTAGGCTCTGCTTCTAACTTGGGCCCAAATTGCAAAATGGTCTTATCTATTGGCGATTTCGTTCCAATTCACATTCCAAGTAATATTCGGCATGCTAATTACATTGCCGGTTGCCAAATTGCATTATCCCTTATAGTTTCCGAGATATGGACTATCGATAATTTACACCTTAGGCTCTGCTTCTAACTTGGGCCCAAATTGTAAAATGGTCTTATCTATTGGCGATTTCGTTCCAATTCTCATTCCAAGTAATATTCGGCATGCTAATTACATTGCCGGTTGCCAAATTGCATTATCTCTTATAGTTTCCGAGATATGGACTATCGATAATTTACACCTTAGGCTCTGCTTCTAACTTGGGCCCAAATTGTAAAATGGTCTTATCTATTGGCGATTTCGTTCCAATTCACACTCCAAGTAATATTCGGCATGCTAATTACATTGCCGGTTGCGAAATTGCATTATCTCTTATAGTTTCCGAGATATGCACTATCAATAATTTACACCTTAGGCTCTGCTTCTAACTTGGGCCCAAATTGTAAAATGGTCTTATCTATTGGCGATCTCGTTCCAATTCACATTCCAAGTATTATTCGGCATGCTAATTACATTACCGGTTGCCAAATTGCATTATCTCTTATAGTTTCCGAGATATGGACTATCGATAATTTACACCTTAGGCTCTGCTTCTAACTTGGGCCCAAATTGGAAATGGTCTTATCTATTGGCGATTTCGTTCCAATTCAAATTCCAAGTAATATTCGGCATGCTAATTACATTGCCGGTTGCCAAATTGCATTATCTCTTATAGTTTCCGAGATATGGACTATCGATAATTTACACCTTAGGCTCTGCTTCTAACTTGGGCCCAAATTGTAAAATGGTCTTATCTATTGGCGATTGCGCTCCAATTCACATTCCAAGTAATATTCGGCATGCTAATTACATTGCCGGTTGCCAAATTGCATTACCTCTTATAGTTTCCGAGATATGGACTATCGATAATTTACACCTTAGGCTCTGCTTCTAACTTGGGCCCAAATTGTAAAATGGTCTTATCTATTGGCGATTTCGTTGCAATTCACATTCCAAGTAATATTCGGCATGCTAATTACATTGCCGGTTGCCAAATTGCATTATCTCTTATAGTTTCCGAGATATGGACTATCGATAATTTACACCTTAGGCTCTGCTTCTAACTTGGGCCCAAATTGTAAAATGGTCTTCTCTATTGGCGATTTCGTTCCAATTCACATTCCAAATAATATTCGGCATGCTAATTACATTGCCGGTTGCCAAATTGCATTATCTCTTATAGTTTCCGAGATATGGACTATCGATAATTTACACCTTAGGCTCTGCTTCTAACTTGGGCCGAAATTGTAAAATGGTCTTATCTATTGGCGATTTCGTTCCAATTCACATTCCAAGTAATATTCGGCTTGCTAATTACATTGCCGGTTGCCAAATTGCATTATCTCTTATAGTTTCCGAGATATGGACTATCGATAATTTACACCTTAGGCTCTGCTTCTAACTTGGGCCCAAATTGTAAAATGGTCTTATCTATTGGCGATTTCGTTCCAATTCACATTCCAAGTATTATTCGGCATGCTAATTACATTGCCGGTTGCCAAATTGCATTATCTCTTATAGTTTCCGAGATATGGACTATCGATAATTTACATCTTAGGCTCTGCTTCTAACTTGGGCCCAAATTGTAAAATCGTCTTATCTATTGGCGATTTCGTTCCAATTCACATTCCAAGTAATATTCGGCATGCTAACTACATTGCCGGTTGCCAAATTGCATTATCTCTTATAGTTTCCGAGATATGGACTATCGATAATTTACACCTTAGGCTCTGCTTCTAACTTGGGCCCAAATTGTAAAATGGTCTTATCTATTGGCGATTTCGTTCCAATTCACATTCCAAGTAATATCCGGCATGCTAATTACTTTGCCGGTTGCCAAATTGAATTATCTCTTATAGTTTCCGAGATATGGACTATCGATAATTTACACCTTAGGCTCTGCTTCTAACTTGGGCCCAAATTGTAAAATGGTCTTATCTATTGGCGATTTCGTTCCAATTCACATTCCAAGTAATATTCAACATGCTAATTACATTGCCGGTTGCCAAATTGCATTATCTCTTATAGTTTCCGAGATATGGACTATCGATAATTTACATCTTAGGCTCTGCTTCTAACTTGGGCCCAAATTGTAAAATGGTCTTATCTATTGGCGATTTCGTTCCAATTCACATTCCAAGTAATATTCGGCATGCTAATTACATTGCCGGTTGCCAAATTGCATTATCTCTTATAGTTTCCGAGATATGGACTATCGATAATTTACACCTTAGGCTCTGCTTCTAACTTGGGCCCAAATTGTAAAATGGTCTTATCTATTGGCGATTTCGTCCCAATTCACATTCCAAGTGATATTCGGCATGCTAATTACATTGCCGGTTGCGAAATTGCATTATCTCTTATAGTTTCCGAGATATGGACTATCGATAATTTACACCTTAGGCTCTGCTTCTAACTTGGGCCCAAATTGTAAAATGGTCTTATCTATTGGCGATTTCGTTCCAATTCACATTCCAAGTAATATTCGGCATGCTAATTACATTGCCGGTTGCCAAATTGCATTATCTCTTATAGTTTCCGAGATATGGACTATCGATAATTTACACCTTAGGCTCTGCTTCTAACTTGGGCCCAAATTGTAAAATGGTCTTATCTATTGGCGATTTCGTTCCAATTCACATTCCAAGTAATATTCGGCATGCTAATTACATTGCCGGTCGCCAAATTGCATTATCTCTTATAGTTTCCGAGATATGGACTATCGATAATTTACACCTTAGGCTCTGTTTCTAACTTGGGCCCAAATTGTAAAATGGTCTTATCTATTGGCGATTTCGTTCCAATTCACATTCCAAGTAATATTCGGCATGCTAATTACATTGCCGGTTGCCAAATTGCATTATCTCTTATAGTTTCCGAGATATGGACTATCGATAATTTACACCTTAGGCTCTGCTTCTAACTTGGGCCCAAATTGTAAAATGGTCTTATCTATTGGCGATTTCGTTCCAATTCTCATTCCAAGTGATATTCGGCATGCTAATTACATTGCCGGTTGCCAAATTGCATTATCTCTTATAGTTTCCGAGATATGGACTATCGATAATTTACACCTTAGGCTCTGCTTCTAACTTGGGCCCAAATTGTAAAATGGTCTTATCTATTGGCTATTTCGTTCCAATTCACACTCCAAGTAATATTCGGCATGCTAATTACATTGCCGGTTGCGAAATTGCATTATCTCTTATAGTTTCCGAGATATGCACTATCAATAATTTACACCTTAGGCTCTGCTTCTAACTTGGGCCCAAATTGTAAAATGGTCTTATCTATTGGCGATTTCGTTCCAATTCACACTCCAAGTAATATTCGGCATGCTAATTACATTGCCGGTTGCGAAATTGCATTATCTCTTATAGTTTCCGAGATATGCACTATCAATAATTTACACCTTAGGCTCTGCTTCTAACTTGGGCCCAAATTGTAAAATGGTCTTATCTATTGGCGATTGCGTTCCAATTCACATTCCAAGTAATATTCGGCATGCTAATTACATTGCCGGTTGCCAAATTGCATTACCTCTTATAGTTTACGAGATATGGACTATCGATAATTTACACCTTAGGCTCTGCTTCTAACTTGGGCCCAAATTGTAAAATGGTCTTATCTATTGGCGATTTCGTTCCAATTCACATTCCAAGTAATATTCGGCATGCTAATTACATTGCCGGTTGCCAAATTGCATTATCTCTTATAGTTTCCGAGATATGGACTATCGATAATTTACAACTTAGGCTCTGCTTCTAACTTGGGCCCAAATTGTAAAATGGTCTTCTCTATTGGCGATTTCGTTCCAATTCACATTCCAAGTAATATTCGGCATGCTAATTACATTGCCGGTTGCCAAATTGCATTATCTCTTATAGTTTCCGAGATATGGACTATCAATAATTTACACCTTAGGCTCTGCTTCTAACTTGGGCCCAAATTGTAAAATGGTCTTATCTATTGGCGATTTCGTTCCAATTCACATTCCAAGTAATATTCGGCATGCTAATTACATTGCCGGTTGCCAAATTGCATTATCTCTTATAGTTTCCGAGATATGGACTATCGATAATTTACACCTTAGGCTCTGCTTCTAACTTGGGCCCAAATTGTAAAATGGTCTTATCTATTGGCGATTTCGTTCCAATTCACATTCCAAGTAATATTCGGCATACTAATTACATTGCCGGTTGCCAAATTGCATTATCTCTTATAGTTTCCGAGATATGGACTATCGATAATTTACATCTTAGGCTCTGCTTCTAACTTGGGCCCAAATTGTAAAATCGTCTTATCTATTGGCGATTTCGTTCCAATTCACATTCCAAGTAATATTCGGCATGCTAATTACATTGCCGGTTGCCAAATTGCATTATCTCTTATAGTTTCCGAGATATGGACTATCGATAATTTACACCTTAGGCTCTGCTTCTAACTTGGGCCCAAATTGTAAAATGGTCTTATCTATTGGCGATTTCGTCCCAATTCACATTCCAAGTGATATTCGGCATGCTAATTACATTGCCGGTTGCGAAATTGCATTATCTCTTATAGTTTCCGAGATATGGACTATCAATAATTTACACCTTAGGCTCTGCTTCTAACTTGGGCCCAAATTGTAAAATGGTCTTATCTATTGGCGATTTCGTTCCAATTCACATTCCAAGTAATATTCGGCATGCTAATTACATTGCCGGTTGCCAAATTGCATTACCTCTTATAGTTTCCGAGATATGGACTATGGATAATTTACACCTTAGGCTCTGCTTCTAACTTGGGCCCAAATTGTAAAATGGTCTTACCTATTGGCGATTTCGTTCCAATTCACACTCCAAGTAATATTCGGCATGCTAATTACATTGCCGGTTGCGAAATTGCATTATCACTTATAGTTTACGAGATATGGACTATCAATAATTTACACCTTAGGCTCTGCTTCTAACTTGGGCCCAAATTGTAAAATGGTCTTATCTATTGGCGATTTCGTTCCAATTCACATTCCAAGTAATATTCGGCATGCTAATTACATTTCCGGTTGCCAAATTGCATTATCTCTTATAGTTTCCGAGATATGGACTATCGATAATTTACACCTTAGGCTCTGCTTCTAACTTGGGCCCAAATTGTAAAATGGTCTTATCTATTGGCGATTTCGCCCCAATTCACATTCCAAGTGATATTCGGCATGCTAATTACATTGCCGATTGCGAAATTGCATTATCTCTTATAGTTTCCGAGATATGGACTATCAATAATTTACACATTAGGCTCTGCTTCTAACTTGGGCCCAAATTGTAAAATGGTCTTATCTATTGGCGATTTCGTTCCAATTCACATTCCAAGTAATATTCGGCATGCTAATTACATTGCCGGTTGCCAAATTGCATTATCTCTTATAGTTTCCGAGATATGGACTATCGATAATTTACACCTTAGGCTCTGCTTCTAACTTGGGCCCAAATTGTAAAATGGTCTTATCTATTGGCGATTTCGTTCCAATTCACATTCCAAGTAATACTCGGCATGCTAATTACATTGCCGGTTGCCAAATTGCATTATCTCTTATAGTTTCCGAGATATGGACTACCGATAATTTACACCTTAGGCTCTGCCTCTAACTTGGGCCCAAATTGTAAAATGGTCTTATCTATTGGCGATTTCGTTCCAATTCACATTCCAAGTAATATTCGGCATGCTAATTACATTGCCGTTTGCCAAATTGCATTATCTCTTATAGTTTCCGAGATATGGACTATCGATAATTTACACCTTAGGCTCTGCTTCTAACTTGGGCCCAAATTGTAAAATGGTCTTATCTATTGGCGATTTCGTTCCAATTCACATTCCAAGTAATATTCGGCATGCTAATTACATTGCCGGTTGCCAAATTGCATTATCTCTTATAGTTTCCGAGATATGGACTATCGATAATTTACACCTTAGGCTCTGCTTCTAACTTGTTCCCAAATTGTAAAATGGTCTTATCTATTGGCGATTTCGTTCCAATTCACACTCCAAGTAATATTCGGCATGCTAATTACATTGCCGGTTGCGAAATTGCATTATCTCTTATAGTTTCCGAGATATGGACTATCGATAATTTACACCTTAGGCTCTGCTTCTAACTTGGGCCCAAATTGTAAAATGGTCTTATCTATTGGCGATTTCGTCCCAATTCACATTCCAAGTGATATTCGGCATGCTAATTACATTGCCGATTGCGAAATTGCATTATCTCTTATAGTTTCCGAGATATGGACTATCAATAATTTACACATTAGGCTCTGCTTCTAACTTGGGCCCAAATTGTAAAATGGTCTTATCTATTGGCGATTTCGTTCCAATTCACATTCCAAGTAATATTCGGCATGCTAATTACATTGCCGGTTGCCAAATTGCATTATCTCTTATAGTTTCCGAGATATGGACTATCGATAATTTACACCTTAGGCTCTGCTTCTAACTTGGGCCCAAATTGTAAAATGGTCTTATCTATTGGCGATTTCGTTCCAATTCACATTCCAAGTAATATTCGGCATGCTAATTACATTGCCGGTTGCCAAATTGCATTATCTCTTATAGTTTCCGAGATATGGACTATCGATAATTTACACCTTAGGCTCTGCTTCTAACTTGGGCCCAAATTGTAAAATGGTCTTATCTATTGGCGATTTCGTTCCAATTCACATTCCAAGTAATATTCGGCATGCTAATTACATTGCCGGTTGCCAAATTGCATTATCTCTTATAGTTTCCGAGATATGGACTATCAATAATTTACACCTTAGGCTCTGCTTCTAACTTGGGCCCAAATTGTAAAATGGTCTTATCTATTGGCGATTTCGTTCCAATTCACATTCCAAGTAATATTCGGCATGCTAATTACATTGCCGGTTGCCAAATTGCATTATCTCTTATAGTTTCCGAGATATGGACTATCGATAATTTACACCTTAGGCTCTGCTTCTAACTTGGGCCCAAATTGTAAAATGGCCTTATCTATTGGCGATTTCGTTCCAATTCACATTCCAAGTAATATTCGGCATGCTAATTACATTGCCGGTTGCCAAACTGCATTATCTCTTATAGTTTCCGAGATATGGACTATCGATAATTTACACCTTAGGCTCTGCTTCTAACTTGGGCCCAAATTGTAAAATGGTCTTACCTATTGGCGATTTCGTTCCAATTCACACTCCAAGTAATATTCGGCATGCTAATTACATTGCCGGTTGCGAAATTGCATTATCTCTTATAGTTTCCGAGATATGGACTATCAATAATTTACACCTTAGGCTCTGCTTCTAACTTGGGCCCAAATTGTAAAATGGTCTTATCTATTGGCGATTTCGTTCCAATTCACATTCCAAGTAATATTCGGCATGCTAATTACATTGCCGGTTGCCAAATTGCATTATCTCTTATAGTTTCCGAGATATGGACTCTCGATAATTTACACCTTAGGCTCTGCTTCTAACTTGGGCCCAAATTGTAAAATGGTCTTATCTATTGGCGATTTCGTTCCAATTCACATTCCAAGTAATATTCGGCATGCTAATTACATTGCCGGTAGCCAAATTGCATTATCTCTTATAGTTTCCGAGATATGGACTATCGATAATTTACACCTTAGGCTCTGCTTCTAACTTGGGCCCAAATTGTAAAATGGTCTTATTTATTGGCGATTTCGTCCCAATTCACATTCCAAGTGATATTCGGCATGCTAATTACATTGCCGATTGCGAAATTGCATTATCTCTTATAGTTTCCGAGATATGGACTATCAATAATTTACACATTAGGCTCTGCTTCTAACTTGGGCCCAAATTGTAAAATGGTCTTATCTATTGGCGATTTCGTTCCAATTCACATTCCAAGTAATATTCGGCATGCTAATTACATTGCCGGTTGCCAAATTGCATTATCTCTTATAGTTTCCGAGATATGGACTATCGATAATTTTCACCTTAGGCTCTGCTTCTAACTTGGGCCCAAATTGTAAAATGGTCTTATCTATTGGCGATTTCGTTCCAATTCACATTCCAAGTAATACTCGGCATGCTAATTACATTGCCGGTTGCCAAATTGCATTATCTCTTATAGTTTCCGAGATATGGACTATCGATAATTTACACCTTAGGCTCTGCTTCTAACTTGGGCCCAAATTGTAAAATGGTCTTATCTATTGGCGATTTCGTTCCAATTCACACTCCAAGTAATATTCGGCATGCTAATTACATTGCCGGTTGCGAAATTGCATTATCTCTTATAGTTTCCGAGATATGGACTATCAATAATTTACACCTTAGGCTCTGCTTCTAACTTGGGCCCAAATTGTAAAATGGTCTTATCTATTGGCGATTTCGTTACAATTCACATTCCAAGTAATATTCGGCATGCTAATTACATTGCCGGTTGCCAAATTGCATTATCTCTTATAGTTTCCGAGATATGGACTATCGATAATTTACACCTTAGCCTCTGCTTCTAACTTGGGCCCAAATTGTAAAATGGTCTTATCTATTGGCGTTTTCGTTCCAATTCACATTCCAAGTAATATTCGGCATGCTAATTACATTGCCGGTTGCCAAATTGCATTATCTCTTATAGTTTCCGAGATATGGACTATCGATAATTTACACCTTAGGCTCTGCTTCTAACTTGGGCCCAAATTGTAAAATGGTCTTATCTATTGGCGATTTCGTTCCAATTCACATTCCAAGTAATATTCGGCATGATAATTACATTGCCGGCTGCCAAATTGCATTATCTCTTATAGTTTCCGAGATATGGACTATCGATAATTTACACCTTAGGCTCTGCTTCTAACTTGGGCCCAAATTGTAAAATGGTCTTATCTATTGGCGATTTCGTCCCAATTCACATTCCAAGTGATATTCGGCATGCTAATTACATTGCCGGTTGCGAAATTGCATTATCTCTTATAGTTTCCGAGATATGGACTATCAATAATTTACACCTTAGGCTCTGCTTCTAACTTGGGCCAAATTGTAAAATGGTCTTATCTATTGGCGATTTCGTTCCAATTCACATTCCAAGTAATATTCGGCATGCTAATTACATTGCCGGTTGCCAAATTGCATTATCTCTTATAGTTTCCGAGATATGGACTATCGATAATTTACACCTTAGGCTCTGCTTCTAACTTGGGCCCAAATTGTTAAATGGTCTTATCTATTGGCGATTTCGTTCCAATTCACATTCCAAGCTATATTCGGCATGCTAATTACATTGCCGGTTGCCAAATTGCATTATCTCTTATAGTTTCCGAGATATGGACTATCGATAATTTACACCTTAGGCTCTGCTTCTAACTTGGGCCCAAATTGTAAAATGGTCTTATCTATTGGCGATTTCGTTCCAATTCACAATCCAAGTAATATTCGGCATGCTAATTACATTGCGGGTTGCCAAATTGCATTATCTCTTATAGTTTCCGAGATATGGACTATCAATAATTTACACCTTAGGCTCTGCTTCTAACTTGGGCCCAAATTGTAAAATGGTCTTATCTATTGGCGATTTCGTTCCAATTCACATTCCAAGTAATATTCGGCATGCTAATTACATTGCCGGTTGCCAAATTGCATTATCTCTTATAGTTTCCGAGATATGGACTATCGATAATTTACACCTTAGGCTCTGCTTCTAACTTGGGCCCAAATTGTAAAATGGCCTTATCTATTGGCGATTTCGTTCCAATTCACACTCCAAGTAATATTCGGCATGCTAATTTCATTGCCGGTTGCGAAATTGCATTATCTCTTATAGTTTCCGAGATATGGACTATCAATAATTTACACCTTAGGCTCTGCTTCTAACTTGGGCCCAAATTGTAAAATGGTCTTATCTATTGGCGATTTCGTTCCAATTCACATTCCAAGTAATATTCGGCATGCTAATTACATTGCCGGTTGCCAAATTGCATTATCTCTTATAGTTTCCGAGATATGGACTCTCGATAATTTACACCTTAGGCTCTGCTTCTAACTTGGGCCCAAATTGTAAAATGGTCTTATCTATTGGCGATTTCGTTCCAATTCACATTCCAAGTAATATTCGGCATGCTAATTACATTGCCGGTTGCCAAATTGCATTATCTCTTATAGTTTCCGAGATATGGACTATCGATAATTTACACCTTAGGCTCTGCTTCTAACTTGGGCCTAAATTGTAAAATGGTCTTATCTATTGGCGATTTCGTCCCAATTCACATTCCAAGTGATATTCGGCATGCTAATTACATTGCCGATTGCGAAATTGCATTATCTCTTATAGTTTCCGAGATATGGACTATCAATAATTTACACCTTAGGCTCTGCTTCTAACTTGGGCCCAAATTGTAAAATGGTCTTATCTATTGGCGATTTCGTTCCAATTCACATTCCAAGTAATATTCGGCATGCTAATTACATTGCCGGTTGCCAAATTGCATTATCTCTTATAGTTTCCGAGATATGGACTATCGATAATTTACACCTTAGGCTCTGCTTCTAACTTGGGCCCAAATTGTAAAATGGTCTTATCTATTGGCGATTTCGTTCCAATTCACATTCCAAGTAATACTCCGCATGCTAATTACATTGCCGGTTGCCAAATTGCATTATCTCTTATAGTTTCCGAGATATGGACTATCGATAATTTACACCTTAGGCTCTGCTTCTAACTTGGGCCCAAATTGT
Organism: Rhynchophorus ferrugineus; assembly: GCF_030347505.1. NCBI lineage: Eukaryota > Metazoa > Arthropoda > Insecta > Coleoptera > Curculionidae > Rhynchophorus > Rhynchophorus ferrugineus. Next base: position 117,995 of record NW_027472692.1, read on the forward strand.
AAAATGGTCTTATCTATTGGCGATTTCGTTCCAATTCACATTCCAAGTAATATTCGGCATGCTAATTACATTGCCGGTTGCCAAATTGCATTATCTCTTATAGTTTCCGAGATATGGACTATCGATAATTTACACCTTAGGCTCTGCTTCTAACTTGGGCCCAAATTGTAAAATGGTCTTCTCTATTGGCGATTTCGTTCCAATTCACATTCCAAGTAATATTCGGCATGCTAATTACATTGCCGGTTGCCAAATTGCATTATCTCTTATAGTTTCCGAGATATGGACTATCGATAATTTACACCTTAGGCTCTGCTTCTAACTTGGGCCCAAATTGTAAAATCGTCTTATCTATTTGCGATTTCGATCCAATTCACATTCCAAGTAATATTCGGCATGCTAATTACATTGCCGGTTGCCAAATTGCATTATCTCTTATAGTTTCCGAGATATGGACTATCGGTAATTTACACCTTAGGCTCTGCTTCTAACTTGGGCCCAAATTGTAAAATGGTCTTATCTATTGGCGATTTCGTTCCAATTCACAGTCCAAGTAATATCCGGCATGCTAATTACATTGCCGGTTGCCAAATTGAATTATCTCTTATAGTTTCCGAGATATGGACTATCGATAATTTACACCTTAGGCTCTGCTTCTAACTTGGGCCCAAATTGTAAAATGGTCTTACCTATTGGCGATTTCGTTCCAATTCACATTCCAAGTAATATTCGGCATGCTAATTACATTGCCGGTTGCCAAATTGCATTATCTCTTATAGTTTCCGAGATATGGACTATCGATAATTTACACCTTAGGCTCTGCTTCTAACTTGGGCCCAAATTGTAAAATGGTCTTATCTATTGGCGATTTCGTTCCAATTCACATTCCAAGTAATATTCGGCATGCTAATTACATTGCCGGTTGCCAAATTGCATTATCTCTTATAGTTTCCGAGATATGGACTATCGATAATTTACATCTTAGGCTCTGCTTCTAACTTGGGCCCAAATTGTAAAATCGTCTTATCTATTGGCGATTTCGTTCCAATTCACATTCCAAGTAATATTCGGCATGCTAATTACATTGCCGGTTGCCAAATTGCATTATCTCTTATAGTTTCCGAGATATGGACTATCGATAATTTAAACCTTAGGCTCTGCTTCTAACTTGGGCCCAAATTGTAAAATGGTCTTATCTATTGGCGATTTCGTTCCAATTCACATTCCAAGTAATATCCGGCATGCTAATTACATTGCCGGTTGCCAAATTGAATTATCTCTTATAGTTTCCGAGATATGGACTATCGATAATTTACATCTTAGGCTCTGCTTCTAACTTGGGCCCAAATTGTAAAATGGTCTTATCTATTGGCGATTTCGTTCCAATTCACATTAAAAGTAATATTCGGCATGCTAATTACATTGCCGGTTGCCAAATTGCATTATCTCTTATAGTTTCCGAGATATGGACTATCGATAATTTACACCTTAGGCTCTGCTTCTAACTTGGGCCCAAATTGTAAAATGGTCTTATCTATTGGCGATTTCGTCCCAATTCACATTCCAAGTGATATTCGGCATGCTAATTACATTGCCGGTTGCGAAATTGCATTATCTCTTATAGTTTCCGAGATATGGACTATCAATAATTTACACCTTAGGCTCTGTTTCTAACTTGGGCCCAAATTGTAAAATGGTCTTATCTATTGGCGATTTCGTTCCAATTCACATTCCAAGTAATATCCGGCATGCTAATTACATTGCCGGTTGCCAAATTGCATTATCTCTTATAGTTTCCGAGATATGGACTATCGATAATTTACACCTTAGGCTCTGCTTCTAACTTGGGCCCAAATTGTAAAATGGTCTTATCTATTGGCGATTTCGTTCCAATTCACATTCCAAGTAATATTCGGCATGCTAATTACATTGCCGGTTGCCAAATTGCATTATCTCTTATAGTTTTCGAGATATGGACTATCGATAATTTACACCTTAGGCTCTGCTTCTAACTTGGGCCCAAATTGTAAAATGGTCTTATCTATTGGCGTTTTCGTTCCAATTCACATTCCAAGTAATATTCGGCATGCTAATTACATTGCCGGTTGCCAAATTGCATTATCTCTTATAGTTTCCGAGATATGGACTATCGATAATTTACACCTTAGGCTCTGCTTCTAACTTGGGCCCAAATTATAAAATGGTCTTATCTATTGGCGATTTCGTTCCAATTCACATTCCAAGTAATATTCGGCATGCTAATTACATTGCCGGTTGCCAAATTGCATTATCTCTTATAGTTTCCGAGATATGGACTATCGATAATTTACACCTTAGGCTCTGCTTCTAACTTGGGCCCAAATTGTAAAATGGTCTTATCTATTGGCGATTTCGTTCCAATTCACACTCCAAGTAATATTCGGCATGCTAATTACATTGCCGGTTGCGAAATTGCATTATCTCTTATAGTTTCCGAGATATGGACTATCAATAATTTACACCTTAGGCTCTGCTTCTAACTTGGGCCCAAATTGTAAAATGCTCTTATCTATTGGCGATTTCGTTCCAATTCACATTCCAAGTAATATTCGGCATGCTAATTACATTGCCGGTTGCCAAATTGCATTATCTCTTATAGTTTCCGAGATATGGACTATCGATAATTTACACCTTAGGCTCTGCTTCTAACTTGGGCCCAAATTGTAAAATGGTCTTATCTATTGGCGATTTCGTTCCAATTCACATTCCAAGTAATATTCGGCATGCTAATTACATTGCCGGTTGCCAAATTGCATTACCTCTTATAGTTTCCGAGACATGGACTATCGATAATTTACACCTTAGGCTCTGCTTCTAACTTGGGCCCAAATTGTAAAATGGTCTTATCTATTGGCGATTTCGTTCCAATTCACATTCCAAGTAATATTCGGCATGCTAATTACATTGCCGGTTGCCAAATTGCATTATCTCTTATAGTTTCCGAGATATGGACTATCGATAATTTACACCTTAGGCTCTGCTTCTAACTTGGGCCCAAATTGTAAAATGGTCTTCTCTATTGGCGATTTCGTTCCAATTCACATTCCAAGTAATATTCGGCATGCTAATTACATTGCCGGTTGCCAAATTGCATTATCTCTTATAGTTTCCGAGATATGGACTATCGATAATTTACACCTTAGGCTCTGCTTCTAACTTGGGCCCAAATTGTAAAATGGTCTTATCTATTGGCGATTTCGTTCCAATTCACATTCCAAGTAATATCCGGCATGCTAATTACATTGCCGGTTGCCAAATTGAATTATCTCTTATAGTTTCCGAGATATGGACTATCGATAATTTACACCTTAGGCTCTGCTTCTAACTTGGGCCCAAATTGTAAAATGGTCTTATCTATTGGCGATTTCGTTCCAATTCACATTCCAAGTAATATTCGGCATGCTAATTACATTGCCGGTTGCCAAATTGCATTATCTCTTATAGTTTCCGAGATATGGACTATCGATAATTTACATCTTAGGCTCTGCTTCTAACTTGGGCCCAAATTGTAAAATGGTCTTATCTATTGGCGATTTCGTCCCAATTCACATTCCAAGTGATATTCGGCATGCTAATTACATTGCCGGTTGCGAAATTGCATTATCTCTTATAGTTTCCGAGATATGGACTATCGATAATTTACACCTTAGGCTCTGCTTCTAACTTGGGCCCAAATTGTAAAATGGTCTTATCTATTGGCGATTTCGTTCCAATTCACATTCCAAGTAATATCCGGCATGCTAATTACATTGCCGGTTGCCAAATTGAATTATCTCTTATAGTTTCCGAGATATGGACTATCGATAATTTACACCTTAGGCTCTGCTTCTAACTTGGGCCCAAATTGTAAAATGGTCTTATCTATTGGCGATTTCGTTCCAATTCACATTCCAAGTAATATTCGGCATGCTAATTACATTGCCGGTTGCCAAATTGCATTATCTCTTATAGTTTCCGAGATATGGACTATCGATAATTTACATCTTAGGCTCTGCTTCTAACTTGGGCCCAAATTGTAAAATGGTCTTATCTATTGGCGATTTCGTTCCAATTCACATTCCAAGTAATATTCGGCATGCTAATTACATTGCCGGTTGCCAAATTGCATTATCTCTTATAGTTTCCGAGATATGGACTATCGATAATTTACACCTTAGGCTCTGCTTCTAACTTGGGCCCAAATTGTAAAATGGTCTTATCTATTGGCAATTTCGTCCCAATTCACATTCCAAGTGATATTCGGCATGCTAATTACATTGCCGGTTACCAAATTGCATTATCTCTTATAGTTTCCGAGATATGGACTATCGATAATTTACACCTTAGGCTCTGCTTCTAACTTGGGCCCAAATTGTAAAATGGTCTTCTCTATTGGCGATTTCGTTCCAATTCACATTCCAAGTAATATTCGGCATGCTAATTACATTGCCGGTTGCCAAATTGCATTATCTCTTATGGTTTCCGAGATATGGACTATCGATAATTTACACCTTAGGCTCTGCTTCTAACTTGGGCCCAAATTGTAAAATGGTCTTATCTATTGGCGATTTCGTTCCAATTCACATTCCAAGTAATATTCGGCATGCTAATTACATTGCCGGTTGCCAAATTGCATTATCTCTTATAGTTTCCGAGATATGGACTATCGATAATTTACACCTTAGGCTCTGCTTCTAACTTGGGCCCAAATTGTAAAATGGTCTTACCTATTGGCGATTTCGTTCCAATTCACATTCCAAGTAATATTCGGCATGCTAATTACATTGCCGGTTGCCAAATTGCATTATCTCTTATAGTTTCCGAGATATGGACTATCGATAATTTACACCTTAGGCTCTGCTTCTAACTTGGGCCCAAATTGTAAAATGGTCTTATCTATTGGCGATTTCGTTCCAATTCACACTCCAAGTAATATTCGGCATGCTAATTACATTGCCGGTTGCGAAATTGCATTATCTCTTATAGTTTCCGAGATATGGACTATCAATAATTTACACCTTAGGCTCTGCTTCTAACTTGGGCCCAAATTGTAAAATGCTCTTATCTATTGGCGATTTCGTTCCAATTCACATTCCAAGTAATATTCGGCATGCTAATTACATTGCCGGTTGCCAAATTGCATTATCTCTTATAGTTTCCGAGATATGGACTATCGATAATTTACACTTTAGGCTCTGCTTCTAACTTGGGCCCAAATTGTAAAATGGTCTTATCTATTGGCGATTTCGTTCCAATTCACATTCCAAGTAATATTCGGCATGCTAATTACATTGCCGGTTGCCAAATTGCATTATCTCTTATAGTTTCCGAGATATGGACTATCGATAATTTACACCTTAGGCTCTGCTTCTAACTTGGGCCCAAATTGTAAAATGGTCTTATCTATTGGCGATTTCGTTCCAATTCACATTCCAAGTAATATTCGGCATGCTAATTACATTGCCGGTTGCCAAATTGCATTATCTCTTATAGTTTCCGAGATATGGACTATCGATAATTTACACCTTAGGCTCTGCTTCTAACTTGGGCCCAAATTGTAAAATGGTCTTCTCTATTGGCGATTTCGTTCCAATTCACATTCCAAGTAATATTCGGCATGCTAATTACATTGCCGGTTGCCAAATTGCATTACCTCTTATAGTTTCCGAGACATGGACTATCGATAATTTACACCTAAGGCTCTGCTTCTAACTTGGGCCCAAATTGTAAAATGGCCTTATCTATTGGCGATTTCGTTCCAATTCACATTCCAAGTAATATTCGGCATGCTAATTACATTGCCGGTTGCCAAATTGCATTATCTCTTATAGTTTCCGAGATATGGACTATCGATAATTTACACCTTAGGCTCTGCTTCTAACTTGGGCCCAAATTGTAAAATGGTCTTATCTATTGGCGATTTCGTTCCAATTCACATTCCAAGTAATATTCGGCATGCTAATTACATTGCCGGTTGCCAAATTGCATTATCTCTTATAGTTTCCGAGATATGGACTATCGATAATTTACACCTTAGGCTCTGCTTCTAACTTGGGCCCAAATTGTAAAATGGTCTTATCTATTGGCGATTTCGTTCCAATTCACATTCCAAGTAATATTCGGCATGCTAATTACATTGCCGGTTGCCAAATTGCATTATCTCTTATAGTTTCCGAGATATGGACTATCGATAATTTACACCTTAGGCTCTGCTTCTAACTTGGGCCCAAATTGTAAAATGGTCTTATCTATTGGCTATTTCGTTCCAATTCACACTCCAAGTAATATTCGGCATGCTAATTACATTGCCGGTTGCGAAATTGCATTATCTCTTATAGTTTCCGAGATATGCACTATCAATAATTTACACCTTAGGCTCTGCTTCTAACTTGGGCCCAAATTGTAAAATGGTCTTATCTATTGGCGATTTCGTTCCAATTCACACTCCAAGTAATATTCGGCATGCTAATTACATTGCCGGTTGCGAAATTGCATTATCTCTTATAGTTTCCGAGATATGCACTATCAATAATTTACACCTTAGGCTCTGCTTCTAACTTGGGCCCAAATTGTAAAATGGTCTTATCTATTGGCGATTGCGTTCCAATTCACATTCCAAGTAATATTCGGCATGCTAATTACATTGCCGGTTGCCAAATTGCATTACCTCTTATAGTTTACGAGATATGGACTATCGATAATTTACACCTTAGGCTCTGCTTCTAACTTGGGCCCAAATTGTAAAATGGTCTTATCTATTGGCGATTTCGTTCCAATTCACATTCCAAGTAATATTCGGCATGCTAATTACATTGCCGGTTGCCAAATTGCATTATCTCTTATAGTTTCCGAGATATGGACTATCGATAATTTACAACTTAGGCTCTGCTTCTAACTTGGGCCCAAATTGTAAAATGGTCTTCTCTATTGGCGATTTCGTTCCAATTCACATTCCAAGTAATATTCGGCATGCTAATTACATTGCCGGTTGCCAAATTGCATTATCTCTTATAGTTTCCGAGATATGGACTATCAATAATTTACACCTTAGGCTCTGCTTCTAACTTGGGCCCAAATTGTAAAATGGTCTTATCTATTGGCGATTTCGTTCCAATTCACATTCCAAGTAATATTCGGCATGCTAATTACATTGCCGGTCGCCAAATTGCATTATCTCTTATAGTTTCCGAGATATGGACTATCGATAATTTACACCTTAGGCTCTGCTTCTAACTTGGGCCCAAATTGTAAAATGGTCTTATCTATTGGCGATTTCGTTCCAATTCACATTCCAAGTAATATTCGGCATGCTAATTACATTGCCGGTTGCCAAATTGCATTATCTCTTATAGTTTCCGAGATATGGACTATCGATAATTTACACCTTAGGCTCTGCTTCTAACTTGGGCCCAAATTGTAAAATGGTCTTATCTATTGGCGATTTCGTTCCAATTCTCATTCCAAGTGATATTCGGCATGCTAATTACATTGCCGGTTGCCAAATTGCATTATCTCTTATAGTTTCCGAGATATGGACTATCGATAATTTACACCTTAGGCTCTGCTTCTAACTTGGGCCCAAATTGTAAAATGGTCTTATCTATTGGCTATTTCGTTCCAATTCACACTCCAAGTAATATTCGGCATGCTAATTACATTGCCGGTTGCGAAATTGCATTATCTCTTGTAGTTTCCGAGATATGCACTATCAATAATTTACACCTTAGGCTCTGCTTCTAACTTGGGCCCAAATTGTAAAATGGTCTTATCTATTGGCGATTTCGTTCCAATTCACACTCCAAGTAATATTCGGCATGCTAATTACATTGCCGGTTGCGAAATTGCATTATCTCTTATAGTTTCCGAGATATGCACTATCAATAATTTACACCTTAGGCTCTGCTTCTAACTTGGGCCCAAATTGTAAAATGGTCTTATCTATTGGCGATTGCGTTCCAATTCACATTCCAAGTAATATTCGGCATGCTAATTACATTGCCGGTTGCCAAATTGCATTACCTCTTATAGTTTACGAGATATGGACTATCGATAATTTACACCTTAGGCTCTGCTTCTAACTTGGGCCCAAATTGTAAAATGGTCTTATCTATTGGCGATTTCGTTCCAATTCACATTCCAAGTAATATTCGGCATGCTAATTACATTGCCGGTTGCCAAATTGCATTATCTCTTATAGTTTCCGAGATATGGACTATCGATAATTTACAACTTAGGCTCTGCTTCTAACTTGGGCCCAAATTGTAAAATGGTCTTCTCTATTGGCGATTTCGTTCCAATTCACATTCCAAGTAATATTCGGCATGCTAATTACATTGCCGGTTGCCAAATTGCATTATCTCTTATAGTTTCCGAGATATGGACTATCAATAATTTACACCTTAGGCTCTGCTTCTAACTTGGGCCCAAATTGTAAAATGGTCTTATCTATTGGCGATTTCGTTCCAATTCACATTCCAAGTAATATTCGGCATGCTAATTACATTGCCGGTTGCCAAATTGCATTATCTCTTATAGTTTCCGAGATATGGACTATCGATAATTTACACCTTAGGCTCTGCTTCTAACTTGGGCCCAAATTGTAAAATGGTCTTATCTATTGGCGATTTCGTTCCAATTCACATTCCAAGTAATATTCGGCATGCTAATTACATTGCCGGTTGCCAAATTGCATTATCTCTTATAGTTTCCGAGATATGGACTATCGATAATTTACACCTTAGGCTCTGCTTCTAACTTGGGCCCAAATTGTAAAATGGTCTTATCTATTGGCGATTTAGTTGCAATTCACATTCCAAGTAATATTCGGCATGCTAATTACATTGCCGGTTGCCAAATTGCATTATCTCTTATAGTTTCCGAGATATGGACTATCGATAATTTACACCTTAGGCTCTGCTTCTAACTTGGGCCCAAATTGTAAAATGGTCTTATCTATTGGCGATTTCGTTCCAATTCACATTCCAAGTAATATTCGGCATACTAATTACATTGCCGGTTGCCAAATTGCATTATCTCTTATAGTTTCCGAGATATGGACTATCGATAATTTACATCTTAGGCTCTGCTTCTAACTTGGGCCCAAATTGTAAAATCGTCTTATCTATTGGCGATTTCGTTCCAATTCACATTCCAAGTAATATTCGGCATGCTAATTACATTGCCGGTTGCCAAATTGCATTATCTCTTATAGTTTCCGAGATATGGACTATCGATAATTTACACCTTAGGCTCTGCTTCTAACTTGGGCCCAAATTGTAAAATGGTCTTATCTATTGGCGATTTCGTCCCAATTCACATTCCAAGTGATATTCGGCATGCTAATTACATTGCCGGTTGCGAAATTGCATTATCTCTTATAGTTTCCGAGATATGGACTATCAATAATTTACACCTTAGGCTCTGCTTCTAACTTGGGCCCAAATTGTAAAATGGTCTTATCTATTGGCGATTTCGTTCCAATTCACATTCCAAGTAATATTCGGCATGCTAATTACATTGCCGGTTGCCAAATTGCATTATCTCTTATAGTTTCCGAGATATGGACTATCGATAATTTACACCTTAGGCTCTGCTTCTAACTTGGGCCCAAATTGTAAAATGGTCTTACCTATTGGCGATTTCGTTCCAATTCACACTCCAAGTAATATTCGGCATGCTAATTACATTGCCGGTTGCGAAATTGCATTATCACTTATAGTTTCCGAGATATGGACTATCAATAATTTACACCTTAGGCTCTGCTTCTAACTTGGGCCCAAATTGTAAAATGGTCTTATCTATTGGCGATTTCGTTCCAATTCACATTCCAAGTAATATTCGGCATGCTAATTTCATTTCCGGTTGCCAAATTGCATTATCTCTTATAGTTTCCGAGATATGGACTATCGATAATTTACACCTTAGGTTCTGCTTCTAACTTGGGCCCAAATTGTAAAATGGTCTTATCTATTGGCGATTTCGTCCCAATTCACATTCCAAGTGATATTCGGCATGCTAATTACATTGCCGATTGCGAAATTGCATTATCTCTTATAGTTTCCGAGATATGGACTATCAATAATTTACACATTAGGCTCTGCTTCTAACTTGGGCCCAAATTGTAAAATGGTCTTATCTATTGGCGATTTCGTTCCAATTCACATTCCAAGTAATATTCGGCATGCTAATTACATTGCCGGTTGCCAAATTGCATTATCTCTTATAGTTTCCGAGATATGGACTATCGATAATTTACACCTTAGGCTCTGCTTCTAACTTGGGCCCAAATTGTAAAATGGTCTTATCTATTGGCGATTTCGTTCCAATTCACATTCCAAGTAATACTCGGCATGCTAATTACATTGCCGGTTGCCAAATTGCATTATCTCTTATAGTTTCCGAGATATGGACTACCGATAATTTACACCTTAGGCTCTGCTTCTAACTTGGGCCCAAATTGTAAAATGGTCTTATCTATTGGCGATTTCGTCCCAATTCACATTCCAAGTAATATTCGGCATGCTAATTACATTGCCGTTTGCCAAATTGCATTATCTCTTATAGTTTCCGAGATATGGACTATCGATAATTTACACCTTAGGCTCTGCTTCTAACTTGGGCCCAAATTGTAAAATGGTCTTATCTATTGGCGATTTCGTTCCAACTCACATTCCAAGTAATATTCGGCATGCTAATTACATTGCCGGTTGCCAAATTGCATTATCTCTTATAGTTTCCGAGATATGGACTATCGATAATTTACACCTTAGGCTCTGCTTCTAACTTGTTCCCAAATTGTAAAATGGTCTTATCTATTGGCGATTTCGTTCCAATTCACACTCCAAGTAATATTCGGCATGCTAATTACATTGCCGGTTGCGAAATTGCATTATCTCTTATAGTTTCCGAGATATGGACTATCGATAATTTACACCTTAGGCTCTGCTTCTAACTTGGGCCCAAATTGTAAAATGGTCTTATCTATTGGCGATTTCGTCCCAATTCACATTCCAAGTGATATTCGGCATGCTAATTACATTGCCGATTGCGAAATTGCATTATCTCTTATAGTTTCCGAGATATGGACTATCAATAATTTACACATTAGGCTCTGCTTCTAACTTGGGCCCAAATTGTAAAATGGTCTTATCTATTGGCGATTTCGTTCCAATTCACATTCCAAGTAATATTCGGCATGCTAATTACATTGCCGGTTGCCAAATTGCATTATCTCTTATAGTTTCCGAGATATGGACTATCGATAATTTACACCTTAGGCTCTGCTTCTAACTTGGGCCCAAATTGTAAAATGGTCTTATCTATTGGCGATTTCGTTCCAATTCACATTCCAAGTAATACTCGGCATGCTAATTACATTGCCGGTTGCCAAATTGCATTATCTCTTGTAGTTTCCGAGATATGGACTATCGATAATTTACACCTTAGGCTCTGCTTCTAACTTGGGCCCAAATTGTAAAATGGTCTTATCTATTGGCGATTTCGTTCCAATTCACATTCCAAGTAATATTCGGCATGCTAATTACATTGCCGTTTGCCAAATTGCATTATCTCTTATAGTTTCCGAGATATGGACTATCGATAATTTACACCTTAGGCTCTGCTTCTAACTTGGGCCCAAATTGTAAAATGGTCTTATCTATTGGCGATTTCGTTCCAATTCACATTCCAAGTAATATTCGGCATGCTAATTACATTGCCGGTTGCCAAATTGCATTATCTCTTATAGTTTCCGAGATATGGACTATCGATAATTTACACCTTAGGCTCTGCTTCTAACTTGGGCCCAAATTGTAAAATGGTCTTATCTATTGGCGATTTCGTTCCAATTCACACTCCAAGTAATATTCGGCATGCTAATTACATTGCCGGTTGCGAAATTGCATTATCTCTTATAGTTTCCGAGATATGGACTATCAATAATTTACACCTTAGGCTCTGCTTCTAACTTGGGCCCAAATTGTAAAATGGTCTTATCTATTGGCGATTTCGTTCCAATTCACATTCCAAGTAATATTCGGCATGCTAATTACATTGCCGGTTGCCAAATTGCATTATCTCTTATAGTTTCCGAGATATGGACTATCGATAATTTACACCTTAGCCTCTGCTTCTAACTTGGGCCCAAATTGTAAAATGGTCTTATCTATTGGCGTTTTCGTTCCAATTCACATTCCAAGTAATATTCGGCATGCTAATTACATTGCCGGTTGCCAAATTGCATTATCTCTTATAGTTTCCGAGATATGGACTATCGATAATTTACACCTTAGGCTCTGCTTCTAACTTGGGCCCAAATTGTAAAATGGTCTTATCTATTGGCGATTTCGTTCCAATTCACATTCCAAGTAATATTCGGCATGCTAATTACATTGCCGGTTGCCAAATTGCATTATCTCTTATAGTTTCCGAGATATGGACTATCGATAATTTACACCTTAGGCTCTGCTTCTAACTTGGGCCCAAATCGTAAAATGGTCTTATCTATTGGCGATTTCGTTCCAATTCACATTCCAAGTAATATTCGGCATGCTAATTACATTGCCGGTTGCCAAATTCCATTATCTCTTATAGTTTCCGAGATATGGACTATCGATAATTTACACCTTAGGCTCTGCTTCTAACTTGGGCCCAAACTGTAAAATGGTCTTATCTATTGGCGATTTCGTTCCAATTCACATTCCAAGTAATATTCGGCATGCTAATTACATTGCCGGTTGCCAAATTGCATTATCTCTTATAGTTTCCGAGATATGGACTATCGATAATTTACACCTTAGGCTCTGCTTCTAACTTGGGCCCAAATTGTAAAATGGTCTTATCTATTGGCGATTTCGTTCCAATTCACATTCCAAGTAATATTCGGCATGCTAATTACATTGCCGGTTGCCAAATTGCATTATCTCTTATAGTTTCCGAGATATGGACTATCAATAATTTACACCTTAGGCTCTGCTTCTAACTTGGGCCCAAATTGTAAAATGGTCTTATCTATTGGCGATTTCGTTCCAATTCACATTCCAAGTAATATTCGGCATGCTAATTACATTGCCGGTTGCCAAATTGCATTATCTCTTATAGTTTCCGAGATATGGACTATCGATAATTTACACCTTAGGCTCTGCTTCTAACTTGGGCCCAAATTGTAAAATGGCCTTATCTATTGGCGATTTCGTTCCAATTCACATTCCAAGTAATATTCGGCATGCTAATTACATTGCCGGTTGCCAAACTGCATTATCTCTTATATTTTCCGAGATATGGACTATCGATAATTTACACCTTAGGCTCTGCTTCTAACTTGGGCCCAAATTGTAAAATGGTCTTACCTATTGGCGATTTCGTTCCAATTCACACTCCAAGTAATATTCGGCATGCTAATTACATTGCCGGTTGCGAAATTGCATTATCTCTTATAGTTTCCGAGATATGGACTATCAATAATTTACACCTTAGGCTCTGCTTCTAACTTGGGCCCAAATTGTAAAATGGTCTTATCTATTGGCGATTTCGTTCCAATTCACATTCCAAGTAATATTCGGCATGCTAATTACATTGCCGGTTGCCAAATTGCATTATCTCTTATAGTTTCCGAGATATGGACTCTCGATAATTTACACCTTAGGCTCTGCTTCTAACTTGGGCCCAAATTGTAAAATGGTCTTATCTATTGGCGATTTCGTTCCAATTCACATTCCAAGTAATATTCGGCATGCTAATTACATTGCCGGTAGCCAAATTGCATTATCTCTTATAGTTTCCGAGATATGGACTATCGATAATTTACACCTTAGGCTCTGCTTCTAACTTGGGCCCAAATTGTAAAATGGTCTTATTTATTGGCGATTTCGTCCCAATTCACATTCCAAGTGATATTCGGCATGCTAATTACATTGCCGATTGCGAAATTGCATTATCTCTTATAGTTTCCGAGATATGGACTATCAATAATTTACACATTAGGCTCTGCTTCTAACTTGGGCCCAAATTGTAAAATGGTCTTATCTATTGGCGATTTCGTTCCAATTCACATTCCAAGTAATATTCGGCATGCTAATTACATTGCCGGTTGCCAAATTGCATTATCTCTTATAGTTTCCGAGATATGGACTATCGATAATTTTCACCTTAGGCTCTGCTTCTAACTTGGGCCCAAATTGTAAAATGGTCTTATCTATTGGCGATTTCGTTCCAATTCACATTCCAAGTAATACTCGGCATGCTAATTACATTGCCGGTTGCCAAATTGCATTATCTCTTATAGTTTCCGAGATATGGACTATCGATAATTTACACCTTAGGCTCTGCTTCTAACTTGGGCCCAAATTGTAAAATGGTCTTATCTATTGGCGATTTCGTTCCAATTCACACTCCAAGTAATATTCGGCATGCTAATTACATTGCCGGTTGCGAAATTGCATTATCTCTTATAGTTTCCGAGATATGGACTATCAATAATTTACACCTTAGGCTCTGCTTCTAACTTGGGCCCAAATTGTAAAATGGTCTTATCTATTGGCGATTTCGTTACAATTCACATTCCAAGTAATATTCGGCATGCTAATTACATTGCCGGTTGCCAAATTGCATTATCTCTTATAGTTTCCGAGATATGGACTATCGATAATTTACACCTTAGCCTCTGCTTCTAACTTGGGCCCAAATTGTAAAATGGTCTTATCTATTGGCGTTTTCGTTCCAATTCACATTCCAAGTAATATTCGGCATGCTAATTACATTGCCGGTTGCCAAATTGCATTATCTCTTATAGTTTCCGAGATATGGACTATCGATAATTTACACCTTAGGCTCTGCTTCTAACTTGGGCCCAAATTGTAAAATGGTCTTATCTATTGGCGATTTCGTTCCAATTCACATTCCAAGTAATATTCGGCATGATAATTACATTGCCGGTTGCCAAATTGCATTATCTCTTATAGTTTCCGAGATATGGACTATCGATAATTTACACCTTAGGCTCTGCTTCTAACTTGGGCCCAAATTGTAAAATGGTCTTATCTATTGGCGATTTCGTCCCAATTCACATTCCAAGTGATATTCGGCATGCTAATTACATTGCCGGTTGCGAAATTGCATTATCTCTTATAGTTTCCGAGATATGGACTATCAATAATTTACACCTTAGGCTCTGCTTCTAACTTGGGCCAAATTGTAAAATGGTCTTATCTATTGGCGATTTCGTTCCAATTCACATTCCAAGTAATATTCGGCATGCTAATTACATTGCCGGTTGCCAAATTGCATTATCTCTTATAGTTTCCGAGATATGGACTATCGATAATTTACACCTTAGGCTCTGCTTCTAACTTGGGCCCAAATTGTTAAATGGTCTTATCTATTGGCGATTTCGTTCCAATTCACATTCCAAGCTATATTCGGCATGCTAATTACATTGCCGGTTGCCAAATTGCATTATCTCTTATAGTTTCCGAGATATGGACTATCGATAATTTACACCTTAGGCTCTGCTTCTAACTTGGGCCCAAATTGTAAAATGGTCTTATCTATTGGCGATTTCGTTCCAATTCACATTCCAAGTAATATTCGGCATGCTAATTACATTGCCGGTTGCCAAATTGCATTATCTCTTATAGTTTCCGAGATATGGACTATCAATAATTTACACCTTAGGCTCTGCTTCTAACTTGGGCCCAAATTGTAAAATGGTCTTATCTATTGGCGATTTCGTTCCAATTCACATTCCAAGTAATATTCGGCATGCTAATTACATTGCCGGTTGCCAAATTGCATTATCTCTTATAGTTTCCGAGATATGGACTATCGATAATTTACACCTTAGGCTCTGCTTCTAACTTGGGCCCAAATTGTAAAATGGCCTTATCTATTGGCGATTTCGTTCCAATTCACACTCCAAGTAATATTCGGCATGCTAATTACATTGCCGGTTGCGAAATTGCATTATCTCTTATAGTTTCCGAGATATGGACTATCAATAATTTACACCTTAGGCTCTGCTTCTAACTTGGGCCCAAATTGTAAAATGGTCTTATCTATTGGCGATTTCGTTCCAATTCACATTCCAAGTAATATTCGGCATGCTAATTACATTGCCGGTTGCCAAATTGCATTATCTCTTATAGTTTCCGAGATATGGACTCTCGATAATTTACACCTTAGGCTCTGCTTCTAACTTGGGCCCAAATTGTAAAATGGTCTTATCTATTGGCGATTTCGTTCCAATTCACATTCCAAGTAATATTCGGCATGCTAATTACATTGCCGGTTGCCAAATTGCATTATCTCTTATAGTTTCCGAGATATGGACTATCGATAATTTACACCTTAGGCTCTGCTTCTAACTTGGGCCCAAATTGTAAAATGGTCTTATCTATTGGCGATTTCGTCCCAATTCACATTCCAAGTGATATTCGGCATGCTAATTACATTGCCGATTGCGAAATTGCATTATCTCTTATAGTTTCCGAGATATGGACTATCAATAATTTACACCTTAGGCTCTGCTTCTAACTTGGGCCCAAATTGTAAAATGGTCTTATCTATTGGCGATTTCGTTCCAATTCACATTCCAAGTAATATTCGGCATGCTAATTACATTGCCGGTTGCCAAATTGCATTATCTCTTATAGTTTCCGAGATATGGACTATCGATAATTTACACCTTAGGCTCTGCTTCTAACTTGGGCCCAAATTGTAAAATGGTCTTATCTATTGGCGATTTCGTTCCAATTCACATTCCAAGTAATACTCCGCATGCTAATTACATTGCCGGTTGCCAAATTGCATTATCTCTTATAGTTTCCGAGATATGGACTATCGATAATTTACACCTTAGGCTCTGCTTCTAACTTGGGCCCAAATTGTAAAATGGTCTTATCTATTGGCGATTTCGTTCCAATTCACATTCCAAGTAATATTCGGCATGCTAATTACATTGCCGGTTGCCAAATTGCATTATCTCTTATAGTTTCCGAGATATGGACTATCGATAATTTACACCTTAGGCTCTGCTTCTAACTTGGGCCCAAATTGTAAAATGGTCTTCTCTATTGGCGATTTCGTTCCAATTCACATTCCAAGTAATATTCGGCATGCTAATTACATTGCCGGTTGCCAAATTGCATTATCTCTTATAGTTTCCGAGATATGGACTATCGATAATTTACACCTTAGGCTCTGCTTCTAACTTGGGCCCAAATTGTAAAATCGTCTTATCTATTTGCGATTTCGATCCAATTCACATTCCAAGTAATATTCGGCATGCTAATTACATTGCCGGTTGCCAAATTGCATTATCTCTTATAGTTTCCGAGATATGGACTATCGGTAATTTACACCTTAGGCTCTGCTTCTAACTTGGGCCCAAATTGTAAAATGGTCTTATCTATTGGCGATTTCGTTCCAATTCACAGTCCAAGTAATATCCGGCATGCTAATTACATTGCCGGTTGCCAAATTGAATTATCTCTTATAGTTTCCGAGATATGGACTATCGATAATTTACACCTTAGGCTCTGCTTCTAACTTGGGCCCAAATTGTAAAATGGTCTTACCTATTGGCGATTTCGTTCCAATTCACATTCCAAGTAATATTCGGCATGCTAATTACATTGCCGGTTGCCAAATTGCATTATCTCTTATAGTTTCCGAGATATGGACTATCGATAATTTACACCTTAGGCTCTGCTTCTAACTTGGGCCCAAATTGTAAAATGGTCTTATCTATTGGCGATTTCGTTCCAATTCACATTCCAAGTAATATTCGGCATGCTAATTACATTGCCGGTTGCCAAATTGCATTATCTCTTATAGTTTCCGAGATATGGACTATCGATAATTTACATCTTAGGCTCTGCTTCTAACTTGGGCCCAAATTGTAAAATCGTCTTATCTATTGGCGATTTCGTTCCAATTCACATTCCAAGTAATATTCGGCATGCTAATTACATTGCCGGTTGCCAAATTGCATTATCTCTTATAGTTTCCGAGATATGGACTATCGATAATTTAAACCTTAGGCTCTGCTTCTAACTTGGGCCCAAATTGTAAAATGGTCTTATCTATTGGCGATTTCGTTCCAATTCACATTCCAAGTAATATCCGGCATGCTAATTACATTGCCGGTTGCCAAATTGAATTATCTCTTATAGTTTCCGAGATATGGACTATCGATAATTTACATCTTAGGCTCTGCTTCTAACTTGGGCCCAAATTGTAAAATGGTCTTATCTATTGGCGATTTCGTTCCAATTCACATTCCAAGTAATATTCGGCATGCTAATTACATTGCCGGTTGCCAAATTGCATTATCTCTTATAGTTTCCGAGATATGGACTATCGATAATTTACACCTTAGGCTCTGCTTCTAACTTGGGCCCAAATTGTAAAATGGTCTTATCTATTGGCGATTTCGTCCCAATTCACATTCCAAGTGATATTCGGCATGCTAATTACATTGCCGGTTGCGAAATTGCATTATCTCTTATAGTTTCCGA
Source organism: Rhynchophorus ferrugineus (assembly GCF_030347505.1). Lineage (NCBI taxonomy): Eukaryota > Metazoa > Arthropoda > Insecta > Coleoptera > Curculionidae > Rhynchophorus > Rhynchophorus ferrugineus. Next base: position 136,525 of record NW_027472692.1, read on the forward strand.
GATATGGACTATCAATAATTTACACCTTAGGCTCTGTTTCTAACTTGGGCCCAAATTGTAAAATGGTCTTATCTATTGGCGATTTCGTTCCAATTCACATTCCAAGTAATATTCGGCATGCTAATTACATTGCCGGTTGCCAAATTGCATTATCTCTTATAGTTTCCGAGATATGGACTATCGATAATTTACACCTTAGGCTCTGCTTCTAACTTGGGCCCAAATTGTAAAATGGTCTTATCTATTGGCGATTTCGTTCCAATTCACATTCCAAGTAATATTCGGCATGCTAATTACATTGCCGGTTGCCAAATTGCATTATCTCTTATAGTTTTCGAGATATGGACTATCGATAATTTACACCTTAGGCTCTGCTTCTAACTTGGGCCCAAATTGTAAAATGGTCTTATCTATTGGCGTTTTCGTTCCAATTCACATTCCAAGTAATATTCGGCATGCTAATTACATTGCCGGTTGCCAAATTGCATTATCTCTTATAGTTTCCGAGATATGGACTATCGATAATTTACACCTTAGGCTCTGCTTCTAACTTGGGCCCAAATTGTAAAATGGTCTTCTCTATTGGCGATTTCGTTCCAATTCACATTCCGAGTAATATTCGGCATGCTAATTACATTGCCGGTTGCCAAATTGCATTATCTCTTATAGTTTCCGAGATATGGACTATCGATAATTTACACCTTAGGCTCTGCTTCTAACTTGGGCCCAAATTGTAAAATGGTCTTATCTATTGGCGATTTCGTTCCTATTCACATTCCAAGTAATATTCGGCATGCTAATTACATTGACGGTTGCCAAATTGCATTATCTCTTATAGTTTCCGAGATATGGACTATCGATAATTTACACCTTAGGCTCTGCTTCTAACTTGGGCCCAAATTGTAAAATGGTCTTCTCTATTGGCGATTTCGTTCCAATTCACATTCCAAGTAATATTCGGCATGCTAATTACATTGCCGGTTGCCAAATTGCATTATCTCTTATAGTTTCCGAGGTATGGACTATCGATAATTTACACCTTAGGCTCTGCTTCTAACTTGGGCCCAAATTGTAAAATGGTCTTCTCTATTGGCGATTTCGTTCCAATTCACATTCCAAGTAATATTCGGCATGCTAATTACATTGCCGGTTGCCAAATTGCATTATCTCTTATAGTTTCCGAGATATGGACTATCGATAATTTACACCTTAGGCTCTGCTTCTAACTTGGGCCCAAATTGTAAAATGGTCTTATCTATTGGCGATTTCGTTCCAATTCACATTCCAAGTAATATTCGGCATGCTAATTACATTGCCGGTTGCCAAATTGCATTATCTCTTATAGTTTCCGAGATATGGACTATCGATAATTTACACCTTAGGCTCTGCTTCTAACTTGGGCCCAAATTGTAAAATGGTCTTATCTATTGGCAATTTCGTCCCAATTCACATTCCAAGTGATATTCGGCATGCTAATTACATTGCCGGTTGCGAAATTGCATTATCTCTTATAGTTTCCGAGATATGGACTATCAATAATTTACACCTAAGGCTCTGCTTCTAACTTGGGCCCAAATTGTAAAATGGCCTTATCTATTGGCGATTTCGTTCCAATTCACATTCCAAGTAATATTCGGCATGCTAATTACATTGCCGGTTGCCAAATTGCATTATTTCTTATAGTTTCCGAGATATGGACTATCGATAATTTACACCTTAGGCTCTGCTTCTAACTTGGGCCCAAATTGTAAAATGGTCTTATCAATTGGCGATTTCGTTCCAATTCACATTCCAAGTAATATTCGGCATGCTAATTACATTGCCGGTTGCCAAATTGCATTATCTCTTATAGTTTCCGAGATATGGACTATCGATAATTTACATCTTAGGCTCTGCTTCTAACTTGGGCCCAAATTGTAAAATGGTCTTATCTATTGGCGATTTCGTTCCAATTCACATTCCAAGTAATATTCGGCATGCTAATTACATTGCCGGTTGCCAAATTGCATTATCTCTTATAGTTTCCGAGATATGGACTATCGATTATTTACACCTTAGGCTCTGCTTCTAACTTGGGCCCAAATTATAAAATGGTCTTATCTATTGGCGATTTCGTTCCAATTCACATTCCAAGTAATATTCGGCATGCTAATTACATTGCCGGTTGCCAAATTGCATTATCTCTTATAGTTTCCGAGATATGGACTATCGATAATTTACACCTTAGGCTCTGCTTCTAACTTGGGCCCAAATTGTAAAATGGTCTTATCTATTGGCGATTTCGTTCCAATTCACACTCCAAGTAATATTCGGCATGCTAATTACATTGCCGGTTGCGAAATTGCATTATCTCTTATAGTTTCCGAGATATGGACTATCAATAATTTACACCTTAGGCTCTGCTTCTAACTTGGGCCCAAATTGTAAAATGCTCTTATCTATTGGCGATTTCGTTCCAATTCACATTCCAAGTAATATTCGGCATGCTAATTACATTGCCGGTTGCCAAATTGCATTATCTCTTATAGTTTCCGAGATATGGACTATCGATAATTTACACTTTAGGCTCTGCTTCTAACTTGGGCCCAAATTGTAAAATGGTCTTATCTATTGGCGATTTCGTTCCAATTCACATTCCAAGTAATATTCGGCATGCTAATTACATTGCCGGTTGCCAAATTGCATTACCTCTTATAGTTTCCGAGACATGGACTATCGATAATTTACACCTTAGGCTCTGCTTCTAACTTGGGCCCAAATTGTAAAATGGTCTTATCTATTGGCGATTTCGTTCCAATTCACATTCCAAGTAATATTCGGCATGCTAATTACATTGCCGGTTGCCAAATTGCATTATCTCTTATAGTTTCCGAGATATGGACTATCGATAATTTACACCTTAGGCTCTGCTTCTAACTTGGGCCCAAATTGTAAAATGGTCTTATCTATTGGCGATTTCGTTCCAATTCACATTCCAAGTAATACTCCGCATGCTAATTACATTGCCGGTTGCCAAATTGCATTATCTCTTATAGTTTCCGAGATATGGACTATCGATAATTTACACCTTAGGCTCTGCTTCTAACTTGGGCCCAAATTGTAAAATGGTCTTATCTATTGGCGATTTCGTTCCAATTCACATTCCAAGTAATATTCGGCATGCTAATTACATTGCCGGTTGCCAAATTGCATTATCTCTTATAGTTTCCGAGATATGGACTATCGATAATTTACACCTTAGGCTCTGCTTCTAACTTGGGCCCAAATTGTAAAATGGTCTTCTCTATTGGCGATTTCGTTCCAATTCACATTCCAAGTAATATTCGGCATGCTAATTACATTGCCGGTTGCCAAATTGCATTATCTCTTATAGTTTCCGAGATATGGACTATCGATAATTTACACCTTAGGCTCTGCTTCTAACTTGGGCCCAAATTGTAAAATCGTCTTATCTATTTGCGATTTCGATCCAATTCACATTCCAAGTAATATTCGGCATGCTAATTACATTGCCGGTTGCCAAATTGCATTATCTCTTATAGTTTCCGAGATATGGACTATCGGTAATTTACACCTTAGGCTCTGCTTCTAACTTGGGCCCAAATTGTAAAATGGTCTTATCTATTGGCGATTTCGTTCCAATTCACAGTCCAAGTAATATCCGGCATGCTAATTACATTGCCGGTTGCCAAATTGAATTATCTCTTATAGTTTCCGAGATATGGACTATCGATAATTTACACCTTAGGCTCTGCTTCTAACTTGGGCCCAAATTGTAAAATGGTCTTACCTATTGGCGATTTCGTTCCAATTCACATTCCAAGTAATATTCGGCATGCTAATTACATTGCCGGTTGCCAAATTGCATTATCTCTTATAGTTTCCGAGATATGGACTATCGATAATTTACACCTTAGGCTCTGCTTCTAACTTGGGCCCAAATTGTAAAATGGTCTTATCTATTGGCGATTTCGTTCCAATTCACATTCCAAGTAATATTCGGCATGCTAATTACATTGCCGGTTGCCAAATTGCATTATCTCTTATAGTTTCCGAGATATGGACTATCGATAATTTACATCTTAGGCTCTGCTTCTAACTTGGGCCCAAATTGTAAAATCGTCTTATCTATTGGCGATTTCGTTCCAATTCACATTCCAAGTAATATTCGGCATGCTAATTACATTGCCGGTTGCCAAATTGCATTATCTCTTATAGTTTCCGAGATATGGACTATCGATAATTTAAACCTTAGGCTCTGCTTCTAACTTGGGCCCAAATTGTAAAATGGTCTTATCTATTGGCGATTTCGTTCCAATTCACATTCCAAGTAATATCCGGCATGCTAATTACATTGCCGGTTGCCAAATTGAATTATCTCTTATAGTTTCCGAGATATGGACTATCGATAATTTACATCTTAGGCTCTGCTTCTAACTTGGGCCCAAATTGTAAAATGGTCTTATCTATTGGCGATTTCGTTCCAATTCACATTCCAAGTAATATTCGGCATGCTAATTACATTGCCGGTTGCCAAATTGCATTATCTCTTATAGTTTCCGAGATATGGACTATCGATAATTTACACCTTAGGCTCTGCTTCTAACTTGGGCCCAAATTGTAAAATGGTCTTATCTATTGGCGATTTCGTCCCAATTCACATTCCAAGTGATATTCGGCATGCTAATTACATTGCCGGTTGCGAAATTGCATTATCTCTTATAGTTTCCGAGATATGGACTATCAATAATTTACACCTTAGGCTCTGTTTCTAACTTGGGCCCAAATTGTAAAATGGTCTTATCTATTGGCGATTTCGTTCCAATTCACATTCCAAGTAATATTCGGCATGCTAATTACATTGCCGGTTGCCAAATTGCATTATCTCTTATAGTTTCCGAGATATGGACTATCGATAATTTACACCTTAGGCTCTGCTTCTAACTTGGGCCCAAATTGTAAAATGGTCTTATCTATTGGCGATTTCGTTCCAATTCACATTCCAAGTAATATTCGGCATGCTAATTACATTGCCGGTTGCCAAATTGCATTATCTCTTATAGTTTTCGAGATATGGACTATCGATAATTTACACCTTAGGCTCTGCTTCTAACTTGGGCCCAAATTGTAAAATGGTCTTATCTATTGGCGTTTTCGTTCCAATTCACATTCCAAGTAATATTCGGCATGCTAATTACATTGCCGGTTGCCAAATTGCATTATCTCTTATAGTTTCCGAGATATGGACTATCGATAATTTACACCTTAGGCTCTGCTTCTAACTTGGGCCCAAATTGTAAAATGGTCTTCTCTATTGGCGATTTCGTTCCAATTCACATTCCGAGTAATATTCGGCATGCTAATTACATTGCCGGTTGCCAAATTGCATTATCTCTTATAGTTTCCGAGATATGGACTATCGATAATTTACACCTTAGGCTCTGCTTCTAACTTGGGCCCAAATTGTAAAATGGTCTTATCTATTGGCGATTTCGTTCCTATTCACATTCCAAGTAATATTCGGCATGCTAATTACATTGACGGTTGCCAAATTGCATTATCTCTTATAGTTTCCGAGATATGGACTATCGATAATTTACACCTTAGGCTCTGCTTCTAACTTGGGCCCAAATTGTAAAATGGTCTTCTCTATTGGCGATTTCGTTCCAATTCACATTCCAAGTAATATTCGGCATGCTAATTACATTGCCGGTTGCCAAATTGCATTATCTCTTATAGTTTCCGAGGTATGGACTATCGATAATTTACAGCTTAGGCTCTGCTTCTAACTTGGGCCCAAATTGTAAAATGGTCTTCTCTATTGGCGATTTCGTTCCAATTCACATTCCAAGTAATATTCGGCATGCTAATTACATTGCCGGTTGCCAAATTGCATTATCTCTTATAGTTTCCGAGATATGGACTATCGATAATTTACACCTTAGGCTCTGCTTCTAACTTGGGCCCAAATTGTAAAATGGTCTTATCTATTGGCGATTTCGTTCCAATTCACATTCCAAGTAATATTCGGCATGCTAATTACATTGCCGGTTGCCAAATTGCATTATCTCTTATAGTTTCCGAGATATGGACTATCGATAATTTACACCTTAGGCTCTGCTTCTAACTTGGGCCCAAATTGTAAAATGGTCTTATCTATTGGCAATTTCGTCCCAATTCACATTCCAAGTGATATTCGGCATGCTAATTACATTGCCGGTTGCGAAATTGCATTATCTCTTATAGTTTCCGAGATATGGACTATCAATAATTTACACCTAAGGCTCTGCTTCTAACTTGGGCCCAAATTGTAAAATGGCCTTATCTATTGGCGATTTCGTTCCAATTCACATTCCAAGTAATATTCGGCATGCTAATTACATTGCCGGTTGCCAAATTGCATTATTTCTTATAGTTTCCGAGATATGGACTATCGATAATTTACACCTTAGGCTCTGCTTCTAACTTGGGCCCAAATTGTAAAATGGTCTTATCAATTGGCGATTTCGTTCCAATTCACATTCCAAGTAATATTCGGCATGCTAATTACATTGCCGGTTGCCAAATTGCATTATCTCTTATAGTTTCCGAGATATGGACTATCGATAATTTACATCTTAGGCTCTGCTTCTAACTTGGGCCCAAATTGTAAAATGGTCTTATCTATTGGCGATTTCGTTCCAATTCACATTCCAAGTAATATTCGGCATGCTAATTACATTGCCGGTTGCCAAATTGCATTATCTCTTATAGTTTCCGAGATATGGACTATCGATTATTTACACCTTAGGCTCTGCTTCTAACTTGGGCCCAAATTATAAAATGGTCTTATCTATTGGCGATTTCGTTCCAATTCACATTCCAAGTAATATTCGGCATGCTAATTACATTGCCGGTTGCCAAATTGCATTATCTCTTATAGTTTCCGAGATATGGACTATCGATAATTTACACCTTAGGCTCTGCTTCTAACTTGGGCCCAAATTGTAAAATGGTCTTATCTATTGGCGATTTCGTTCCAATTCACACTCCAAGTAATATTCGGCATGCTAATTACATTGCCGGTTGCGAAATTGCATTATCTCTTATAGTTTCCGAGATATGGACTATCAATAATTTACACCTTAGGCTCTGCTTCTAACTTGGGCCCAAATTGTAAAATGCTCTTATCTATTGGCGATTTCGTTCCAATTCACATTCCAAGTAATATTCGGCATGCTAATTACATTGCCGGTTGCCAAATTGCATTATCTCTTATAGTTTCCGAGATATGGACTATCGATAATTTACACTTTAGGCTCTGCTTCTAACTTGGGCCCAAATTGTAAAATGGTCTTATCTATTGGCGATTTCGTTCCAATTCACATTCCAAGTAATATTCGGCATGCTAATTACATTGCCGGTTGCCAAATTGCATTACCTCTTATAGTTTCCGAGACATGGACTATCGATAATTTACACCTTAGGCTCTGCTTCTAACTTGGGCCCAAATTGTAAAATGGTCTTATCTATTGGCGATTTCGTTCCAATTCACATTCCAAGTAATATTCGGCATGCTAATTACATTGCCGGTTGCCAAATTGCATTATCTCTTATAGTTTCCGAGATATGGACTATCGATAATTTACACCTTAGGCTCTGCTTCTAACTTGGGCCCAAATTGTAAAATGGTCTTCTCTATTGGCGATTTCGTTCCAATTCACATTCCAAGTAATATTCGGCATGCTAATTACATTGCCGGTTGCCAAATTGCATTATCTCTTATAGTTTCCGAGATATGGACTATCGATAATTTACACCTTAGGCTCTGCTTCTAACTTGGGCCCAAATTGTAAAATGGTCTTATCTATTGGCGATTTCGTTCCAATTCACATTCCAAGTAATATCCGGCATGCTAATTACATTGCCGGTTGCCAAATTGAATTATCTCTTATAGTTTCCGAGATATGGAATATCGATAATTTACACCTTAGGCTCTGCTTCTAACTTGGGCCCAAATTGTAAAATGGTCTTATCTATTGGCGATTTCGTTCCAATTCACATTCCAAGTAATATTCGGCATGCTAATTACATTGCCGGTTGCCAAATTGCATTATCTCTTATAGTTTCCGAGATATGGACTATCGATAATTTACATCTTAGGCTCTGCTTCTAACTTGGGCCCAAATTGTAAAATGGTCTTATCTATTGGCGATTTCGTCCCAATTCACATTCCAAGTGATATTCGGCATGCTAATTACATTGCCGGTTGCGAAATTGCATTATCTCTTATAGTTTCCGAGATATGGACTATCGATAATTTACACCTTAGGCTCTGCTTCTAACTTGGGCCCAAATTGTAAAATGGTCTTATCTATTGGCGATTTCGTTCCAATTCACATTCCAAGTAATATCCGGCATGCTAATTACATTGCCGGTTGCCAAATTGAATTATCTCTTATAGTTTCCGAGATATGGACTATCGATAATTTACACCTTAGGCTCTGCTTCTAACTTGGGCCCAAATTGTAAAATGGTCTTATCTATTGGCGATTTCGTTCCAATTCACATTCCAAGTAATATTCGGCATGCTAATTACATTGCCGGTTGCCAAATTGCATTATCTCTTATAGTTTCCGAGATATGGACTATCGATAATTTACATCTTAGGCTCTGCTTCTAACTTGGGCCCAAATTGTAAAATGGTCTTATCTATTGGCGATTTCGTTCCAATTCACATTCCAAGTAATATTCGGCATGCTAATTACATTGCCGGTTGCCAAATTGCATTATCTCTTATAGTTTCCGAGATATGGACTATCGATAATTTACACCTTAGGCTCTGCTTCTAACTTGGGCCCAAATTGTAAAATGGTCTTATCTATTGGCAATTTCGTCCCAATTCACATTCCAAGTGATATTCGGCATGCTAATTACATTGCCGGTTACCAAATTGCATTATCTCTTATAGTTTCCGAGATATGGACTATCGATAATTTACACCTTAGGCTCTGCTTCTAACTTGGGCCCAAATTGTAAAATGGTCTTCTCTATTGGCGATTTCGTTCCAATTCACATTCCAAGTAATATTCGGCATGCTAATTACATTGCCGGTTGCCAAATTGCATTATCTCTTATGGTTTCCGAGATATGGACTATCGATAATTTACACCTTAGGCTCTGCTTCTAACTTGGGCCCAAATTGTAAAATGGTCTTATCTATTGGCGATTTCGTTCCAATTCACATTCCAAGTAATATTCGGCATGCTAATTACATTGCCGGTTGCCAAATTGCATTATCTCTTATAGTTTCCGAGATATGGACTATCGATAATTTACACCTTAGGCTCTGCTTCTAACTTGGGCCCAAATTGTAAAATGGTCTTACCTATTGGCGATTTCGTTCCAATTCACATTCCAAGTAATATTCGGCATGCTAATTACATTGCCGGTTGCCAAATTGCATTATCTCTTATAGTTTCCGAGATATGGACTATCGATAATTTACACCTTAGGCTCTGCTTCTAACTTGGGCCCAAATTGTAAAATGGTCTTATCTATTGGCGATTTCGTTCCAATTCACACTCCAAGTAATATTCGGCATGCTAATTACATTGCCGGTTGCGAAATTGCATTATCTCTTATAGTTTCCGAGATATGGACTATCAATAATTTACACCTTAGGCTCTGCTTCTAACTTGGGCCCAAATTGTAAAATGCTCTTATCTATTGGCGATTTCGTTCCAATTCACATTCCAAGTAATATTCGGCATGCTAATTACATTGCCGGTTGCCAAATTGCATTATCTCTTATAGTTTCCGAGATATGGACTATCGATAATTTACACCTTAGGCTCTGCTTCTAACTTGGGCCCAAATTGTAAAATGGTCTTATCTATTGGCGATTTCGTTCCAATTCACATTCCAAGTAATATTCGGCATGCTAATTACATTGCCGGTTGCCAAATTGCATTATCTCTTATAGTTTCCGAGATATGGACTATCGATAATTTACACCTTAGGCTCTGCTTCTAACTTGGGCCCAAATTGTAAAATGGTCTTATCTATTGGCGATTTCGTTCCAATTCACATTCCAAGTAATATTCGGCATGCTAATTACATTGCCGGTTGCCAAATTGCATTATCTCTTATAGTTTCCGAGATATGGACTATCGATAATTTACACCTTAGGCTCTGCTTCTAACTTGGGCCCAAATTGTAAAATGGTCTTCTCTATTGGCGATTTCGTTCCAATTCACATTCCAAGTAATATTCGGCATGCTAATTACATTGCCGGTTGCCAAATTGCATTACCTCTTATAGTTTCCGAGACATGGACTATCGATAATTTACACCTAAGGCTCTGCTTCTAACTTGGGCCCAAATTGTAAAATGGCCTTATCTATTGGCGATTTCGTTCCAATTCACATTCCAAGTAATATTCGGCATGCTAATTACATTGCCGGTTGCCAAATTGCATTATCTCTTATAGTTTCCGAGATATGGACTATCGATAATTTACACCTTAGGCTCTGCTTCTAACTTGGGCCCAAATTGTAAAATGGTCTTATCTATTGGCGATTTCGTTCCAATTCACATTCCAAGTAATATTCGGCATGCTAATTACATTGCCGGTTGCCAAATTGCATTATCTCTTATAGTTTCCGAGATATGGACTATCGATAATTTACACCTTAGGCTCTGCTTCTAACTTGGGCCCAAATTGTAAAATGGTCTTATCTATTGGCGATTTCGTTCCAATTCACATTCCAAGTAATATTCGGCATGCTAATTACATTGCCGGTTGCCAAATTGCATTATCTCTTATAGTTTCCGAGATATGGACTATTGATAATTTACATCTTAGGCTCTGCTTCTAACTTGGGCCCAAATTGTAAAATGGTCTTATCTATTGGCGATTTCGTTCCAATTCACATTCCAAGTAATATTCGGCATGCTAATTACATTGCCGGTTGCCAAATTGCATTATCTCTTATAGTTTCCGAGATATGGACTATCGATAATTTACACCTAAGGCTCTGCTTCTAACTTGGGCCCAAATTGTAAAATGGTCTTATCTATTGGTGATTTCGTTCCAATTCACATTCCAAGTAATATTCGGCATGCTAATTACATTGCCGGTTGCCAAATTGCATTATCTCTTATAGTTTCCGAGATATGGACTATCGATAATTTACACCTTAGGCTCTGCTTCTAACTTGGGCCCAAATTGTAAAATGGTCTTATCTATTGGCGATTTCGTTCCAATTCACACTCCAAGTAATATTCGGCATGCTAATTACATTGCCGGTTGCGAAATTGCATTATCTCTTATAGTTTCCGAGATATGGACTATCAATAATTTACACCTTAGGCTCTGCTTCTAACTTGGGCCCAAATTGTAAAATGCTCTTATCTATTGGCGATTTCGTTCCAATTCACATTCCAAGTAATATTCGGCATGCTAATTACATTGCCGGTTGCCAAATTGCATTATCTCTTATAGTTTCCGAGATATGGACTATCGATAATTTACACCTTAGGCTCTGCTTCTAACTTGGGCCCAAATTGTAAAATGGTCTTATCTATTGGCGATTTCGTTCCAATTCACATTCCAAGTAATATTCGGCATGCTAACTACATTGCCGGTTGCCAAATTGCATTATCTCTTATAGTTTCCGAGATATGGACTATCGATAATTTACACCTTAGGCTCTGCTTCTAACTTGGGCCCAAATTGTAAAATGGTCTTATCTATTGGCGATTTCGTTCCAATTCACATTCCAAGTAATATTCGGCATGCTAATTACATTGCCGGTTGCCAAATTGCATTATCTCTTATAGTTTCCGAGATATGGACTATCGATAATTTACACCTTAGGCTCTGCTTCTAACTTGGGCCCAAATTGTAAAATGGTCTTCTCTATTGGCGATTTCGTTCCAATTCACATTCCAAGTAATATTCGGCATGCTAATTACATTGCCGGTTGCCAAATTGCATTACCTCTTATAGTTTCCGAGACATGGACTATCGATAATTTACACCTTAGGCTCTGCTTCTAACTTGGGCCCAAATTGTAAAATGGTCTTATCTATTGGCGATTTCGTTCCAATTCACATTCCAAGTAATATTCGGCATGCTAATTACATTGCCGGTTGCCAAATTGCATTATCTCTTATAGTTTCCGAGATATGGACTATCGATAATTTACACCTTAGGCTCTGCTTCTAACTTGGGCCCAAATTGTAAAATGGTCTTCTCTATTGGCGATTTCGTTCCAATTCACATTCCAAGTAATATTCGGCATGCTAATTACATTGCCGGTTGCCAAATTGCATTATCTCTTATAGTTTCCGAGATATGGACTATCGATAGTTTACACCTTAGGCTCTGCTTCTAACTTGGGCCCAAATTGTAAAATGGTCTTACCTATTGGCGATTTCGTTCCAATTCACATTCCAAGTAATATTCGGCATGCTAATTACATTGCCGGTTGCCAAATTGCATTATCTCTTATAGTTTCCGAGATATGGACTATCGATAATTTACACCTTAGGCTCTGCTTCTAACTTGGGCCCAAATTGTAAAATGGTCTTATCTATTGGCGATTTCGTTCCAATTCACATTCCAAGTAATATTCGGCATGCTAATTACATTGCCGGTTGCCAAATTGCATTATCTCTTATAGTTTCCGAGATATGGACTATCGATAATTTACACCTTAGGCTCTGCTTCTAACTTGGGCCCAAATTGTAAAATGGTCTTATCTATTGGCGATATGGACTATCGATAATTTACACCTTAGGCTCTGCTTCTAACTTGGGCCCAAATTGTAAAATGGTCTTATCTATTGGCGATTTCGTTCCAATTCACATTCCAAGTAATATTCGGCATGCTAATTACATTGCCGGTTGCCAAATTGCATTATCTCTTATAGTTTCCGATATATGGACTATCGATAATTTACACCTTAGGCTCTGCTTCTAACTTGGGCCCAAATAGTAAAATCGTCTTATCTATTGGCGATTTCGTTCCAATTCACATTCCAAGTAATATTCGGCATGCTAATTACATTGCCGGTTGCCAAATTGCATTATCTCTTATAGTTTCCGAGATATGGACTATCGGTAATTTACACCTTAGGCTCTGCTTCTAACTTGGGCCCAAATTGTAAAATGGTCTTATCTATTGGCGATTTCGTTCCAATTCACATTCCATGTAATATCCGGCATGCTAATCACATTGCCGGTTGCCAAATTGAATTATCTCTTATAGTTTCCGAGATATGGACTATCGATAATTTACACCTTAGGCTCTGCTTCTAACTTGGGCCCAAATTGTAAAATGGTCTTACCTATTGGCGATTTCGTTCCAATTCACATTCCAAGTAATATTCGGCATGCTAATTACATTGCCGGTTGCCAAATTGCATTATCTCTTATAGTTTCCGAGATATGGACTATCGATAATTTACACCTTAGGCTCTGCTTCTAACTTGGGCCCAAATTGTAAAATGGTCTTATCTATTGGCGATTTTGTTCCAATTCACATTCCAAGTAATATTCGGCATGCTAATTACATTGCCGGTTGCCAAATTGCATTATCTCTTATAGTTTCCGAGATATGGACTATCGATAATTTACACCTTAGGCTCTGCTTCTAACTTGGGCCCAAATTGTAAAATGGTCTTATCTATTGGCGATTTCGTTCCAATTCACATTCCAAGTAATATTCGGCATGCTAATTACATTGCCGGTTGCCAAATTGCATTATCTCTTATAGTTTCCGAGATATGGACTATCGATAATTTACATCTTAGGCTCTGCTTCTAACTTGGGCCCAAATTGTAAAATGGTCTTATCTATTGGCGATTTCGTTCCAATTCACATTCCAAGTAATATTCGGCATGCTAATTACATTGCCGGTTGCCAAATTGCATTATCTCTTATAGTTTCCGAGATATGGACTATCGATAATTTACACCTTAGGCTCTGCTTCTAACTTGGGCCCAAATTGTAAAATGGTCTTATCTATTGGCAATTTCGTCCCAATTCACATTCCAAGTGATATTCGGCATGCTAATTACATTGCCGGTTACCAAATTGCATTATCTCTTATAGTTTCCGAGATATGGACTATCGATAATTTACACCTTAGGCTCTGCTTCTAACTTGGGCCCAAATTGTAAAATGGTCTTCTCTATTGGCGATTTCGTTCCAATTCACATTCCAAGTAATATTCGGCATGCTAATTACATTGCCGGTTGCCAAATTGCATTATCTCTTATGGTTTCCGAGATATGGACTATCGATAATTTACACCTTAGGCTCTGCTTCTAACTTGGGCCCAAATTGTAAAATGGTCTTATCTATTGGCGATTTCGTTCCAATTCACATTCCAAGTAATATTCGGCATGCTAATTACATTGCCGGTTGCCAAATTGCATTATCTCTTATAGTTTCCGAGATATGGACTATCGATAATTTACACCTTAGGCTCTGCTTCTAACTTGGGCCCAAATTGTAAAATGGTCTTACCTATTGGCGATTTCGTTCCAATTCACATTCCAAGTAATATTCGGCATGCTAATTACATTGCCGGTTGCCAAATTGCATTATCTCTTATAGTTTCCGAGATATGGACTATCGATAATTTACACCTTAGGCTCTGCTTCTAACTTGGGCCCAAATTGTAAAATGGTCTTATCTATTGGCGATTTCGTTCCAATTCACACTCCAAGTAATATTCGGCATGCTAATTACATTGCCGGTTGCGAAATTGCATTATCTCTTATAGTTTCCGAGATATGGACTATCAATAATTTACACCTTAGGCTCTGCTTCTAACTTGGGCCCAAATTGTAAAATGCTCTTATCTATTGGCGATTTCGTTCCAATTCACATTCCAAGTAATATTCGGCATGCTAATTACATTGCCGGTTGCCAAATTGCATTATCTCTTATAGTTTCCGAGATATGGACTATCGATAATTTACACCTTAGGCTCTGCTTCTAACTTGGGCCCAAATTGTAAAATGGTCTTATCTATTGGCGATTTCGTTCCAATTCACATTCCAAGTAATATTCGGCATGCTAATTACATTGCCGGTTGCCAAATTGCATTATCTCTTATAGTTTCCGAGATATGGACTATCGATAATTTACACCTTAGGCTCTGCTTCTAACTTGGGCCCAAATTGTAAAATGGTCTTATCTATTGGCGATTTCGTTCCAATTCACATTCCAAGTAATATTCGGCATGCTAATTACATTGCCGGTTGCCAACTTGCATTATCTCTTATAGTTTCCGAGATATGGACTATCGATAATTTACACCTTAGGCTCTGCTTCTAACTTGGGCCCAAATTGTAAAATGGTCTTCTCTATTGGCGATTTCGTTCCAATTCACATTCCAAGTAATATTCGGCATGCTAATTACATTGCCGGTTGCCAAATTGCATTACCTCTTATAGTTTCCGAGACATGGACTATTGATAATTTACACCTAAGGCTCTGCTTCTAACTTGGGCCCAAATTGTAAAATGGCCTTATCTATTGGCGATTTCGTTCCAATTCACATTCCAAGTAATATTCGGCATGCTAATTACATTGCCGGTTGCCAAATTGCATTATCTCTTATAGTTTCCGAGATATGGACTATCGATAATTTACACCTTAGGCTCTGCTTCTAACTTGGGCCCAAATTGTAAAATGGTCTTATCTATTGGCGATTTCGTTCCAATTCACATTCCAAGTAATATTCGGCATGCTAATTACATTGCCGGTTGCCAAATTGCATTATCTCTTATAGTTTCCGAGATATGGACTATCGATAATTTACACCTTAGGCTCTGCTTCTAACTTGGGCCCAAATTGTAAAATGGTCTTATCTATTGGCGATTTCGTTCCAATTCACATTCCAAGTAATATTCGGCATGCTAATTACATTGCCGGTTGCCAAATTGCATTATCTCTTATAGTTTCCGAGATATGGACTATTGATAATTTACATCTTAGGCTCTGCTTCTAACTTGGGCCCAAATTGTAAAATGGTCTTATCTATTGGCGATTTCGTTCCAATTCACATTCCAAGTAATATTCGGCATGCTAATTACATTGCCGGTTGCCAAATTGCATTATCTCTTATAGTTTCCGAGATATGGACTATCGATAATTTACACCTAAGGCTCTGCTTCTAACTTGGGCCCAAATTGTAAAATGGTCTTATCTATTGGCGATTTCGTTCCAATTCACATTCCAAGTAATATTCGGCATGCTAATTACATTGCCGGTTGCCAAATTGCATTATCTCTTATAGTTTCCGAGATATGGACTATCGATAATTTACACCTTAGGCTCTGCTTCTAACTTGGGCCCAAATTGTAAAATGGTCTTATCTATTGGCGATTTCGTTCCAATTCACACTCCAAGTAATATTCGGCATGCTAATTACATTGCCGGTTGCGAAATTGCATTATCTCTTATAGTTTCCGAGATATGGACTATCAATAATTTACACCTTAGGCTCTGCTTCTAACTTGGGCCCAAATTGTAAAATGCTCTTATCTATTGGCGATTTCGTTCCAATTCACATTCCAAGTAATATTCGGCATGCTAATTACATTGCCGGTTGCCAAATTGCATTATCTCTTATAGTTTCCGAGATATGGACTATCGATAATTTACACCTTAGGCTCTGCTTCTAACTTGGGCCCAAATTGTAAAATGGTCTTATCTATTGGCGATTTCGTTCCAATTCACATTCCAAGTAATATTCGGCATGCTAACTACATTGCCGGTTGCCAAATTGCATTATCTCTTATAGTTTCCGAGATATGGACTATCGATAATTTACACCTTAGGCTCTGCTTCTAACTTGGGCCCAAATTGTAAAATGGTCTTATCTATTGGCGATTTCGTTCCAATTCACATTCCAAGTAATATTCGGCATGCTAATTACATTGCCGGTTGCCAAATTGCATTATCTCTTATAGTTTCCGAGATATGGACTATCGATAATTTACACCTTAGGCTCTGCTTCTAACTTGGGCCCAAATTGTAAAATGGTCTTCTCTATTGGCGATTTCGTTCCAATTCACATTCCAAGTAATATTCGGCATGCTAATTACATTGCCGGTTGCCAAATTGCATTACCTCTTATAGTTTCCGAGACATGGACTATCGATAATTTACACCTTAGGCTCTGCTTCTAACTTGGGCCCAAATTGTAAAATGGTCTTATCTATTGGCGATTTCGTTCCAATTCACATTCCAAGTAATATTCGGCATGCTAATTACATTGCCGGTTGCCAAATTGCATTATCTCTTATAGTTTCCGAGATATGGACTATCGATAATTTACACCTTAGGCTCTGCTTCTAACTTGGGCCCAAATTGTAAAATGGTCTTCTCTATTGGCGATTTCGTTCCAATTCACATTCCAAGTAATATTCGGCATGCTAATTACATTGCCGGTTGCCAAATTGCATTATCTCTTATAGTTTCCGAGATATGGACTATCGATAGTTTACACCTTAGGCTCTGCTTCTAACTTGGGCCCAAATTGTAAAATGGTCTTACCTATTGGCGATTTCGTTCCAATTCACATTCCAAGTAATATTCGGCATGCTAATTACATTGCCGGTTGCCAAATTGCATTATCTCTTATAGTTTCCGAGATATGGACTATCGATAATTTACACCTTAGGCTCTGCTTCTAACTTGGGCCCAAATTGTAAAATGGTCTTATCTATTGGCGATTTCGTTCCAATTCACATTCCAAGTAATATTCGGCATGCTAATTACATTGCCGGTTGCCAAATTGCATTATCTCTTATAGTTTCCGAGATATGGACTATCGATAATTTACACCTTAGGCTCTGCTTCTAACTTGGGCCCAAATTGTAAAATGGTCTTATCTATTGGCGATATGGACTATCGATAATTTACACCTTAGGCTCTGCTTCTAACTTGGGCCCAAATTGTAAAATGGTCTTATCTATTGGCGATTTCGTTCCAATTCACATTCCAAGTAATATTCGGCATGCTAATTACATTGCCGGTTGCCAAATTGCATTATCTCTTATAGTTTCCGATATATGGACTATCGATAATTTACACCTTAGGCTCTGCTTCTAACTTGGGCCCAAATAGTAAAATCGTCTTATCTATTGGCGATTTCGTTCCAATTCACATTCCAAGTAATATTCGGCATGCTAATTACATTGCCGGTTGCCAAATTGCATTATCTCTTATAGTTTCCGAGATATGGACTATCGGTAATTTACACCTTAGGCTCTGCTTCTAACTTGGGCCCAAATTGTAAAATGGTCTTATCTATTGGCGATTTCGTTCCAATTCACATTCCAAGTAATATCCGGCATGCTAATCACATTGCCGGTTGCCAAATTGAATTATCTCTTATAGTTTCCGAGATATGGACTATCGATAATTTACACCTTAGGCTCTGCTTCTAACTTGGGCCCAAATTGTAAAATGGTCTTACCTATTGGCGATTTCGTTCCAATTCACATTCCAAGTAATATTCGGCATGCTAATTACATTGCCGGTTGCCAAATTGCATTATCTCTTGTAGTTTCCGAGATATGGACTATCGATAATTTACACCTTAGGCTCTGCTTCTAACTTGGGCCCAAATTGTAAAATGGTCTTATCTATTGGCGATTTTGTTCCAATTCACATTCCAAGTAATATTCGGCATGCTAATTACATTGCCGGTTGCCAAATTGCATTATCTCTTATAGTTTCCGAGATATGGACTATCGATAATTTACATCTTAGGCTCTGCTTCTAACTTGGACCCAAATTGTAAAATCGTCTTATCTATTGGCGATTTCGTTCCAATTCACATTCCAAGTAATATTCGGCATGCTAATTACATTGCCGGTTGCCAAATTGG
Organism: Rhynchophorus ferrugineus; assembly: GCF_030347505.1. Taxonomy (NCBI): domain Eukaryota; kingdom Metazoa; phylum Arthropoda; class Insecta; order Coleoptera; family Curculionidae; genus Rhynchophorus; species Rhynchophorus ferrugineus. The sequence goes on from NW_027472692.1 coordinate 155,423, forward strand.
ATTATCTCTTATAGTTTCCGAGATATGGACTATCGATAATTTACACCTTAGGCTCTGCTTCTAACTTGGGCCCAAATTGTAAAATGGTCTTATCTATTGGCGATTTCGTTCCAATTCACATTCCAGGTTCGTCCATCCGGATATGGACTATCGATAATTTACACCTTAGGCTCTGCTTCTAACTTGGGCCCAAATTGTAAAATGGTCTTATCTATTGGCGATTTCGTTCCAATTCACATTCCAAGTAATATTCGGCATGCTAATTACATTGCCGGTTGCCAAATTGCATTATCTCTTATAGTTTCCGAGATATGGACTATCGATAATTTACACCTTAGGCTCTGCTTCTAACTTGGGCCCAAATTGTAAAATGGTCTTCTCTATTGGCGATTTCGTTCCAATTCACATTCCAAGTAATATTCGGCATGCTAATTACATTGCCGGTTGCCAAATTGCATTACCTCTTATAGTTTCCGAGACATGGACTATCGATAATTTACACCTTAGGCTCTGCTTCTAACTTGGGCCCAAATTGTAAAATGGTCTTATCTATTGGCGATTTCGTTCCAATTCACATTCCAAGTAATATTCGGCATGCTAATTACATTGCCGGTTGCCAAATTGCATTATCTCTTATAGTTTCCGAGATATGGACTATCGATAATTTACACCTTAGGCTCTGCTTCTAACTTGGGCCCAAATTGTAAAATGGTCTTCTCTATTGGCGATTTCGTTCCAATTCACATTCCAAGTAATATTCGGCATGCTAATTACATTGCCGGTTGCCAAATTGCATTATCTCTTATAGTTTCCGAGATATGGACTATCGATAATTTACACCTTAGGCTCTGCTTCTAACTTGGGCCCAAATTGTAAAATGGTCTTATCTATTGGCGATTTCGTTCCAATTCACATTCCAAGTAATATTCGGCATGCTAATTACATTGCCGGTTGCCAAATTGCATTATCTCTTATAGTTTCCGAGATATGGACTATCGATAATTTATATCTTAGGCTCTGCTTCTAACTTGGGCCCAAATTGTAAAATGGTCTTATCTATTGGCGATTTCGTTCCAATTCACATTCCAAGTAATATTCGGCATGCTAATTACATTGCCGGTTGCCAAATTGCATTATCTCTTATAGTTTCCGAGATATGGACTATCGATAATTTACACCTTAGGCTCTGCTTCTAACTTGGGCCCAAATTGTAAAATGGTCTTATCTATTGGCGATTTCGTTCCAATTCACACTCCAAGTAATATTCGGCATGCTAATTACATTGCCGGTTGCGAAATTGCATTATCTCTTATAGTTTCCGAGATATGGACTATCAATAATTTACACCTTAGGCTCTGCTTCTAACTTGGGCCCAAATTGTAAAATGCTCTTATCTATTGGCGATTTCGTTCCAATTCACATTCCAAGTAATATTCGGCATGCTAATTACATTGCCGGTTGCCAAATTGCATTATCTCTTATAGTTTCCGAGATATGGACTATCGATAATTTACACCTTAGGCTCTGCTTCTAACTTGGGCCCAAATTGTAAAATGGTCTTATCTATTGGCGATTTCGTTCCAATTCACATTCCAAGTAATATTCGGCATGCTAATTACATTGCCGGTTGCCAAATTGCATTATCTCTTATAGTTTCCGAGATATGGACTATCGATAATTTACACCTTAGGCTCTGCTTCTAACTTGGGCCCAAATTGTAAAATGGTCTTATCTATTGGCGATTTCGTTCCAATTCACATTCCAAGTAATATTCGGCATGCTAATTACATTGCCGGTTGCCAAATTGCATTATCTCTTATAGTTTCCGAGATATGGACTATCGATAATTTACACCTTAGGCTCTGCTTCTAACTTGGGCCCAAATTGTAAAATGGTCTTCTCTATTGGCGATTTCGTTCCAATTCACATTCCAAGTAATATTCGGCATGCTAATTACATTGCCGGTTGCCAAATTGCATTACCTCTTATAGTTTCCGAGACATGGACTATCGATAATTTACACCTTAGGCTCTGCTTCTAACTTGGGCCCAAATTGTAAAATGGTCTTATCTATTGGCGATTTCGTTCCAATTCACATTCCAAGTAATATTCGGCATGCTAATTACATTGCCGGTTGCCAAATTGCATTATCTCTTATAGTTCCCGAGATATGGACTATCGATAATTTACACCTTAGGCTCTGCTTCTAACTTGGGCCCAAATTGTAAAATGGTCTTCTCTATTGGCGATTTCGTTCCAATTCACATTCCAAGTAATATTCGGCATGCTAATTACATTGCCGGTTGCCAAATTGCATTATCTCTTATAGTTTCCGAGATATGGACTATCGATAGTTTACACCTTAGGCTCTGCTTCTAACTTGGGCCCAAATTGTAAAATGGTCTTACCTATTGGCGATTTCGTTCCAATTCACATTCCAAGTAATATTCGGCATGCTAATTACATTGCCGGTTGCCAAATTGCATTATCTCTTATAGTTTCCGAGATATGGACTATCGATAATTTTCACCTTAGGCTCTGCTTCTAACTTGGGCCCAAATTGTAAAATGGTCTTATCTATTGGCGATTTCGTTCCAATTCACATTCCAAGTAATATTCGGCATGCTAATTACATTGCCGGTTGCCAAATTGCATTATCTCTTATAGTTTCCGAGATATGGACTATCGATAATTTACACCTTAGGCTCTGCTTCTAACTTGGGCCCAAATTGTAAAATGGTCTTATCTATTGGCGATTTCGTTCCAATTCACATTCCAAGTAATATTCGGCATGCTAATTACATTGCCGGTTGCCAAATTGCATTATCTCTTATAGTTTCCGAGATATGGACTATCGATAATTTACACCTTAGGCTCTGCTTCTAACTTGGGCCCAAATTGTAAAATGGTCTTATCTATTGGCGATTTCGTTCCAATTCACATTCCAAGTAATATTCGGCATGCTAATTACATTGCCGGTTGCCAAATTGAATTATCTCTTATAGTTTCCGAGATATGGACTATCGATAATTTACATCTTAGGCTCTGCTTCTAACTTGGGCCCAAATTGTAAAATGGTCTTACCTATTGGCGATTTCGTTCCAATTCACATTCCAAGTAATATTCGGCATGCTAATTACATTGCCGGTTGCCAAATTGCATTATCTCTTATAGTTTCCGAGATATGGACTATCGATAATTTACACCTTAAGCTCTGCTTCTAACTTGGGCCCAAATTGTAAAATGGTCTTATCTATTGGCGATTTCGTTCCAATTCACATTCCAAGTAATATTCGGCATGCTAATTACATTGCCGGTTGCCAAATTGCATTATCTCTTATAGTTTCCGAGATATGGACTATCGATAATTTACACCTTAGGCTCTGCTTCTAACTTGGGCCCAAATTGTAAAATGGTCTTATCTATTGGCGATTTCGTTCCAATTCACATTCCAAGTAATATTCGGCATGCTAATTACATTGCCGGTTGCCAAATTGCATTATCTCTTATAGTTTCCGATATATGGACTATCGATTATTTACACCTTAGGCTCTGCTTCTAACTTGGGCCCAAATAGTAAAATCGTCTTATCTATTGGCGATTTCGTTCCAATTCACATTCCAAGTAATATTCGGCATGCTAATTACATTGCCGGTTGCCAAATTGCATTATCTCTTATAGTTTCCGAGATATGGACTATCGATAATTTACACCTTAGGCTCTGCTTCTAACTTGGGCCCAAATTGTAAAATGTTCTTATCTATTGGCGATTTCGTTCCAATTCACATTCCAAGTAATATTCGGCATGCTAATTACATTGCCGGTTGCCAAATTGCATTATCTCTTATAGTTTCCGAGATATGGACTATCGATAATTTACACCTTAGGCTCTGCTTCTAACTTGGGCCCAAATTGTAAAATGGTCTTATCTATTAACGATATGGACTATCGATAATTTACACCTTAGGCTCTGCTTCTAACTTGGGCCCAAATTGTAAAATGGTCTTATCTATTGGCGATTTCGTTCCAATTCACATTCCAAGTAATATTCGGCATGCTAATTACATTGCCGGTTGCCAAATTGCATTATCTCTTATAGTTTCCGATATATGGACTATCGATAATTTACACCTTAGGCTCTGCTTCTAACTTGGGCCCAAATAGTAAAATCGTCTTATCTATTGGCGATTTCGTTCCAATTCACATTCCAAGTAATATTCGGCAAGCTAATTACATTGCCGGTTGCCAAATTGCATTATCTCTTATAGTTTCCGAGATATGGACTATCGGTAATTTACACCATAGGCTCTGCTTCTAACTTGGGCCCAAATTGTAAAATGGTCTTATCTATTGGCGATTTCGTTCCAATTCACATTCCAAGTAATATCCGGCATGCTAATCACATTGCCGGTTGCCAAATTGAATTATCTCTTATAGTTTCCGAGATATGGACTATCGATAATTTACACCTTAGGCTCTGCTTCTAACTTGGGCCCAAATTGTAAAATGGTCTTACCTATTGGCGATTTCGTTCCAATTCACATTCCAAGTAATATTCGGCATGCTAATTACATTGCCGGTTGCCAAATTGCATTATCTCTTATAGTTTCCGAGATATGGACTATCGATAATTTACACCTTAGGCTCTGCTTCTAACTTGGGCCCAAATTGTAAAATGGTCTTATCTATTGGCGATTTTGTTCCAATTCACATTCCAAGTAATATTCGGCATGCTAATTACATTGCCGGTTGCCAAATTGCATTATCTCTTATAGTTTCCGAGATATGGACTATCGATAATTTACATCTTAGGCTCTGCTTCTAACTTGGGCCCAAATTGTAAAATCGTCTTATCTATTGGCGATTTCGTTCCAATTCACATTCCAAGTAATATTCGGCATGCTAATTACATTGCCGGTTGCCAAATTGGATTATCTCTTATAGTTTCCGAGATATGGACTATCGATAATTTACACCTTAGGCTCTGCTTCTAACTTGGGCCCAAATTGTAAAATGGTCTTATCTATTGGCGATTTCGTTCCAATTCACATTCCAGGTAATATCCGGCATGCTAATTACATTGCCGGTTGCCAAATTGAATTATCTCTTATAATTTCCGAGATATGGACTATCGATAATTTACACCTTAGGCTCTGCTTCTAACTTGGGCCCAAATTGTAAAATGGTCTTATCTATTGGCGATTTCGTTCCAATTCACATTCCAAGTAATATTCGGCATGCTAATTACATTGCCGGTTGCCAAATTGCATTATCTCTTATAGTTTCCGAGATATGGACTATCGATTATTTACACCTTAGGCTCTGCTTCTAACTTGGGCCCAAATTGTAAAATGGTCTACTCTATTGGCGATTTCGTTCCAATTCACATTCCAAGTAATATTCGGCATGCTAATTACATTGCCGGTTGCCAAATTGCATTACCTCTTATAGTTTCCGAGACATGGACTATCGATAATTTACACCTTAGGCTCTGCTTCTAACTTGGGCCCAAATTGTAAAATGGTCTTATCTATTGGCGATTTCGTTCCAATTCACATTCCAAGTAATATTCGGCATGCTAATTACATTGCCGGTTGCCAAATTGCATTATCTCTTATAGTTTCCGAGATATGGACTATCGATAATTTACACCTTAAGCTCTGCTTCTAACTTGGGCCCAAATTGTAAAATGGTCTTCTCTATTGGCGATTTCGTTCCAATTCACATTCCAAGTAATATTCGGCATGCTAATTACATTGCCGGTTGTAAAATTGCATTATCTCTTATAGTTTCCGAGATATGGACTATCGATAATTTACACCTTAGGCTCTGCTTCTAACTTGGGCCCAAATTGTAAAATGGTCTTATCTATTGGCGATTTCGTTCCAATTCACATTCCAAGTAATATTCGGCATGCTAATTACATTGCCGGTTGCCAAATTGCATTATCTCTTATAGTTTCCGAGATATGGACTATCGATAATTTACATCTTAGGCTCTGCTTCTAACTTGGGCCCAAATTGTAAAATGGTCTTATCTATTGGCGATTTCGTTCCAATTCACATTCCAAGTAATATTCGGCATGCTAATTACATTGCCGGTTGCCAAATTGCATTATCTCTTATAGTTTCCGAGATATGGACTATCGATAATTTACACCTAAGGCTCTGCTTCTAACTTGGGCCCAAATTGTAAAATGGTCTTATCTATTGGCGATTTCGTTCCAATTCACATTCCAAGTAATATTCGGCATGCTAATTACATTGCCGGTTGCCAAATTGCATTATCTCTTATAGTTTCCGAGATATGGACTATCGATAATTTACACCTTAGGCTCTGCTTCTAACTTGGGCCCAAATTGTAAAATGGTCTTATCTATTGGCGATTTCGTTCCAATTCACATTCCAAGTAATATTCGGCATGCTAATTACATTGCCGGTTGCCAAATTGCATTATCTCTTATAGTTTCCGAGATATGGACTATCGATAATTTACACCTTAGGCTCTGCTTCTAACTTGGGCCCAAATTGTAAAATGGTCTTATCTATTGGCGATTTCGTTCCAATTCACATTCCAAGTAATATTCGGCATGCTAATTACATTGCCGGTTGCGAAATTGCATTATCTCTTATAGTTTCCGAGATATGGACTATCAATAATTTACACCTTAGGCTCTGCTTCTAACTTGGGCCCAAATTGTAAAATGCTCTTATCTATTGGCGATTTCGTTCCAATTCACATTCCAAGTAATATTCGGCATGCTAATTACATTGCCGGTTGCCAAATTGCATTATCTCTTATAGTTTCCGAGATATGGACTATCGATAATTTACACCTTAGGCTCTGCTTCTAACTTGGGCCCAAATTGTAAAATGGTCTTATCTATTGGCGATTTCGTTCCAATTCACATTCCAAGTAATATTCGGCATGCTAATTACATTGCCGGTTGCCAAATTGCATTATCTCTTATAGTTTCCGAGATATGGACTATCGATAATTTACACCTTAGGCTCTGCTTCTAACTTGGGCCCAAATTGTAAAATGGTCTTATCTATTGGCGATTTCGTTCCAATTCACATTCCAAGTAATATTCGGCATGCTAATTACATTGCCGGTTGCCAAATTGCATTATCTCTTATAGTTTCCGAGATATGGACTATCGATAATTTACACCTTAGGCTCTGCTTCTAACTTGGGCCCAAATTGTAAAATGGTCTTCTCTATTGGCGATTTCGTTCCAATTCACATTACAAGTAATATTCGGCATGCTAATTACATTGCCGGTTGCCAAATTGCATTACCTCTTATAGTTTCCGAGACATGGACTATCGATAATTTACACCTTAGGCTCTGCTTCTAACTTGGGCCCAAATTGTAAAATGGTCTTATCTATTGGCGATTTCGTTCCAATTCACATTCCAAGTAATATTCGGCATGCTAATTACATTGCCGGTTGCCAAATTGCATTATCTCTTATAGTTTCCGAGATATGGACTATCGATAATTTACACCTTAGGCTCTGCTTCTAACTTGGGCCCAAATTGTAAAATGGTCTTCTCTATTGGCGATTTCGTTCCAATTCACATTCCAAGTAATATTCGGCATGCTAATTACATTGCCGGTTGCCAAATTGCATTATCTCTTATAGTTTCCGAGATATGGACTATCGATAGTTTACACCTTAGGCTCTGCTTCTAACTTGGGCCCAAATTGTAAAATGGTCTTACCTATTGGCGATTTCGTTCCAATTCACATTCCAAGTAATATTCGGCATGCTAATTACATTGCCGGTTGCCAAATTGCATTATCTCTTATAGTTTCCGAGATATGGACTATCGATAATTTACACCTTAGGCTCTGCTTCTAACTTGGGCCCAAATTGTAAAATGGTCTTATCTATTGGCGATTTCGTTCCAATTCACATTCCAAGTAATATTCGGCATGCTAATTACATTGCCGGTTGCCAAATTGCATTATCTCTTATAGTTTCCGAGATATGGACTATCGATAATTTACACCTTAGGCTCTGCTTCTAACTTGGGCCCAAATTGTAAAATGGTCTTATCTATTGGCGATTTCGTTCCAATTCACATTCCAAGTAATATTCGGCATGCTAATTACATTGCCGGTTGCCAAATTGCATTATCTCTTATAGTTTCCGAGATATGGACTATCGATAATTTACACCTTAGGCTCTGCTTCTAACTTGGGCCCAAATTGTAAAATGGTCTTATCTATTGGCGATTTCGTTCCAATTCACATTCCAAGTAATATTCGGCATGCTAATTACATTGCCGGTTGCCAAATTGAATTATCTCTTATAGTTTCCGAGATATGGACTATCGATAATTTACATCTTAGGCTCTGCTTCTAACTTGGGCCCAAATTGTAAAATGGTCTTACCTATTGGCGATTTCGTTCCAATTCACATTCCAAGTAATATTCGGCATGCTAATTACATTGCCGGTTGCCAAATTGCATTATCTCTTATAGTTTCCGAGATATGGACTATCGATAATTTACACCTTAGGCTCTGCTTCTAACTTGGGCCCAAATTGTAAAATGGTCTTACCTATTGGCGATTTCGTTCCAATTCACATTGCAAGTAATATTAGGCATGCTAATTACATTGCCGGTTGCCAAATTGCATTATCTCTTACAGTTTCCGAGATATGGACTATCGATAATTTACACCTTAGGCTCTGCTTCTAACTTGGGCCCAAATTGTAAAATGGTCTTATCTATTGGCGATTTCGTTCCAATTCACATTCCAAGTAATATTCGGCATGCTAATTACATTGCCGGTTGCCAAATTGCATTATCTCTTATAGATTCCGAGATATGGACTATCGATAATTTACATCTTAGGCTCTGCTTCTAACTTGGGCCCAAATTGTAAAATGATCTTATCTATTGGCGATTTCGTTCCAATTCACATTCCAAGTAATATTCGGCATGCTAATTACATTGCCGGTTGCCAAATTGCATTATCTCTTATAGTTTCCGAGATATGGACTATCGATAATTTACACCTTAGGCTCTGCTTCTAACTTGGGCCCAAATTGTAAAATGGCCTTATCTATTGGCGATTTCGTTCCAATTCTCATTCCAAGTGATATTCGGCATGCTAATTACATTGCCGGTTGCCAAATTGCATTATCTCTTATAGTTTCCGAGATATGCACTATCAATAATTTACACCTTAGGCTCTGCTTCTAACTTGGGCCCAAATTGTAAAATGGTCTTATCTATTGGCGATTTCGTTCCAATTCACATTCCAAGTAATATTCGGCATGCTAATTACATTGCCGGTTGCCAAATTGCATTATCTCTTATAGTTTCCGAGATATGGACTATCGATAATTTACACCTTAGGCTCTGCTTCTAACTTGGGCCCAAATTGTAAAATGGTCTTATCTATTGGCGATTTCGTTCCAATTCAAATTCCAAGTAATATTCGGCATGCTAATTACATTGCCGGTTGCCAAATTGCATTATCTCTTATAGTTTCCGAGATATGGACTATCGATAATTTACACCTTAGGCTCTGCTTCTAACTTGGGCCCAAATTGTAAAATGGTCTTATCTATTGGCGATTGCGTTCCAATTCACATTCCAAGTAATATTCGGCATGCTAATTACATTGCCGGTTGCCAAATTGCATTACCTCTTATAGTTTCCGAGATATGGACTATCGATAATTTACACCTTAGGCTCTGCTTCTAACTTGGGCCCAAATTGTAAAATGGTCTTATCTATTGGCGATTTCGTTCCAATTCACATTCCAAGTAATGTTCGGCATGCTAATTACATTGCCGGTTGCCAAATTGCATTATCTCTTATAGTTTCCGAGATATGGACTATCGATAATTTACACCTTAGGCTCTGCTTCTAACTTGGGCCCAAATTGTAAAATGGTCTTCTCTATTGGCGATTTCGTTCCAATTCACATTCCAAGTAATATTCGGCATGCTAATTACATTGCCGGTTGCCAAATTGCATTATCTCTTATAGTTTCCGAGATATGGACTATCAATAATTTACACCTTAGGCTCTGCTTCTAACTTGGGCCCAAATTGTAAAATGGTCTTATCTATTGGCGATTTCGTTCCAATTCACATTCCAAGTAATATTCGGCATGCTAATTACATTGCCGGTTGCCAAATTGCATTATCTCTTATAGTTTCCGAGATATGGACTATCGATAATTTACACCTTAGGCTCTGCTTCTAACTTGGGCCCAAATTGTAAAATGGTCTTATCTATTGGCGATTTCGTTCCAATTCACATTCCAAGTAATATTCGGCATGCTAATTACATTGCCGGTTGCCAAATTGCATTATCTCTTATAGTTTCCGAGATATGGACTATCGATAATTTACACCTTAGGCTCTGCTTCTAACTTGGGCCCAAATTGTAAAATGGTCTTATCTATTGGCGATTTCGTTCCAATTCACATTCCAAGTATTATTCGGCATGCTAATTACATTGCCGGTTGCCAAATTGCATTATCTCTTATAGTTTCCGAGATATGGACTATCGATAATTTACATCTTAGGCTCTGCTTCTAACTTGGGCCCAAATTGTAAAATCGTCTTATCTATTGGCGATTTCGTTCCAATTCACATTCCAAGTAATATTCGGCATGTTAATTACATTGCCGGTTGCCAAATTGCATTATCTCTTATAGTTTCCGAGATATGGACTATCGATAATTTACACCTTAGGCTTTGCTTCTAACTTGGGCCCAAATTGTAAAATGGTCTTATCTATTGGCGATTTCGTTCCAATTCACATTCCAAGTAATATCCGGCATGCTAATTACTTTGCCGGTTGCCAAATTGAATTATCTCTTATAGTTTCCGAGATATGGACTATCGATAATTTACACCTTAGGCTCTGCTTCTAACTTGGGCCCAAATTGTAAAATGGTCTTATCTATTGGCGATTTCGTTCCAATTCACATTCCAAGTAATATTCAACATGCTAATTACATTGCCGGTTGCCAAATTGCATTATCTCTTATAGTTTCCGAGATATGGACTATCGATAATTTACATCTTAGGCTCTGCTTCTAACTTGGGCCCAAATTGTAAAATGGTCTTATCTATTGGCGATTTCGTTCCAATTCACATTCCAAGTAATATTCGGCATGCTAATTACATTGCCGGTTGCCAAATTGCATTATCTCTTATAGTTTCCGAGATATGGACTATCGATAATTTACACCTTAGGCTCTGCTTCTAACTTGGGCCCAAATTGTAAAATGGTCTTATCTATTGGCGATTTCGTTCCAATTCACATTCCAAGTAATATTCAACATGCTAATTACATTGCCGGTTGCCAAATTGCATTATCTCTTATAGTTTCCGAGATATGGACTATCGATAATTTACATCTTAGGCTCTGCTTCTAACTTGGGCCCAAATTGTAAAATGGTCTTATCTATTGGCGGTTTCGTTCCAATTCACATTCCAAGTAATATTCGGCATGCTAATTACATTGCCGGTTGCCAAATTGCATTATCTCTTATAGTTTCCGAGATATGGACTATCGATAATTTACACCTTAGGCTCTGCTTCTAACTTGGGCCCAAATTGTAAAATGGTCTTATCTATTGGCGATTTCGTTCCAATTCACATTCCAAGTAATATTCGGCATGCTAATTACATTGCCGGTTGCCAAATTGCATTATCTCTTATAGTTTCCGAGATATGGACTATCGATAATTTACACCTTAGGCTCTGCTTCTAACTTGGGCCCAAATTGTAAAATGGTCTTATCTATTGGCGATTTCGTTCCAATTCTCATTCCAAGTGATATTCGGCATGCTAATTACATTGCCGGTTGCCAAATTGCATTATCTCTTATAGTTTCCGAGATATGGACTATCGATAATTTACACCTTAGGCTCTGCTTCTAACTTGGGCCCAAATTGTAAAATGGTCTTATCTATTGGCGATTTCGTTCCAATTCACACTCCAAGTAATATTCGGCATGCTAATTACATTGCCGGTTGCGAAATTGCATTATCTCTTATAGTTTCCGAGATATGCACTATCAATAATTTACACCTTAAGCTCTGCTTCTAACTTGGGCCCAAATTGTAAAATGGTCTTATCTATTGGCGATTTCGTTCCAATTCACATTCCGAGTAATATTCGGCATGCTAATTACATTGCCGGTTGCCAAATTGCATTATCTCTTATAGTTTCCGAGATATGGACTATCGATAATTTACACCTTAGGCTCTGCTTCTTACTTGGGCCCAAATTGTAAAATGGTCTTATCTATTGGCGATTTCGTTCGAATTCACATTCCAAGTAATATTCGGCATGCTAATTACATTGCCGGTTGCCAAATTGCATTATCTCTTATAGTTTCCGAGATATGGACTATCGATAATTTACACCTTAGGCTCTGCTTCTAACTTGGGCCCAAATTGTAAAATGGTCTTATCTATTGGCGATTGCGTTCCAATTCACATTCCAAGTAATATTCGGCATGCTAATTACATTGCCGGTTGCCAAATTGCATTACCTCTTATAGTTTCCGAGATATGGACTATCGATAATTTACACCTTAGGCTCTGCTTCTAACTTGTGCCCAAATTGTAAAATGGTCTTATCTATTGGCGATTTCGTTCCAATTCACATTTCAAGTAATATTCGGCATGCTAATTACATTGCCGGTTGCCAAATTGCATTATCTCTTATAGTTTCCGAGATATGGACTATCGATAATTTACACCTTAGGCTCTGCTTCTAACTTGGGCCCAAATTGTAAAATGGTCTTCTCTATTGGCGATTTCGTTCCAATTCACATTCCAAGTAATATTCGGCATGCTAATTACATTGCCGGTTGCCAAATTGCATTATCACTTATAGTTTCCGAGATATGGACTATCGATAATTTACACCTTAGGCTCTGCTTCTAACTTGGGCCCAAATTGTAAAATGGTCTTATCTATTGGCGATTTCGTTCCAATTCACATTCCAAGTAATATTCGGCATGCTAATTACATTGCCGGTCGCCAAATTGCATTATCTCTTATAGTTTCCGAGATATGGACTATCGATAATTTACACCTTAGGCTCTGCTTCTAACTTGGGCCCAAATTGTAAAATGGTCTTATCTATTGGCGATTTCGTTCCAATTCACATTCCAAGTAATATTCGGCATGCTAATTACATTGCCGGTTGCCAAATTGCATTATCTCTTATAGTTTCCGAGATATGGACTATCGATAATTTACACCTTAGGCTCTGCTTCTAACTTGGGCCCAAATTGTAAAATGGTCTTATCTATTGGCGATTTCGTTCCAATTCACATTCCAAGTAATATTCGGCATGCTAATTACATTGCCGGTTGCCAAATTGCATTATCTCTTATAGTTTCCGAGATATGGACTATCGATAATTTACACCTTAGGCTCTGCTTCTAACTTGGGCCCAAATTGTAAAATGGTCTTATCTATTGGCGATTTCGTTCCAATTCACATTCCAAGTAATATTCGGCATGCTAATTACATTGCCGGTTGCCAAATTGCATTATCTCTTATAGTTTCCGAGATATGGACTATCGATAATTTACATCTTAGGCTCTGCTTCTAACTTGGGCCCAAATTGTAAAATCGACTTATCTATTGGCGATTTCGTTCCAATTCACATTCCAAGTAATATTCGGCATGCTAATTACATTGCCGGTTGCCAAATTGCATTATCTCTTATAGTTACCGAGATATGGTCTATCGATAATTTACATCTTAGGCTCTGCTTCTAACTTGGGCCCAAATTGTAAAATGGTCTTTTCTATTGGCGATTTCGTTCCAATTCACATTCCAAGTAATATTCGGCATGCTAATTACATTGCCGGTTGCCAAATTGCATTATCTCTTATAGTTTCCGAGATATGGACTATCGATAATTTACACCTTAGGCTCTGCTTCTAACTTGGGCCCAAATTGTAAAATGGTCTTATCTATTGGCGATTTCGTCCCAATTCACATTCCAAGTGATATTCGGCATGCTAATTACATTGCCGGTTGCGAAATTGCATTATCTCTTATAGTTTCCGAGATATGGACTATCAATAATTTACACCTTAGGCTCTGCTTCTAACTTGGGCCCAAATTGTAAAATGGTCTTATCTATTGGCGATTTCGTTCCAATTCACATTCCAAGTAATATTCGGCATGCTAATTACATTGCCGGTTGCCAAATTGCATTATCTCTTATAGTTTCCGAGATATGGACTATCGATAATTTACACCTTAGGCTCTGCTTCTAACTTGGGCCCAAATTGTAAAATGGTCTTATCTATTGGCGATTTCGTTCCAATTAACATTCCAAGTAATATTCGGCATGCTAATTACATTGCCGGTTGCCAAATTGCATTATCTCTTATAGTTTCCGAGATATGGACTATCGATAATTTACACCTTAGGCTCTGCTTCTAACTTGGGCCCAAATTGTAAAATGGTCTTCTCTATTGGCGATTTCGTTCCAATTCACATTCCAAGTAATATTCGGCATGCTAATTACATTGCCGGTTGCCAAATTGCATTACCTCTTATAGTTTCCGAGATATGGACTATCGATAATTTACACCTTAGGCTCTACTTCTAACTTGGGCCCAAATTGTAAAATGGTCTTATCTATTGGCGATTTCGTTCCAATTCACATTCCAAGTAATATTCGGCATGCTAATTACTTTGCCGGCTGCCAAATTGCATTAACTCTTATAGTTTCCGAGATATGGACTATCGATAATTTACACCTTAGGCTTTGCTTCTAACTTGGGCCCAAATTGTAAAATGGTCTTCTCTATTGGCGATTTCGTTCCAATTCACATTCCAAGTAATATTCGGCATGCTAATTACATTGCCGGTTGCCAAATTGCATTATCTCTTATAGTTTCCGAGATATGGACTATCAATAATTTACACCTTAGGCTCTGCTTCTAACTTGGGCCCAAATTGTAAAATGGTCTTATCTATTGATGATTTCGTTCCAATTCACATTCCAAGTAATATTCGGCATGCTAATTACATTGCCTGTTGCCAAATTGAATTATCTCTTATAGTTTCCGAGATATGGACTATCGATAATTTACACCTTAGGCTCTGCTTCTAACTTGGGCCCAAATTGTAAAATGGTCTTATCTATTGGCGATTTCGTTCCAATTCACATTCCAAGTAATATTCAACATGCTAATTACATTGCCGGTTGCCAAATTGCATTATCTCTTATAGTTTCCGAGATATGGACTATCGATAATTTACATCTTAGGCTCTGCTTCTAACTTGGGCCCAAATTGTAAAATGGTCTTATCTATTGGCGATTTCGTTCCAATTCACATTCCAAGTAATATTCGGCATGCTAATTACATTGCCGGTTGCCAAATTGCATTATCTCTTATAGTTTCCGAGATATGGACTATCGATAATTTACACCTTAGGCTCTGCTTCTAACTTGGGCCCAAATTGTAAAATGGTCTTATCTATTGGCGATTGCGTTCCAATTCACATTCCAAGTAATATTCGGCATGCTAATTACATTGCCGGTTGCCAAATTGCATTACCTCTTATAGTTTCCGAGATATGGACTATCGATAATTTACACCTTAGGCTCTGCTTCTAACTTGGGCCCAAATTGTAAAATGGTCTTATCTATTGGCGATTTCGATCCAATTCACATTCCAAGTAATATTCGGCATGCTAATTACATTGCCGGTTGCCAAATTGCATTATCTCTTATAGTTTCCGAGATATGGACTATCGATAATTTACACCTTAGGCTCTGCTTCTAACTTGGGCCCAAATTGTAAAATGGTCTTCTCTATTGGCGATTTCGTTCCAATTCACATTCCAAGTAATATTCGGCATGCTAATTACATTGCCGGTTGCCAAATTGCATTATCTCTTATAGTTTCCGAGATATGGACTATCAATAATTTACACCTTAGGCTCTGCTTCTAACTTGGGCCCAAATTGTAAAATGGTCTTATCTATTGGCGATTTCGTTCCAATTCACATTCCAAGTAATATTCGGCATGCTAATTACATTGCCGGTTGCCAAATTGCATCATCTCTTATAGTTTCCGAGATATGGACTATCGATAATTTACACCTTAGGCTCTGCTTCTAACTTGGGCCCAAATTGTAAAATGGTCTTATCTATTGGCGATTTCGTTCCAATTCACATTCCAAGTAATATTCGGCATGCTAATTACATTGCCGGTTGCCAAATTGCATTATCTCTTATAGTTTCCGAGATATGGACTATCGATAATTTACACCTTAGGCTCTGCTTCTAACTTGGGCCCAAATTGTAAAATGGTCTTATCTATTGGCGATTTAGTTGCAATTCACATTCCAAGTAATATTCGGCATGCTAATTACATTGCCGGTTGCCAAATTGCATTATCTCTTATAGTTTCCGAGATATGTACTATCGATAATTTACACCTTAGGCTCTGCTTCTAACTTGGGCCCAAATTGTAAAATGGTCTTATCTATTGGCGATTTCGTTCCAATTCACATTCCAAGTAATATTCGGCATGCTAATTACATTGCCGGTTGCCAAATTGCATTATCTCTTATAGTTTCCGAGATATGTACTATCGATAATTTACACCTTAGGCTCTGCTTCTAACTTGGGCCCAAATTGTAAAATCGACTTATCTATTGGCGATTTCGTTCCAATTCACATTCCAAGTAATATTCGGCATGCTAATTACATTGCCGGTTGCCAAATTGCATTATCTCTTATAGTTTCCGAGATATGGACTATCGATAATTTACACCTTAGGCTCTGCTTCTAACTTGGGCCCAAATTGTAAAATGGTCTTATCTATTGGCGATTTTGTTCCAATTCACATTCCAAGTAATATCCGGCATGCTAATTACATTGCCGGTTGCCAAATTGAATTATCTCTTATAGTTTCCGAGATATGGACTATCGATAATTTACACCTTAGGCTCTGCTTCTAACTTGGGCCCAAATTGTAAAATGGTCTTATCTATTGGCGATTTCGTTCCAATTCACACTCCAAGTAATATTCGGCATGCTAATTACATTGCCGGTTGCCAAATTGCATTATCTCTTATAGTTTCCGAGATATGGTCTATCGATAATTTACATCTTAGGCTCTGCTTCTAACTTGGGCCCAAATTGTAAAATGGTCTTTTCTATTGGCGATTTCGTTCCAATTCACATTCCAAGTAATATTCGGCATGCTAATTACATTGCCGGTTGCCAAATTGCATTATCTCTTATAGTTTCCGAGATATGGACTATCGATAATTTACACCTTAGGCTCTGCTTCTAACTTGGGCCCAAATTGTAAAATGGTCTTATCTATTGGCGATTTCGTCCCAATTCACATTCCAAGTGATATTCGGCATGCTAATTACATTGCCGGTTGCGAAATTGCATTATCTCTTATAGTTTCCGAGATATGGACTATCAATAATTTACACCTTAGGCTCTGCTTCTAACTTGGGCCCAAATTGTAAAATGGTCTTCTCTATTGGCGATTTCGTTCCAATTCACATTCCAAGTAATATTCGGCATGCTAATTACATTGCCGGTTGCCAAATTGCATTACCTCTTATAGTTTCCGAGATATGGACTATCGATAATTTACACCTTAGGCTCTACTTCTAACTTGGGCCCAAATTGTAAAATGGTCTTATCTATTGGCGATTTCGTTCCAATTTACATTCCAAGTAATATTCGGCATGCTAATTACTTTGCCGGCTGCCAAATTGCATTAACTCTTATAGTTTCCGAGATATGGACTATCGATAATTTACACCTTAGGCTTTGCTTCTAACTTGGGCCCAAATTGTAAAATGGTCTTCTCTATTGGCGATTTCGTTCCAATTCACATTCCAAGTAATATTCGGCATGCTAATTACATTGCCGGTTGCCAAATTGCATTATCTCTTATAGTTTCCGAGATATGGACTATCGATAATTTACACCTTAGGCTCTGCTTCTAACTTGGGCCCAAATTGTAAAATGGTCTTATCTATTGGCGATTTCGTTCCAATTCACATTCCAAGTAATATTCGGCATGCTAATTACATTGCCGGTTGCCAAATTGCATTATCTCTTATAGTTTCCGAGATATGGACTATCGATAATTTACACCTTAGGCTCTGCTTCTAACTTGGGCCCAAATTGTAAAATGGTCTTATCTATTGGCGATTTCGTTCCAATTCTCATTCCAAGTAATATTCGGCATGCTAATTACATTGCCGGTTGCCAAATTGCATTATCTCTTATAGTTTCCGAGATATGGACTATCGATAATTTACACCTTAGGCTCTGCTTCTAACTTGGGCCCAAATTGTAAAATGGTCTTATCTATTGGCGATTTCGTTCCAATTCACACTCCAAGTAATATTCGGCATGCTAATTACATTGCCGGTTGCGAAATTGCATTATCTCTTATAGTTTCCGAGATATGCACTATCAATAATTTACACCTTAGGCTCTGCTTCTAACTTGGGCCCAAATTGTAAAATGGTCTTATCTATTGGCGATTTCGTTCCAATTCACATTCCAAGTAATATTCGGCATGCTAATTACATTGCCGGTTGCCAAATTGCATTATCTCTTATAGTTTCCGAGATATGGACTATCGATAATTTACACCTTAGGCTCTGCTTCTAACTTGGGCCCAAATTGGAAATGGTCTTATCTATTGGCGATTTCGTTCCAATTCAAATTCCAAGTAATATTCGGCATGCTAATTACATTGCCGGTTGCCAAATTGCATTATCTCTTATAGTTTCCGAGATATGGACTATCGATAATTTACACCTTAGGCTCTGCTTCTAACTTGGGCCCAAATTGTAAAATGGTCTTATCTATTGGCGATTGCGCTCCAATTCACATTCCAAGTAATATTCGGCATGCTAATTACATTGCCGGTTGCCAAATTGCATTACCTCTTATAGTTTCCGAGATATGGACTATCGATAATTTACACCTTAGGCTCTGCTTCTAACTTGGGCCCAAATTGTAAAATGGTCTTATCTATTGGCGATTTCGTTCCAATTCACATTCCAAGTAATATTCGGCATGCTAATTACATTGCCGGTTGCCAAATTGCATTATCTCTTATAGTTTCCGAGATATGGACTATCGATAATTTACACCTTAGGCTCTGCTTCTAACTTGGGCCCAAATTGTAAAATGGTCTTCTCTATTGGCGATTTCGTTCCAATTCACATTCCAAGTAATATTCGGCATGCTAATTACATTGCCGGTTGCCAAATTGCATTATCTCTTATAGTTTCCGAGATATGGACTATCAATAATTTACACCTTAGGCTCTGCTTCTAACTTGGGCCCAAATTGTAAAATGGTCTTATCTATTGGCGATTTCGTTCCAATTCACATTCCAAGTAATATTCGGCATGCTAATTACATTGCCGGTTGCCAAATTGCATTATCTCTTATAGTTTCCGAGATATGGACTATCGATAATTTACACCTTAGGCTCTGCTTCTAACTTGGGCCGAAATTGTAAAATGGTCTTATCTATTGGCGATTTCGTTCCAATTCACATTCCAAGTAATATTCGGCTTGCTAATTACATTGCCGGTTGCCAAATTGCATTATCTCTTATAGTTTCCGAGATATGGACTATCGATAATTTACACCTTAGGCTCTGCTTCTAACTTGGGCCCAAATTGTAAAATGGTCTTATCTATTGGCGATTTCGTTCCAATTCACATTCCAAGTATTATTCGGCATGCTAATTACATTGCCGGTTGCCAAATTGCATTATCTCTTATAGTTTCCGAGATATGGACTATCGATAATTTACATCTTAGGCTCTGCTTCTAACTTGGGCCCAAATTGTAAAATCGTCTTATCTATTGGCGATTTCGTTCCAATTCACATTCCAAGTAATATTCGGCATGCTAACTACATTGCCGGTTGCCAAATTGCATTATCTCTTATAGTTTCCGAGATATGGACTATCGATAATTTACACCTTAGGCTCTGCTTCTAACTTGGGCCCAAATTGTAAAATGGTCTTATCTATTGGCGATTTCGTTCCAATTCACATTCCAAGTAATATCCGGCATGCTAATTACTTTGCCGGTTGCCAAATTGAATTATCTCTTATAGTTTCCGAGATATGGACTATCGATAATTTACACCTTAGGCTCTGCTTCTAACTTGGGCCCAAATTATAAAATGGTCTTATCTATTGGCGATTTCGTTCCAATTCACACTCCAAGTAATATTCGGCATGCTAATTACATTGCCGGTTGCCAAATTGCATTATCTCTTATAGTTTCCGAGATATGGACTATCGATAATTTACACCTTAGGCTCTGCTTCTAACTTGGGCCCAAATTGTAAAATGGTCTTATCTATTGGCGATTTCGTTCCAATTCACATTCCAAGTAATATTCGGCATGCTAATTACATTGCCGGTTGCCAAATTGCATTATCTCTTATAGTTTCCGAGATATGGACTATCGATAATTTACATCTTAGGCTCTGCTTCTAACTTGGGCCCAAATTGTAAAATCGACTTATCTATTGGCGATTTCGTTCCAATTCACATTCCAAGTAATATTCGGCATGCTAATTACATTGCCGGTTGCCAAATTGCATTATCTCTTATAGTTTCCGAGATATGGA
This sequence comes from Rhynchophorus ferrugineus, assembly GCF_030347505.1. Classification (NCBI taxonomy): domain Eukaryota; kingdom Metazoa; phylum Arthropoda; class Insecta; order Coleoptera; family Curculionidae; genus Rhynchophorus; species Rhynchophorus ferrugineus. The sequence goes on from NW_027472692.1 coordinate 176,098, forward strand.
CTATCGATAATTTACACCTTAGGCTCTGCTTCTAACTTGGGCCCAAATTGTAAAATGGTCTTATCTATTGGCGATTTCGTTCCAATTCACATTCCAAGTAATATCCGGCATGCTAATTACATTGCCGGTTGCCAAATTGAATTATCTCTTATAGTTTCCGAGATATGGACTATCGATAATTTACACCTTAGGCTCTGCTTCTAACTTGGGCCCAAATTGTAAAATGGTCTTATCTATTGGCGATTTCGTTCCAATTCACATTCCAAGTAATATTCGGCATGCTAATTACATTGCCGGTTGCCAAATTGCATTATCTCTTATAGTTTCCGAGATATGGTCTATCGATAATTTACATCTTAGGCTCTGCTTCTAACTTGGGCCCAAATTGTAAAATGGTCTTTTCTATTGGCGATTTCGTTCCAATTCACATTCCAAGTAATATTCGGCATGCTAATTACATTGCCGGTTGCCAAATTGCATTATCTCTTATAGTTTCCGAGATATGGACTATCGATAATTTACACCTTAGGCTCTGCTTCTAACTTGGGCCCAAATTGTAAAATGGTCTTATCTATTGGCGATTTCGTCCCAATTCACATTCCAAGTGATATTCGGCATGCTAATTACATTGCCGGTTGCGAAATTGCATTATCTCTTATAGTTTCCGAGATATGGACTATCAATAATTTACACCTTAGGCTCTGCTTCTAACTTGGGCCCAAATTGTAAAATGGTCTTATCTATTGGCGATTTCGTTCCAATTCACATTCCAAGTAATATTCGGCATGCTAATTACATTGCCGGTTGCCAAATTGCATTATCTCTTATAGTTTCCGAGATATGGACTATCGATAATTTACACCTTAGGCTCTGCTTCTAACTTGGGCCCAAATTGTAAAACGGTCTTATCTATTGGCGATTTCGTTCCAATTAACATTCCAAGTAATATTCGGCATGCTAATTACATTGCCGGTTGCCAAATTGCATTATCTCTTATAGTTTCCGAGATATGGACTATCGATAATTTACACCTTAGGCTCTGCTTCTAACTTGGGCCCAAATTGTAAAATGGTCTTCTCTATTGGCGATTTCGTTCCAATTCACATTCCAAGTAATATTCGGCATGCTAATTACATTGCCGGTTGCCAAATTGCATTACCTCTTATAGTTTCCGAGATATGGACTATCGATAATATACACCTTAGGCTCTACTTCTAACTTGGGCCCAAATTGTAAAATGGTCTTATCTATTGGCGATTTCGTTCCAATTCACATTCCAAGTAATATTCGGCATGCTAATTACTTTGCCGGCTGCCAAATTGCATTAACTCTTATAGTTTCCGAGATATGGACTATCGATAATTTACACCTTAGGCTTTGCTTCTAACTTGGGCCCAAATTGTAAAATGGTCTTCTCTATTGGCGATTTCGTTCCAATTCACATTCCAAGTAATATTCGGCATGCTAATTACATTGCCGGTTGCCAAATTGCATTATCTCTTATAGTTTCCGAGATATGGACTATCAATAATTTACACCTTAGGCTCTGCTTCTAACTTGGGCCCAAATTGTAAAATGGTCTTATCTATTGATGATTTCGTTCCAATTCACATTCCAAGTAATATTCGGCATGCTAATTACATTGCCTGTTGCCAAATTGAATTATCTCTTATAGTTTCCGAGATATGGACTATCGATAATTTACACCTTAGGCTCTGCTTCTAACTTGGGCCCAAATTGTAAAATGGTCTTATCTATTGGCGATTTCGTTCCAATTCACATTCCAAGTAATATTCAACATGCTAATTACATTGCCGGTTGCCAAATTGCATTATCTCTTATAGTTTCCGAGATATGGACTATCGATAATTTACATCTTAGGCTCTGCTTCTAACTTGGGCCCAAATTGTAAAATGGTCTTATCTATTGGCGATTTCGTTCCAATTCACATTCCAAGTAATATTCGGCATGCTAATTACATTGCCGGTTGCCAAATTGCATTATCTCTTATAGTTTCCGAGATATGGACTATCGATAATTTACACCTTAGGCTCTGCTTCTAACTTGGGCCCAAATTGTAAAATGGTCTTATCTATTGGCGATTGCGTTCCAATTCACATTCCAAGTAATATTCGGCATGCTAATTACATTGCCGGTTGCCAAATTGCATTACCTCTTATAGTTTCCGAGATATGGACTATCGATAATTTACACCTTAGGCTCTGCTTCTAACTTGGGCCCAAATTGTAAAATGGTCTTATCTATTGGCGATTTCGATCCAATTCACATTCCAAGTAATATTCGGCATGCTAATTACATTGCCGGTTGCCAAATTGCATTATCTCTTATAGTTTCCGAGATATGGACTATCGATAATTTACACCTTAGGCTCTGCTTCTAACTTGGGCCCAAATTGTAAAATGGTCTTCTCTATTGGCGATTTCGTTCCAATTCACATTCCAAGTAATATTCGGCATGCTAATTACATTGCCGGTTGCCAAATTGCATTATCTCTTATAGTTTCCGAGATATGGACTATCAATAATTTACACCTTAGGCTCTGCTTCTAACTTGGGCCCAAATTGTAAAATGGTCTTATCTATTGGCGATTTCGATCCAATTCACATTCCAAGTAATATTCGGCATGCTAATTACATTGCCGGTTGCCAAATTGCATTATCTCTTATAGTTTCCGAGATATGGACTATCGATAATTTACACCTTAGGCTCTGCTTCTAACTTGGGCCCAAATTGTAAAATGGTCTTCTCTATTGGCGATTTCGTTCCAATTCACATTCCAAGTAATATTCGGCATGCTAATTACATTGCCGGTTGCCAAATTGCATTACCTCTTATAGTTTCCGAGATATGGACTATCGATAATTTACACCTTAGGCTCTGCTTCTAACTTGGGCCCAAATTGTAAAATGGTCTTATCTATTGGCGATTTCGATCCAATTCACATTCCAAGTAATATTCGGCATGCTAATTACATTGCCGGTTGCCAAATTGCATTATCTCTTATAGTTTCCGAGATATGGACTATCGATAATTTACACCTTAGGCTCTGCTTCTAACTTGGGCCCAAATTGTAAAATGGTCTTATCTATTGGCGATTTCGTCCCAATTCACATTCCAAGTGATATTCGGCATGCTAATTACATTGCCGGTTGCGAAATTGCATTATCTCTTATAGTTTCCGAGATATGGACTATCAATAATTTACACCTTAGGCTCTGCTTCTAACTTGGGCCCAAATTGTAAAATGGTCTTATCTATTGGCGATTTCGTTCCAATTCACATTCCAAGTAATATTCGGCATGCTAATTACATTGCCGGTTGCCAAATTGCATTATCTCTTATAGTTTCCGAGATATGGACTATCGATAATTTACACCTTAGGCTCTGCTTCTAACTTGGGCCCAAATTGTAAAACGGTCTTATCTATTGGCGATTTCGTTCCAATTAACATTCCAAGTAATATTCGGCATGCTAATTACATTGCCGGTTGCCAAATTGCATTATCTCTTATAGTTTCCGAGATATGGACTATCGATAATTTACACCTTAGGCTCTGCTTCTAACTTGGGCCCAAATTGTAAAATGGTCTTCTCTATTGGCGATTTCGTTCCAATTCACATTCCAAGTAATATTCGGCATGCTAATTACATTGCCGGTTGCCAAATTGCATTACCTCTTATAGTTTCCGAGATATGGACTATCGATAATTTACACCTTAGGCTCTACTTCTAACTTGGGCCCAAATTGTAAAATGGTCTTATCTATTGGCGATTTCGTTCCAATTCACATTCCAAGTAATATTCGGCATGCTAATTACTTTGCCGGCTGCCAAATTGCATTAACTCTTATAGTTTCCGAGATATGGACTATCGATAATTTACACCTTAGGCTTTGCTTCTAACTTGGGCCCAAATTGTAAAATGGTCTTCTCTATTGGCGATTTCGTTCCAATTCACATTCCAAGTAATATTCGGCATGCTAATTACATTGCCGGTTGCCAAATTGCATTATCTCTTATAGTTTCCGAGATATGGACTATCAATAATTTACACCTTAGGCTCTGCTTCTAACTTGGGCCCAAATTGTAAAATGGTCTTATCTATTGATGATTTCGTTCCAATTCACATTCCAAGTAATATTCGGCATGCTAATTACATTGCCTGTTGCCAAATTGAATTATCTCTTATAGTTTCCGAGATATGGACTATCGATAATTTACACCTTAGGCTCTGCTTCTAACTTGGGCCCAAATTGTAAAATGGTCTTATCTATTGGCGATTTCGTTCCAATTCACATTCCAAGTAATATTCAACATGCTAATTACATTGCCGGTTGCCAAATTGCATTATCTCTTATAGTTTCCGAGATATGGACTATCGATAATTTACATCTTAGGCTCTGCTTCTAACTTGGGCCCAAATTGTAAAATGGTCTTATCTATTGGCGATTTCGTTCCAATTCACATTCCAAGTAATATTCGGCATGCTAATTACATTGCCGGTTGCCAAATTGCATTATCTCTTATAGTTTCCGAGATATGGACTATCGATAATTTACACCTTAGGCTCTGCTTCTAACTTGGGCCCAAATTGTAAAATGGTCTTATCTATTGGCGATTGCGTTCCAATTCACATTCCAAGTAATATTCGGCATGCTAATTACATTGCCGGTTGCCAAATTGCATTACCTCTTATAGTTTCCGAGATATGGACTATCGATAATTTACACCTTAGGCTCTGCTTCTAACTTGGGCCCAAATTGTAAAATGGTCTTATCTATTGGCGATTTCGATCCAATTCACATTCCAAGTAATATTCGGCATGCTAATTACATTGCCGGTTGCCAAATTGCATTATCTCTTATAGTTTCCGAGATATGGACTATCGATAATTTACACCTTAGGCTCTGCTTCTAACTTGGGCCCAAATTGTAAAATGGTCTTCTCTATTGGCGATTTCGTTCCAATTCACATTCCAAGTAATATTCGGCATGCTAATTACATTGCCGGTTGCCAAATTGCATTATCTCTTATAGTTTCCGAGATATGGACTATCAATAATTTACACCTTAGGCTCTGCTTCTAACTTGGGCCCAAATTGTAAAATGGTCTTATCTATTGGCGATTTCGTTCCAATTCACATTCCAAGTAATATTCGGCATGCTAATTACATTGCCGGTTGCCAAATTGTATTATCTCTTATAGTTTCCGAGATATGGACTATCGATAATTTACACCTTAGGCTCTGCTTCTAACTTGGGCCCAAATTGTAAAATGGTCTTATCTATTGGCGATTTCGTTCCAATTCACATTCCAAGTAATATTCGGCATGCTAATTACATTGCCGGTTGCCAAATTGCATTATCTCTTATAGTTTCCGAGATATGGACTATCGATAATTTACACCTTAGGCTCTGCTTCTAACTTGGGCCCAAATTGTAAAATGGTCTTATCTATTGGCGATTTAGTTGCAATTCACATTCCAAGTAATATTCGGCATGCTAATTACATTGCCGGTTGCCAAATTGCATTATCTCTTATAGTTTCCGAGATATGTACTATCGATAATTTACACCTTAGGCTCTGCTTCTAACTTGGGCCCAAATTGTAAAATGGTCTTATCTATTGGCGATTTCGTTCCAATTCACATTCCAAGTAATATTCGGCATGCTAATTACATTGCCGGTTGCCAAATTGCATTATCTCTTATAGTTTCCGAGATATGTACTATCGATAATTTACACCTTAGGCTCTGCTTCTAACTTGGGCCCAAATTGTAAAATCGACTTATCTATTGGCGATTTCGTTCCAATTCACATTCCAAGTAATATTCGGCATGCTAATTACATTGCCGGTTGCCAAATTGCATTATCTCTTATAGTTTCCGAGATATGGACTATCGATAATTTACACCTTAGGCTCTGCTTCTAACTTGGGCCCAAATTGTAAAATGGTCTTATCTATTGGCGATTTCGTTCCAATTCACATTCCAAGTAATATCCGGCATGCTAATTACATTGCCGGTTGCCAAATTGAATTATCTCTTATAGTTTCCGAGATATGGACTATCGATAATTTACACCTTAGGCTCTGCTTCTAACTTGGGCCCAAATTGTAAAATGGTCTTATCTATTGGCGATTTCGTTCCAATTCACATTCCAAGTAATATTCGGCATGCTAATTACATTGCCGGTTGCCAAATTGCATTATCTCTTATAGTTTCCGAGATATGGTCTATCGATAATTTACATCTTAGGCTCTGCTTCTAACTTGGGCCCAAATTGTAAAATGGTCTTTTCTATTGGCGATTTCGTTCCAATTCACATTCCAAGTAATATTCGGCATGCTAATTACATTGCCGGTTGCCAAATTGCATTATCTCTTATAGTTTCTGAGATATGGACTATCGATAATTTACACCTTAGGCTCTGCTTCTAACTTGGGCCCAAATTGTAAAATGGTCTTATCTATAGGCGATTTCGTTCCAATTCACATTCCAAGTAATATCCGGCATGCTAATTACTTTGCCGGTTGCCAAATTGAATTATCTCTTATAGTTTCCGAGATATGGACTATCGATAATTTACACCTTAGGCTCTGCTTCTAACTTGGGCCCAAATTGTAAAATGGTCTTATCTATTGGCGATTTCGTTCCAATTCACATTCCAAGTAATATTCGGCATGCTAATTACATTGCCGGTTGCCAAATTGCATTATCTCTTATAGTTTCCGAGATATGGACTATCGATAATTTACATCTTAGGCTCTGCTTCTAACTTGGGCCCAAATTGTAAAATGGTCTTATCTATTGGCGATTTCGTTCCAATTCACATTCCAAGTAATATTCTTCATGCTAATTACATTGCCGGTTACCAAATTGCATTATCTCTTATAGTTTCCGAGATATGGACTATCGATAATTTACACCTTAGGCTCTGCTTCTAACTTGGGCCCAAATTGTAAAATGGTCTTATCTATTGGCGATTTCGTCACAATTCACATTCCAAGTGATATTCGGCATGCTAATTACATTGCCGGTTGCGAAATTGCATTATCTCTTATAGTTTCCGAGATATGGACTATCAATAATTTACACCTTAGGCTCTGCTTCTAACTTGGGCCCAAATTGTAAAATGGTCTTATCTATTGGCGATTTCGTTCCAATTCACATTCCAAGTAATATTCGGCATGCTAATTACATTGCCGGTTGCCAAATTGCATTATCTCTTATAGTTTCCGAGATATGGACTATCGATAATTTACACCTTAGGCTCTGCTTCTAACTTGGGCCCAAATTGTAAAATGGTCTTATCTATTGGCGATTTCGTTCCAATTCACATTCCAAGTAATATTCGGCATGCTAATTACATTGCCGGTTGCCAAATTGCATTATCTCTTATAGTTTCCGAGATATGGACTATCGATAATTTACACCTTAGGCTCTGCTTCTAACTTGGGCCCAAATTGTAAAATGGTCTTATCTATTGGCGATTTCGTTCCAATTCACATTCCAAGTAATATTCGGCATGCTAATTACATTGCCGGTTGCCAAATTGCATTATCTCTTATAGTTTCCGAGATATGGACTATCGATAATTTACACCTTAGGCTCTGCTTCTAACTTGGGCCCAAATTGTAAAATGGTCTTATCTATTGGCGATTTCGTTCCAATTCTCATTCCAAGTAATATTCGGCATGCTAATTACATTGTCGGTTGCCAAATTGCATTATCTCTTATAGTTTCCGAGATATGGACTATCGATAATTTACACCTTAGGCTCTGCTTCTAACTTGGGCCCAAATTGTAAAATGGTCTTATCTATTGGCGATTTCGTTCCAATTCACACTCCAAGTAATATTCGGCATGCTAATTACATTGCCGGTTGCGAAATTGCATTATCTCTTATAGTTTCCGAGATATGCACTATCAATAATTTACACCTTAGGCTCTGCTTCTAACTTGGGCCCAAATTGTAAAATGGTCTTATCTATTGGCGGTTTCGTTCCAATTCACATTCCAAGTAATATTAGGCATGCTAATTACATTGCCGGTTGCCAAATTGCATTAGCTCTTATAGTTTCCGAGATATGGACTATCGATGATTTACACCTTAGGCTCTGCTTCTAACTTGGGCCCAAATTGTAAAATGACCTTATCTATTGGCGATTTCGTTCCAATTCACATTCCAAGTAATATTCGGCATGCTAATTACATTGCCGGTTGCCAAATTGCATTATCTCTTATAGTTTCCGAGATATGGACTATCGATAATTTACACCTAAGGCTCTGCTTCTAACTTGGGCCCAAATTGTAAAATGGTCTTATCTATTGGCGATTTCGTTCCAATTCACATTCCAAGTAATATTCGGCATGCTAATTACATTGCCGGTTGCCAAATTGCATTATCTCTTATAGTTTCCGAGATATGGGCTATCGATAATTTACACCTTAGGCTCTGCTTCTAACTTGGGCCCAAATTGTAAAATGGTCTTATCTATTGGCGATTTCGTTCCAATTCTCATTCCAAGTAATATTCGGCATGCTAATTACATTGCCGGTTGCCAAATTGCATTATCTCTTATAGTTTCCGAGATATGGACTATCGATAATTTACACCTTAGGCTCTGCTTCTAACTTGGGCCCAAATTGTAAAATGGTCTTATCTATTGGCGATTTCGTTCCAATTCACACTCCAAGTAATATTCGGCATGCTAATTACATTGCCGGTTGCGAAATTGCATTATCTCTTATAGTTTCCGAGATATGCACTATCAATAATTTACACCTTAGGCTCTGCTTCTAACTTGGGCCCAAATTGTAAAATGGTCTTATCTATTGGCGATTTCGTTCCAATTCACATTCCAAGTAATATTCGGCATGCTAATTACATTGCCGGTTGCCAAATTGCATTATCTCTTATAGTTTCCGAGATATGGACTATCGATAATTTACACCTTAGGCTCTGCTTCTAACTTGGGCCCAAATTGGAAATGGTCTTATCTATTGGCGATTTCGTTCCAATTCAAATTCCAAGTAATATTCGGCATGCTAATTACATTGCCGGTTGCCAAATTGCATTATCTCTTATAGTTTCCGAGATATGGACTATCGATAATTTACACCTTAGGCTCTGCTTCTAACTTGGGCCCAAATTGTAAAATGGTCTTATCTATTGGCGATTGCGCTCCAATTCACATTCCAAGTAATATTCGGCATGCTAATTACATTGCCGGTTGCCAAATTGCATTACCTCTTATAGTTTCCGAGATATGGACTATCGATAATTTACACCTTAGGCTCTGCTTCTAACTTGGGCCCAAATTGTAAAATGGTCTTATCTATTGGCGATTTCGTTCCAATTCACATTCCAAGTAATATTCGGCATGCTAATTACATTGCCGGTTGCCAAATTGCATTATCTCTTATAGTTTCCGAGATATGGACTATCGATAATTTACACCTTAGGCTCTGCTTCTAACTTGGGCCCAAATTGTAAAATGGTCTTCTCTATTGGCGATTTCGTTCCAATTCACATTCCAAGTAATATTCGGCATGCTAATTACATTGCCGGTTGCCAAATTGCATTATCTCTTATAGTTTCCGAGATATGGACTATCAATAATTTACACCTTAGGCTCTGCTTCTAACTTGGGCCCAAATTGTAAAATGGTCTTATCTATTGGCGATTTCGTTCCAATTCACATTCCAAGTAATATTCGGCATGCTAATTACATTGCCGGTTGCCAAATTGCATTATCTCTTATAGTTTCCGAGATATGGACTATCGATAATTTACACCTTAGGCTCTGCTTCTAACTTGGGCCGAAATTGTAAAATGGTCTTATCTATTGGCGATTTCGTTCCAATTCACATTCCAAGTAATATTCGGCTTGCTAATTACATTGCCGGTTGCCAAATTGCATTATCTCTTATAGTTTCCGAGATATGGACTATCGATAATTTACACCTTAGGCTCTGCTTCTAACTTGGGCCCAAATTGTAAAATGGTCTTATCTATTGGCGATTTCGTTCCAATTCACATTCCAAGTATTATTCGGCATGTTAATTACATTGCCGGTTGCCAAATTGCATTATCTCTTATAGTTTCCGAGATATGGACTATCGATAATTTACATCTTAATCTCTGCTTCTAACTTGGGCCCAAATTGTAAAATCGTCTTATCTATTGGCGATTTCGTTCCAATTCACATTCCAAGTAATATTCGGCATGCTAATTACATTGCCGGTTGCCAAATTGCATTATCTCTTATAGTTTCCGAGATATGGACTATCGATAATTTACATCTTAGGCTCTGCTTCTAACTTGGGCCCAAATTGTAAAATGGTCTTATCTATTGGCGATTTCGTTCCAATTCACATTCCAAGTAATATTCGGCATGCTAATTACATTGCCGGTTGCCAAATTGCATTATCTCTTATAGTTTCCGAGATATGGACTATCGATAATTTACACCTTAGGCTCTGCTTCTAACTTGGGCCCAAATTGTAAAATGGTCTTATCTATTGGCGATTTCGTTCCAATTCACACTCCAAGTAATATTCGGCATGCTAATTACATTGCCGGTTGCGAAATTGCATTATCTCTTATAGTTTCCGAGATATGCACTATCAATAATTTACACCTTAGGCTCTGCTTCTAACTTGGGCCCAAATTGTAAAATGGTCTTATCTATTGGCGATTTCGTTCCAATTCACATTCCAAGTAATATTCGGCATGCTAATTACATTGCCGGTTGCCAAATTGCATTATCTCTTATAGTTTCCGAGATATGGACTATCGATAATTTACACCTTAGGCTCTGCTTCTAACTTGGGCCCAAATTGGAAATGGTCTTATCTATTGGCGATTTCGTTCCAATTCAAATTCCAAGTAATATTCGGCATGCTAATTACATTGCCGGTTGCCAAATTGCATTATCTCTTATAGTTTCCGAGATATGGACTATCGATAATTTACACCTTAGGCTCTGCTTCTAACTTGGGCCCAAATTGTAAAATGGTCTTATCTATTGGCGATTGCGCTCCAATTCACATTCCAAGTAATATTCGGCATGCTAATTACATTGCCGATTGCCAAATTGCATTACCTCTTATAGTTTCCGAGATATGGACTATCGATAATTTACACCTTAGGCTCTGCTTCTAACTTGGGCCCAAATTGTAAAATGGTCTTATCTATTGGCGATTTCGTTCCAATTCACATTCCAAGTAATATTCGGCATGCTAATTACATTGCCGGTTGCCAAATTGCATTATCTCTTATAGTTTCCGAGATATGGACTATCGATAATTTACACCTTAGGCTCTGCTTCTAACTTGGGCCCAAATTGTAAAATGGTCTTCTCTATTGGCGATTTCGTTCCAATTCACATTCCAAGTAATATTCGGCATGCTAATTACATTGCCGGTTGCCAAATTGCATTATCTCTTATAGTTTCCGAGATATGGACTATCAATAATTTACACCTTAGGCTCTGCTTCTAACTTGGGCCCAAATTGTAAAATGGTCTTATCTATTGGCGATTTCGTTCCAATTCACATTCCAAGTAATATTCGGCATGCTAATTACATTGCCGGTTGCCAAATTGCATTATCTCTTATAGTTTCCGAGATATGGACTATCGATAATTTACACCTTAGGCTCTGCTTCTAACTTGGGCCGAAATTGTAAAATGGTCTTATCTATTGGCGATTTCGTTCCAATTCACATTCCAAGTAATATTCGGCTTGCTAATTACATTGCCGGTTGTCAAATTGCATTATCTCTTATAGTTTCCGAGATATGGACTATCGATAATTTACACCTTAGGCTCTGCTTCTAACTTGGGCCCAAATTGTAAAATGGTCTTATCTATTGGCGATTTCGTTCCAATTCACATTCCAAGTATTATTCGGCATGCTAATTACATTGCCGGTTGCCAAATTGCATTATCTCTTATAGTTTCCGAGATATGGACTATCGATAATTTACATCTTAGGCTCTGCTTCTAACTTGGGCCCAAATTGTAAAATCGTCTTATCTATTGGCGATTTCGTTCCAATTCACATTCCAAGTAATATTCGGCATGCTAACTACATTGCCGGTTGCCAAATTGCATTATCTCTTATAGTTTCCGAGATATGGACTATCGATAATTTACACCTTAGGCTCTGCTTCTAACTTGGGCCCAAATTGTAAAATGGTCTTATCTATTGGCGATTTCGTTCCAATTCACATTCCAAGTAATATCCGGCATGCTAATTACTTTGCCGGTTGCCAAATTGAATTATCTCTTATAGTTTCCGAGATATGGACTATCGATAATTTACACCTTAGGCTCTGCTTCTAACTTGGGCCCAAATTGTAAAATGGTCTTATCTATTGGCGATTTCGTTCCAATTCACATTCCAAGTAATATTCAACATGCTAATTACATTGCCGGTTGCCAAATTGCATTATCTCTTATAGTTTCCGAGATATGGACTATCGATAATTTACACCTTAGGCTCTGCTTCTAACTTGGGCCCAAATTGTAAAATGGTCTTATCTATTGGCGATTTCGTCCCAATTCACATTCCAAGTGATATTCGGCATGCTAATTACATTGCCGGTTGCGAAATTGCATTATCTCTTATAGTTTCCGAGATATGGACTATCAATAATTTACACCTTAGGCTCTGCTTCTAACTTGGGCCCAAATTGTAAAATGGTCTTATCTATTGGCGATTTCGTTCCAATTCACATTCCAAGTAATATTCGGCATGCTAATTACATTGCCGGTTGCCAAATTGCATTATCTCTTATAGTTTCCGAGATATGGACTATCGATAATTTACACCTTAGGCTCTGCTTCTAACTTGGGCCCAAATTGTAAAATGGTCTTATCTATTGGCGATTTCGTTCCAATTCACATTCCAAGTAATATTCGGCATGCTAATTACATTGCCGGTCGCCAAATTGCATTATCTCTTATAGTTTCCGAGATATGGACTATCGATAATTTACACCTTAGGCTCTGCTTCTAACTTGGGCCCAAATTGTAAAATGGTCTTATCTATTGGCGATTTCGTTCCAATTCACATTCCAAGTAATATTCGGCATGCTAATTACATTGCCGGTTGCCAAATTGCATTATCTCTTATAGTTTCCGAGATATGGACTATCGATAATTTACACCTTAGGCTCTGCTTCTAACTTGGGCCCAAATTGTAAAATGGTCTTATCTATTGGCGATTTCGTTCCAATTCTCATTCCAAGTGATATTCGGCATGCTAATTACATTGCCGGTTGCCAAATTGCATTATCTCTTATAGTTTCCGAGATATGGACTATCGATAATTTACACCTTAGGCTCTGCTTCTAACTTGGGCCCAAATTGTAAAATGGTCTTATCTATTGGCGATTTCGTTCCAATTCACACTCCAAGTAATATTCGGCATGCTAATTACATTGCCGGTTGCGAAATTGCATTATCTCTTATAGTTTCCGAGATATGCACTATCAATAATTTACACCTTAGGCTCTGCTTCTAACTTGGGCCCAAATTGTAAAATGGTCTTATCTATTGGCGATTTCGTTCCAATTCACACTCCAAGTAATATTCGGCATGCTAATTACATTGCCGGTTGCGAAATTGCATTATCTCTTATAGTTTCCGAGATATGCACTATCAATAATTTACACCTTAGGCTCTGCTTCTAACTTGGGCCCAAATTGTAAAATGGTCTTATCTATTGGCGATTGCGTTCCAATTCACATTCCAAGTAATATTCGGCATGCTAATTACATTGCCGGTTGCCAAATTGCATTACCTCTTATAGTTTACGAGATATGGACTATCGATAATTTACACCTTAAGCTCTGCTTCTAACTTGGGCCCAAATTGTAAAATGGTCTTATCTATTGGCGATTTCGTTCCAATTCACATTCCAAGTAATATTCGGCATGCTAATTACATTGCCGGTTGCCAAATTGCATTATCTCTTATAGTTTCCGAGATATGGACTATCGATAATTTACAACTTAGGCTCTGCTTCTAACTTGGGCCCAAATTGTAAAATGGTCTTCTCTATTGGCGATTTCGTTCCAATTCACATTCCAAGTAATATTCGGCATGCTAATTACATTGCCGGTTGCCAAATTGCATTATCTCTTATAGTTTCCGAGATATGGACTATCAATAATTTACACCTTAGGCTCTGCTTCTAACTTGGGCCCAAATTGTAAAATGGTCTTATCTATTGGCGATTTCGTTCCAATTCACATTCCAAGTAATATTCGGCATGCTAATTACATTGCCGGTTGCCAAATTGCATTATCTCTTATAGTTTCCGAGATATGGACTATCGATAATTTACACCTTAGGCTCTGCTTCTAACTTGGGCCCAAATTGTAAAATGGTCTTATCTATTGGCGATTTCGTTCCAATTCACATTCCAAGTAATATTCGGCATGCTAATTACATTGCCGGTTGCCAAATTGCATTATCTCTTATAGTTTCCGAGATATGGACTATCGATAATTTACACCTTAGGCTCTGCTTCTAACTTGGGCCCAAATTGTAAAATGGTCTTATCTATTGGCGATTTAGTTGCAATTCACATTCCAAGTAATATTCGGCATGCTAATTACATTGCCGGTTGCCAAATTGCATTATCTCTTATAGTTTCCGAGATATGGACTATCGATAATTTACACCTTAGGCTCTGCTTCTAACTTGGGCCCAAATTGTAAAATGGTCTTATCTATTGGCGATTTCGTTCCAATTCACATTCCAAGTAATATTCGGCATGCTAATTACATTGCCGGTTGCCAAATTGCATTATCTCTTATAGTTTCCGAGATATGGACTATCGATAATTTACATCTTAGGCTCTGCTTCTAACTTGGGCCCAAATTGTAAAATCGTCTTATCTATTGGCGATTTCGTTCCAATTCACATTCCAAGTAATATTCGGCATGCTAATTACATTGCCGGTTGCCAAATTGCATTATCTCTTATAGTTTCCGAGATATGGACTATCGATAATTTACACCTTAGGCTCTGCTTCTAACTTGGGCCCAAATTGTAAAATGGTCTTATCTATTGGCGATTTCGTTCCAATTCACATTCCAAGTAATATCCGGCATGCTAATTACATTGCCGGTTGCCAAATTGAATTATCTCTTATAGTTTCCGAGATATGGACTATCGATAATTTACACCTTAGGCTCTGCTTCTAACTTGGGCCCAAATTGTAAAATGGTCTTATCTATTGGCGATTTCGTTCCAATTCACATTCCAAGTAATATTCGTCATGCTAATTACATTGCCGGTTGCCAAATTGCATTATCTCTTATAGTTTCCGAGATATGGTCTATCGATAATTTACATCTTAGGCTCTGCTTCTAACTTGGGCCCAAATTGTAAAATGGTCTTTTCTATTGGCGATTTCGTTCCAATTCACATTCCAAGTAATATTCGGCATGCTAATTACATTGCCGGTTGCCAAATTGCATTATCTCTTATAGTTTCCGAGATATGGACTATCGATAATTTACACCTTAGGCTCTGCTTCTAACTTGGGCCCAAATTGTAAAATGGTCTTATCTATTGGCGATTTCGTCCCAATTCACATTCCAAGTGATATTCGGCATGCTAATTACATTGCCGGTTGCGAAATTGCATTATCTCTTATAGTTTCCGAGATATGGACTATCAATAATTTACACCTTAGGCTCTGCTTCTAACTTGGGCCCAAATTGTAAAATGGTCTTATCTATTGGCGATTTCGTTCCAATTCACATTCCAAGTAATATTCGGCATGCTAATTACATTGCCGGTTGCCAAATTGCATTATCTCTTATAGTTTCCGAGATATGGACTATCGATAATTTACACCTTAGGCTCTGCTTCTAACTTGGGCCCAAATTGTAAAATGGTCTTACCTATTGGCGATTTCGTTCCAATTCACACTCCAAGTAATATTCGGCATGCTAATTACATTGCCGGTTGCCAAATTGCATTATCTCTTATAGTTTCCGAGATATGGACTATCGATAATTTACACCTTAGGCTCTGCTTCTAACTTGGGCCCAAATTGTAAAATGGTCTTATCTATTGGCGATTTCGTTCCAATTCACATTCCAAGTAATACTCGGCATGCTAATTACATTGCCGGTTGCCAAATTGCATTATCTCTTATAGTTTCCGAGATATGGACTACCGATAATTTACACCTTAGGCTCTGCTTCTAACTTGGGCCCAAATTGTAAAATGGTCTTATCTATTGGCGATTTCGTTCCAATTCACATTCCAAGTAATATTCGGCATGCTAATTACATTGCCGTTTGCCAAATTGCATTATCTCTTATAGTTTCCGAGATATGGACTATCGATAATTTACACCATAGGCTCTGCTTCTAACTTGGGCCCAAATTGTAAAATGGTCTTATCTATTGGCGATTTCGTTCCAATTCACATTCCAAGTAATATTCGGCATGCTAATTACATTGCCGGTTGCCAAATTGCATTATCTCTTATAGTTTCCGAGATATGGACTATCGATAATTTACACCTTAGGCTCTGCTTCTAACTTGTTCCCAAATTGTAAAATGGTCTTATCTATTGGCGATTTCGTTCCAATTCACACTCCAAGTAATATTCGGCATGCTAATTACATTGCCGGTTGCGAAATTGCATTATCTCTTATAGTTTCCGAGATATGGACTATCGATAATTTACACCTTAGGCTCTGCTTCTAACTTGGGCCCAAATTGTAAAATGGTCTTATCTATTGGCGATTTCGTCCCAATTCACATTCCAAGTGATATTCGGCATGCTAATTACATTGCCGATTGCGAAATTGCATTATCTCTTATAGTTTCCGAGATATGGACTATCAATAATTTACACATTAGGCTCTGCTTCTAACTTGGGCCCAAATTGTAAAATGGTCTTATCTATTGGCGATTTCGTTCCAATTCACATTCCAAGTAATATTCGGCATGCTAATTACATTGCCGGTTGCCAAATTGCATTATCTCTTATAGTTTCCGAGATATGGACTATCGATAATTTACACCTTAGGCTCTGCTTCTAACTTGGGCCCAAATTGTAAAATGGTCTTATCTATTGGCGATTTCGTTCCAATTCACATTCCAAGTAATACTCGGCATGCTAATTACATTGCCGGTTGCCAAATTGCATTATCTCTTATAGTTTCCGAGATATGGACTATCGATAATTTACACCTTAGGCTCTGCTTCTAACTTGGGCCCAAATTGTAAAATGGTCTTATCTATTGGCGATTTCGTTCCAATTCACATTCCAAGTAATATTCGGCATGCTAATTACATTGCCGTTTGCCAAATTGCATTATCTCTTATAGTTTCCGAGATATGGACTATCGATAATTTACACCTTAGGCTCTGCTTCTAACTTGGGCCCAAATTGTAAAATGGTCTTATCTATTGGCGATTTCGTTCCAATTCACATTCCAAGTAATATTCGGCATGCTAATTACATTGCCGGTTGCCAAATTGCATTATCTCTTATAGTTTCCGAGATATGGACTATCGATAATTTACACCTTAGGCTCTGCTTCTAACTTGGGCCCAAATTGTAAAATGGTCTTATCTATTGGCGATTTCGTTCCAATTCACACTCCAAGTAATATTCGGCATGCTAATTACATTGCCGGTTGCGAAATTGCATTATCTCTTATAGTTTCCGAGATATGGACTATCAATAATTTACACCTTAGGCTCTGCTTCTAACTTGGGCCCAAATTGTAAAATGGTCTTATCTATTGGCGATTTCGTTCCAATTCACATTCCAAGTAATATTCGGCATGCTAATTACATTGCCGGTTGCCAAATTGCATTATCTCTTATAGTTTCCGAGATATGGACTATCGATAATTTACACCTTAGCCTCTGCTTCTAACTTGGGCCCAAATTGTAAAATGGTCTTATCTATTGGCGTTTTCGTTCCAATTCACATTCCAAGTAATATTCGGCATGCTAATTACATTGCCGGTTGCCAAATTGCATTATCTCTTATAGTTTCCGAGATATGGACTATCGATAATTTACACCTTAGGCTCTGCTTCTAACTTGGGCCCAAATTGTAAAATGGTCTTATCTATTGGCGATTTCGTTCCAATTCACATTCCAAGTAATATTCGGCATGCTAATTACATTGCCGGTTGCCAAATTGCATTATCTCTTATAGTTTCCGAGATATGGACTATCGATAATTTACACCTTAGGCTCTGCTTCTAACTTGGGCCCAAATCGTAAAATGGTCTTATCTATTGGCGATTTCGTTCCAATTCACATTCCAAGTAATATTCGGCATGCTAATTACATTGCCGGTTGCCAAATTGCATTATCTCTTATAGTTTCCGATATATGGACTATCGATAATTTACACCTTAGGCTCTGCTTCTAACTTGGGCCCAAATCGTAAAATGGTCTTATCTATTGGCGATTTCGTTCCAATTCACATTCCAAGTAATATTCGGCATGCTAATTACATTGCCGGTTGCCAAATTGCATTATCTCTTATAGTTTCCGAGATATGGACTATCGATAATTTACACCTTAGGCTCTGCTTCTAACTTGGGCCCAAACTGTAAAATGGTCTTATCTATTGGCGATTTCGTTCCAATTCACATTCCAAGTAATATTCGGCATGCTAATTACATTGCCGGTTGCCAAATTGCATTATCTCTTATAGTTTCCGAGATATGGACTATCGATAATTTACACCTTAGGCTCTGCTTCTAACTTGGGCCCAAATTGTAAAATGGTCTTATCTATTGGCGATTTCGTTCCAATTCACATTCCAAGTAATATTCGGCATGCTAATTACATTGCCGGTTGCCAAATTGCATTATCTCTTATAGTTTCCGAGATATGGACTATCGATAATTTACACCTTAGGCTCTGCTTCTAACTTGGGCCCAAATTGTAAAATGGTCTTACCTATTGGCGATTTCGTTCCAATTCACATTGCAAGTAATATTAGGCATGCTAATTACATTGCCGGTTGCCAAATTGCATTATCTCTTATAGTTTCCGAGATATGGACTATCGATAATTTACACCTTAGGCTCTGCTTCTAACTTGGGCCCAAATTGTAAAATGGTCTTATCTATTGGCGATTTCGTTCCAATTCACATTCCAAGTAATATTCGGCATGCTAATTACATTGCCGGTTGCCAAATTGCATTATCTCTTATAGTTTCCGAGATATGGACTATCGATAATTTACACCTTAGGCTCTGCTTCTAACTTGGGCCCAAATTGTAAAATGGTCTTATCAATAGGCGATTTCGTTCCAATTCACATTCCAAGTAATATTCGGCATGCTAATTACATTGCCGGTTGCCAAATTGCATTATCTCTTATAGTTTCCGAGATATGGACTATCGATAATTTACACCTTAGGCTTTGCTTCTAACTTGGGCCCAAATTGTAAAATGGTCTTATCTATTGGCGATTTCGTCCCAATTCACATTCCAAGTGATATTCGGCATGCTAATTACATTGCCGGTTGCGAAATTGCATTATCTCTTATAGTTTCCGAGATATGGACTATCAATAATTTACACCTTAGGCTCTGCTTCTAACTTGGGCCCAAATTGTAAAATGGTCTTATCTATTGGCGATTTCGTTCCAATTCACATTCCAAGTAATATTCGGCATGCTAATTACATTGCCGGTTGCCAAATTGCATTATCTCTTATAGTTTCCGAGATATGGACTATCGATAATTTACACCTTAGGCTCTGCTTCTAACTTGGGCCCAAATTGTAAAATGGTCTTATCTATTGGCGATTTCGTTCCAATTCACATTCCAAGTAATATTCGGCATGCTAATTACATTGCCGGTTGCCAAATTGCATTATCTCTTATAGTTTCCGAGATATGGACTATCGATAATTTACACCTTAGGCTCTGCTTCTAACTTTTGCCCAAATTGTAAAATGGTCTTATCTATTGGCGATTTCGTTCCAATTCACATTCAAAGTAATATTCGGCATGCTAATTACATTGCCGGTTGCCAAATTGCATTATCTCTTATAGTTTCCGAGATATGGACTATCGATAATTTACACCTTAGGCTCTGCTTCTAACTTGGGCCCAAATTGTAAAATGGTCTTATCTATTGGCGATTTCGTTCCAATTCTCATTCCAAGTGATATTCGGCATGCTAATTATATTGCCGGTTGCCAAATTGCATTATCTCTTATAGTTTCCGAGATATGCACTATCAATAATTTACACCTTAGGCTCTGCTTCTAACTTGGGCCCAAATTGTAAAATGGTCTTATCTATTGGCGATTTCGTTCCAATTCACATTCCAAGTAATATTCGGCATGCTAATTACATTGCCGGTTGCCAAATTGCATTATCTCTTATAGTTTCCGAGATATGGACTATCGATAATTTTCACCTTAGGCTCTGCTTCTAACTTGGGCCCAAATTGTAAAATGGTCTTATCTATTGGCGATTTCGTTCCAATTCAAATTCCAAGTAATATTCGGCATGCTAATTACATTGCCGGTTGCCAAATTGCATTATCTCTTATAGTTTCCGAGATATGGACTATCGATAATTTACACCTTAGGCTCTGCTTCTAACTTGGGCCCAAATTGTAAAATGGTCTTATCTATTGGCGATTGCGTTCCAATTCACATTCCAAGTAATATTCGGCATGCTAATTACATTGCCGGTTGCCAAATTGCATTACCTCTTATAGTTTCCGAGATATGGACTATCGATAATTTACACCTTAGGCTCTGCTTCTAACTTGGGCCCAAATTGTAAAATGGTCTTATCTATTGGCGATTTCGTTCCAATTCACATTCCAAGTAATGTTCGGCATGCTAATTACATTGCCGGTTGCCAAATTGCATTATCTCTTATAGTTTCCGAGATATGGACTATCGATAATTTACACCTTAGGCTCTGCTTCTAACTTGGGCCCAAATTGTAAAATGGTCTTCTCTATTGGCGATTTCGTTCCAATTCACATTCCAAGTAATATTCGGCATGCTAATTACATTGCCGGTTGCCAAATTGCATTATCTCTTATAGTTTCCGAGATATGGACTATCAATAATTTACACCTTAGGCTCTGCTTCTAACTTGGGCCCAAATTGTAAAATGGTCTTATCTATTGGCGATTTCGTTCCAATTCACATTCCAAGTAATATTCGGCATGCTAATTACATTGCCGGTTGCCAAATTGCATTATCTCTTATAGTTTCCGAGATATGGACTATCGATAATTTACACCTTAGGCTCTGCTTCTAACTTGGGCCCAAATTGTAAAATGGTCTTATCTATTGGCGATTTCGTTCCAATTCACATTCCAAGTAATATTCGGCATGCTAATTACATTGCCGGTTGCCAAATTGCATTATCTCTTATAGTTTCCGAGATATGGACTATCGATAATTTACACCTTAGGCTCTGCTTCTAACTTGGGCCCAAATTGTAAAATGGTCTTATCTATTGGCGATTTCGTTCCAATTCACATTCCAAGTATTATTCGGCATGCTAATTACATTGCCGGTTGCCAAATTGCATTATCTCTTATAGTTTCCGAGATATGGACTATCGATAATTTACATCTTAGGCTCTGCTTCTAACTTGGGCCCAAATTGTAAAATCGTCTTATCTATTGGCGATTTCGTTCCAATTCACATTCCAAGTAATATTCGGCATGTTAATTACATTGCCGGTTGCCAAATTGCATTATCTCTTATAGTTTCCGAGATATGGACTATCGATAATTTACACCTTAGGCTCTGCTTCTAACTTGGGCCCAAATTGTAAAATGGTCTTATCTATTGGCGATTTCGTTCCAATTCACATTCCAAGTAATATTCGGCATGCTAATTACATTGCCGGTTGCCAAATTGCATTATCTCTTATAGTTTCCGAGATATGGACTATCGATAATTTACACCTTAGGCTCTGCTTCTAACTTGTTCCCAAATTGTAAAATGGTCTTATCTATTGGCGATTTCGTTCCAATTCACACTCCAAGTAATATTCGGCATGCTAATTACATTGCCGGTTGCGAAATTGCATTATCTCTTATAGTTTCCGAGATATGGACTATCGATAATTTACACCTTAGGCTCTGCTTCTAACTTGGGCCCAAATTGTAAAATGGTCTTATCTATTGGCGATTTCGTCCCAATTCACATTCCAAGTGATATTCGGCATGCTAATTACATTGCCGATTGCGAAATTGCATTATCTCTTATAGTTTCCGAGATATGGACTATCGATAATTTACACCTTAGGCTCTGCTTCTAACTTTTGCCCAAATTGTAAAATGGTCTTATCTATTGGCGATTTCGTTCCAATTCACATTCAAAGTAATATTCGGCATGCTAATTACATTGCCGGTTGCCAAATTGCATTATCTCTTATAGTTTCCGAGATATGGACTATCGATAATTTACACCTTAGGCTCTGCTTCTAACTTGGGCCCAAATTGTAAAATGGTCTTATCTATTGGCGATTTCGTTCCAATTCTCATTCCAAGTGATATTCGGCATGCTAATTATATTGCCGGTTGCCAAATTGCATTATCTCTTATAGTTTCCGAGATATGCACTATCAATAATTTACACCTTAGGCTCTGCTTCTAACTTGGGCCCAAATTGTAAAATGGTCTTATCTATTGGCGATTTCGTTCCAATTCACATTCCAAGTAATATTCGGCATGCTAATTACATTGCCGGTTGCCAAATTGCATTATCTCTTATAGTTTCCGAGATATGGACTATCGATAATTTTCACCTTAGGCTCTGCTTCTAACTTGGGCCCAAATTGTAAAATGGTCTTATCTATTGGCGATTTCGTTCCAATTCAAATTCCAAGTAATATTCGGCATGCTAATTACATTGCCGGTTGCCAAATTGCATTATCTCTTATAGTTTCCGAGATATGGACTATCGATAATTTACACCTTAGGCTCTGCTTCTAACTTGGGCCCAAATTGTAAAATGGTCTTATCTATTGGCGATTGCGTTCCAATTCACATTCCAAGTAATATTCGGCATGCTAATTACATTGCCGGTTGCCAAATTGCATTACCTCTTATAGTTTCCGAGATATGGACTATCGATAATTTACACCTTAGGCTCTGCTTCTAACTTGGGCCCAAATTGTAAAATGGTCTTATCTATTGGCGATTTCGTTCCAATTCACATTCCAAGTAATGTTCGGCATGCTAATTACATTGCCGGTTGCCAAATTGCATTATCTCTTATAGTTTCCGAGATATGGACTATCGATAATTTACACCTTAGGCTCTGCTTCTAACTTGGGCCCAAATTGTAAAATGGTCTTCTCTATTGGCGATTTCGTTCCAATTCACATTCCAAGTAATATTCGGCATGCTAATTACATTGCCGGTTGCCAAATTGCATTATCTCTTATAGTTTCCGAGATATGGACTATCAATAATTTACACCTTAGGCTCTGCTTCTAACTTGGGCCCAAATTGTAAAATGGTCTTATCTATTGGCGATTTCGTTCCAATTCACATTCCAAGTAATATTCGGCATGCTAATTACATTGCCGGTTGCCAAATTGCATTATCTCTTATAGTTTCCGAGATATGGACTATCGATAATTTACACCTTAGGCTCTGCTTCTAACTTGGGCCCAAATTGTAAAATGGTCTTATCTATTGGCGATTTCGTTCCAATTCACATTCCAAGTAATATTCGGCATGCTAATTACATTGCCGGTTGCCAAATTGCATTATCTCTTATAGTTTCCGAGATATGGACTATCGATAATTTACACCTTAGGCTCTGCTTCTAACTTGGGCCCAAATTGTAAAATGGTCTTATCTATTGGCGATTTCGTTCCAATTCACATTCCAAGTATTATTCGGCATGCTAATTACATTGCCGGTTGCCAAATTGCATTATCTCTTATAGTTTCCGAGATATGGACTATCGATAATTTACATCTTAGGCTCTGCTTCTAACTTGGGCCCAAATTGTAAAATCGTCTTATCTATTGGCGATTTCGTTCCAATTCACATTCCAAGTAATATTCGGCATGTTAATTACATTGCCGGTTGCCAAATTGCATTATCTCTTATAGTTTCCGAGATATGGACTATCGATAATTTACACCTTAGGCTCTGCTTCTAACTTGGGCCCAAATTGTAAAATGGTCTTATCTATTGGCGATTTCGTTCCAATTCACATTCCAAGTAATATTCGGCATGCTAATTACATTGCCGGTTGCCAAATTGCATTATCTCTTATAGTTTCCGAGATATGGACTATCGATAATTTACACCTTAGGCTCTGCTTCTAACTTGTTCCCAAATTGTAAAATGGTCTTATCTATTGGCGATTTCGTTCCAATTCACACTCCAAGTAATATTCGGCATGCTAATTACATTGCCGGTTGCGAAATTGCATTATCTCTTATAGTTTCCGAGATATGGACTATCGATAATTTACACCTTAGGCTCTGCTTCTAACTTGGGCCCAAATTGTAAAATGGTCTTATCTATTGGCGATTTCGTCCCAATTCACATTCCAAGTGATATTCGGCATGCTAATTACATTGCCGATTGCGAAATTGCATTATCTCTTATAGTTTCCGAGATATGGACTATCAATAATTTACACATTAGGCTCTGCTTCTAACTTGGGCCCAAATTGTAAAATGGTCTTATCTATTGGCGATTTCGTTCCAATTCACATTCCAAGTAATATTCGGCATGCTAATTACATTGCCGGTTGCCAAATTGCATTATCTCTTATAGTTTCCGAGATATGGACTATCGATAATTTACACCTTAGGCTCTGCTTCTAACTTGGGCCCAAATTGTAAAATGGTCTTATCTATTGGCGATTTCGTTCCAATTCACATTCCAAGTAATACTCGGCATGCTAATTACATTGCCGGTTGCCAAATTGCATTATCTCTTATAGTTTCCGAGATATGGACTATCGATAATTTACACCTTAGGCTCTGCTTCTAACTTGGGCCCAAATTGTAAAATGGTCTTATCTATTGGCGATTTCGTTCCAATTCACATTCCAAGTAATATTCGGCATGCTAATTACATTGCCGTTTGCCAAATTGCATTATCTCTTATAGTTTCCGAGATATGGACTATCGATAATTTACACCTTAGGCTCTGCTTCTAACTTGGGCCCAAATTGTAAAATGGTCTTATCTATTGGCGATTTCGTTCCAATTCACATTCCAAGTAATATTCGGCATGCTAATTACATTGCCGGTTGCCAAATTGCATTATCTCTTATAGTTTCCGAGATATGGACTATCGATAATTTACACCTTAGGCTCTGCTTCTAACTTGGGCCCAAATTGTAAAATGGTCTTATCTATTGGCGATTTCGTTCCAATTCACACTCCAAGTAATATTCGGCATGCTAATTACATTGCCGGTTGCGAAATTGCATTATCTCTTATAGTTTCCGAGATATGGACTATCAATAATTTACACCTTAGGCTCTGCTTCTAACTTGGGCCCAAATTGTAAAATGGTCTTATCTATTGGCGATTTCGTTCCAATTCACATTCCAAGTAATATTCGGCATGCTAATTACATTGCCGGTTGCCAAATTGCATTATCTCTTATAGTTTCCGAGATATGGACTATCGATAATTTACACCTTAGCCTCTGCTTCTAACTTGGGCCCAAATTGTAAAATGGTCTTATCTATTGGCGTTTTCGTTCCAATTCACATTCCAAGTAATATTCGGCATGCTAATTACATTGCCGGTTGCCAAATTGCATTATCTCTTATAGTTTCCGAGATATGGACTATCGATAATTTACACCTTAGGCTCTGCTTCTAACTTGGGCCCAAATTGTAAAATGGTCTTATCTATTGGCGATTTCGTTCCAATTCACATTCCAAGTAATATTCGGCATGCTAATTACATTGCCGGTTGCCAAATTGCATTATCTCTTATAGTTTCCGAGATATGGACTATCGATAATTTACACCTTAGGCTCTGCTTCTAACTTGGGCCCAAATCGTAAAATGGTCTTATCTATTGGCGATTTCGTTCCAATTCACATTCCAAGTAATATTCGGCATGCTAATTACATTGCCGGTTGCCAAATTGCATTATCTCTTATAGTTTCCGATATATGGACTATCGATAATTTACACCTTAGGCTCTGCTTCTAACTTGGGCCCAAATCGTAAAATGGTCTTATCTATTGGCGATTTCGTTCCAATTCACATTCCAAGTAATATTCGGCATGCTAATTACATTGCCGGTTGCCAAATTGCATTATCTCTTATAGTTTCCGAGATATGGACTATCGATAATTTACACCTTAGGCTCTGCTTCTAACTTGGGCCCAAACTGTAAAATCGTCTTATCTATTGGCGATTTCGTTCCAATTCACATTCCAAGTAATATTCGGCATGCTAATTACATTGCCGGTTGCCAAATTGCATTATCTCTTATAGTTTCCGAGATATGGACTATCGATAATTTACACCTTAGGCTCTGCTTCTAACTTGGGCCCAAATTGTAAAATGGTCTTATCTATTGGCGATTTCGTTCCAATTCACATTCCAAGTAATATTCGGCATGCTAATTACATTGCCGGTTGCCAAATTGCATTATCTCTTATAGTTTCCGAGATATGGACTATCGATAATTTACACCTTAGGCTCTGCTTCTAACTTGGGCCCAAATTGTAAAATGGTCTTACCTATTGGCGATTTCGTTCCAATTCACATTGCAAGTAATATTAGGCATGCTAATTACATTGCCGGTTGCCAAATTGCATTATCTCTTATAGTTTCCGAGATATGGACTATCGATAATTTACACCTTAGGCTCTGCTTCTAACTTGGGCCCAAATTGTAAAATGGTCTTATCTATTGGCGATTTCGTTCCAATTCACATTCCAAGTAATATTCGGCATGCTAATTACATTGCCGGTTGCCAAATTGCATTATCTCTTATAGTTTCCGAGATATGGACTATCGATAATTTACATCTTAGGCTCTGCTTCTAACTTGGGCCCAAATTGTAAAATGGTCTTATCTATTGGCGATTTCGTTCCAATTCACATTCCAAGTAATATTCGGCATGCTAATTACATTGCCGGTTGCCAAATTGCATTATCTCTTATAGTTTCCGAGATATGGACTATCGATAATTTACACCTTAGGCTTTGCTTCTAACTTGGGCCCAAATTGTAAAATGGTCTTATCTATTGGCGATTTCGTCCCAATTCACATTCCAAGTGATATTCGGCATGCTAATTACATTGCCGGTTGCGAAATTGCATTATCTCTTATAGTTTCCGAGATATGGACTATCAATAATTTACACCTTAGGCTCTGCTTCTAACTTGGGCCCAAATTGTAAAATGGTCTTATCTATTGGCGATTTCGTTCCAATTCACATTCCAAGTAATATTCGGCATGCTAATTACATTGCCGGTTGCCAAATTGCATTATCTCTTATAGTTTCCGAGATATGGACTATCGATAATTTACACCTTAGGCTCTGCTTCTAACTTGGGCCCAAATTGTAAAATGGTCTTATCTATTGGCGATTTCGTTCCAATTCACATTCCAAGTAATATTCGGCATGCTAATTACATTGCCGGTTGCCAAATTGCATTATCTCTTATAGTTTCCGAGATATGGACTATCGATAATTTACACCTTAGGCTCTGCTTCTAACTTTTGCCCAAATTGTAAAATGGTCTTATCTATTGGCGATTTCGTTCCAATTCACATTCAAAGTAATATTCGGCATGCTAATTACATTGCCGGTTGCCAAATTGCATTATCTCTTATAGTTTCCGAGATATGGACTATCGATAATTTACACCTTAGGCTCTGCTTCTAACTTGGGCCCAAATTGTAAAATGGTCTTATCTATTGGCGATTTCGTTCCAATTCTCATTCCAAGTGATATTCGGCATGCTAATTATATTGCCGGTTGCCAAATTGCATTATCTCTTATAGTTTCCGAGATATGCACTATCAATAATTTACACCTTAGGCTCTGCTTCTAACTTGGGCCCAAATTGTAAAATGGTCTTATCTATTGGCGATTTCGTTCCAATTCACATTCCAAGTAATATTCGGCATGCTAATTACATTGCCGGTTGCCAAATTGCATTATCTCTTATAGTTTCCGAGATATGGACTATCGATAATTTTCACCTTAGGCTCTGCTTCTAACTTGGGCCCAAATTGTAAAATGGTCTTATCTATTGGCGATTTCGTTCCAATTCAAATTCCAAGTAATATTCGGCATGCTAATTACATTGCCGGTTGCCAAATTGCATTATCTCTTATAGTTTCCGAGATATGGACTATCGATAATTTACACCTTAGGCTCTGCTTCTAACTTGGGCCCAAATTGTAAAATGGTCTTATCTATTGGCGATTGCGTTCCAATTCACATTCCAAGTAATATTCGGCATGCTAATTACATTGCCGGTTGCCAAATTGCATTACCTCTTATAGTTTCCGAGATATGGACTATCGATAATTTACACCTTAGGCTCTGCTTCTAACTTGGGCCCAAATTGTAAAATGGTCTTATCTATTGGCGATTTCGTTCCAATTCACATTCCAAGTAATGTTCGGCATGCTAATTACATTGCCGGTTGCCAAATTGCATTATCTCTTATAGTTTCCGAGATATGGACTATCGATAATTTACACCTTAGGCTCTGCTTCTAACTTGGGCCCAAATTGTAAAATGGTCTTCTCTATTGGCGATTTCGTTCCAATTCACATTCCAAGTAATATTCGGCATGCTAATTACATTGCCGGTTGCCAAATTGCATTATCTCTTATAGTTTCCGAGATATGGACTATCAATAATTTACACCTTAGGCTCTGCTTCTAACTTGGGCCCAAATTGTAAAATGGTCTTATCTATTGGCGATTTCGTTCCAATTCACATTCCAAGTAATATTCGGCATGCTAATTACATTGCCGGTTGCCAAATTGCATTATCTCTTATAGTTTCCGAGATATGGACTATCGATAATTTACACCTTAGGCTCTGCTTCTAACTTGGGCCCAAATTGTAAAATGGTCTTATCTATTGGCGATTTCGTTCCAATTCACATTCCAAGTAATATTCGGCATGCTAATTACATTGCCGGTTGCCAAATTGCATTATCTCTTATAGTTTCCGAGATATGGACTATCGATAATTTACACCTTAGGCTCTGCTTCTAACTTGGGCCCAAATTGTAAAATGGTCTTATCTATTGGCGATTTCGTTCCAATTCACATTCCAAGTATTATTCGGCATGCTAATTACATTGCCGGTTGCCAAATTGCATTATCTCTTATAGTTTCCGAGATATGGACTATCGATAATTTACATCTTAGGCTCTGCTTCTAACTTGGGCCCAAATTGTAAAATCGTCTTATCTATTGGCGATTTCGTTCCAATTCACATTCCAAGTAATATTCGGCATGTTAATTACATTGCCGGTTGCCAAATTGCATTATCTCTTATAGTTTCCGAGATATGGACTATCGATAATTTACACCTTAGGCTCTGCTTCTAACTTGGGCCCAAATTGTAAAATGGTCTTATCTATTGGCGATTTCGTTCCAATTCACATTTCAAGTAATATCCGGCATGCTAATTACTTTGCCGGTTGCCAAATTGAATTATCTCTTATAGTTTCCGAGATATGGACTATCGATAATTTACACCTTAGGCTCTGCTTCTAACTTGGGCCCAAATTGTAAAATGGTCTTATCTATTGGCGATTTCGTTCCAATTCACATTCCAAGTAATATTCAACATGCTAATTACATTGCCGGTTGCCAAATTGCATTATCTCTTATAGTTTCCGAGATATGGACTATCGATAATTTACATCTTAGGCTCTGCTTCTAACTTGGGCCCAAATTGTAAAATGGTCTTATCTATTGGCGATTTCGTTCCAATTCACATTCCAAGTAATATTCGGCATGCTAATTACATTGCCGGTTGCCAAATTGCATTATCTCTTATAGTTTCCGAGATATGGACTATCGATAATTTACACCTTAGGCTCTGCTTCTAACTTGGGCCCAAATTGTAAAATGGTCTTATCTATTGGCGATTTCGTTCCAATTCTCATTCCAAGTGATATTCGGCATGCTAATTACATTGCCGGTTGCTAAATTGCATTATCTCTTATAGTTTCCGAGATATGGACTATCGATAATTTACACCTTAGGCTCTGCTTCTAACTTGGGCCCAAATTGTAAAATGGTCTTATCTATTGGCGATTTCGTTCCAATTCACACTCCAAGTAATATTCGGCATGCTAATTACATTGCCGGTTGCGAAATTGCATTATCTCTTATAGTTTCCGAGATATGCACTATCAATAATTTACACCTTAAGCTTTGCTTCTAACTTGGGCCCAAATTGTAAAATGGTCTTATCTATTGGCGATTTCGTTCCAATTCACATTCCGAGTAATATTCGGCATGCTAATTACATTGCCGGTTGCCAAATTGCATTATCTCTTATAGTTTCCGAGATATGGACTATCGATAATTTACACCTTAGTCTCTGCTTCTTACTTGGGCCCAAATTGTAAAATGGTCTTATCTATTGGCGATTTCGTTCCAATTCACATTCCAAGTAATATTCGGCATGCTAATTACATTGCCGGTTGCCAAATTGCATTATCTCTTATAGTTTCCGAGATATGGACTATCGATAATTTACACCTTAGGCTCTGCTTCTAACTTGGGCCCAAATTGTAAAATGGTCTTATCTATTGGCGATTGCGTTCCAATTCACATTCCAAGTAATATTCGGCATGCTAATTACATTGCCGGTTGCCAAATTGCATTACCTCTTATAGTTTCCGAGATATGGACTGTCGATAATTTACACCTTAGGCTCTGCTTCTAACTTGGGCCCAAATTGTAAAATGGTCTTATCTATTGGCGATTTCGTTCCAATTCACATTTCAAGTAATATTCGGCATGCTAATTACATTGCCGGTTGCCAAATTGCATTATCTCTTATAGTTTCCGAGATATGGACTATCGATAATTTACACCTTAGGCTCTGCTTCTAACTTGGGCCCAAATTGTAAAATGGTCTTCTCTATTGGCGATTTCGTTCCAATTCACATTCCAAGTAATATTCGGCATGCTAATTACATTGCCGGTTGCCAAATTGCATTATCTCTTATAGTTTCCGAGATATGGACTATCAATAATTTACACCTTAGGCTCTGCTTCTAACTTGGGCCCAAATTGTAAAATGGTCTTATCTATTGGCGATTTCGTTCCAATTCACATTCCAAGTAATATTCGGCATGCTAATTACATTGCCGGTTGCCAAATTGCATTATCTCTTATAGTTTCCGAGATATGGACTATCGATAATTTACACCTTAGGCTCTGCTTCTAACTTGGGCCCAAATTGTAAAATGGTCTTATCTATTGGCGATTTCGTTCCAATTCACATTCCAAGTAATATTCGGCATGCTAATTACATTGCCGGTTGCCAAATTGCATTATCTCTTATAGTTTCCGAGATATGGACTATCGATAATTTACACCTTAGGCTCTGCTTCTAACTTGGGCCCAAATTGTAAAATGGTCTTATCTATTGGCGATTTAGTTGCAATTCACATTCCAAGTAATATTCGGCATGCTAATTACATTGCCGGTTGCCAAATTGCATTATCTCTTATAGTTTCCGAGATATGGACTATCGATAATTTACACCTTAGGCTCTGCTTCTAACTTGGGCCCAAATTGTAAAATGGTCTTATCTATTGGCGATTTCGTTCCAATTCACATTCCAAGTAATATTCGGCATGCTAATTACATTGCCGGTTGCCAAATTGCATTATCTCTTATAGTTTCCGAGATATGGACTATCGATAATTTACATCTTAGGCTCTGCTTCTAACTTGGGCCCAAATTGTAAAATCGACTTATCTATTGGCGATTTCGTTCCAATTCACATTCCAAGTAATATTCGGCATGCTAATTACATTGCCGGTTGCCAAATTGCATTATCTCTTATAGTTTCCGAGATATGGACTATCGATAATTTACACCTTAGGCTCTGCTTCTAACTTGGGCCCAAATTGTAAAATGGTCTTATCTATTGGCGATTTCGTTCCAATTCACATTCCAAGTAATATCCGGCATGCTAATTACATTGCCGGTTGCCAAATTGAATTATCTCTTATAGTTTCCGAGATATGGACTATCGATAATTTACACCTTAGGCTCTGCTTCTAACTTGGGCCCAAATTGTAAAATGGTCTTATCTATTGGCGATTTCGTTCCAATTCACATTCCAAGTAATATTCGGCATGCTAATTACATTGCCGGTTGCCAAATTGCATTATCTCTTATAGTTTCCGAGATATGGTCTATCGATAATTTACATCTTAGGCTCTGCTTCTAACTTGGGCCCAAATTGTAAAATGGTCTTTTCTATTGGCGATTTCGTTCCAATTCACATTCCAAGTAATATTCGGCATGCTAATTACATTGCCGGTTGCCAAATTGCATTATCTCTTATAGTTTCCGAGATATGGACTATCGATAATTTACACCTTAGGCTCTGCTTCTAACTTGGGCCCAAATTGTAAAATCGTCTTATCTATTGGCGATTTCGTTCCAATTCACATTCCAAGTAATATTCGGCATGTTAATTACATTGCCGGTTGCCAAATTGCATTATCTCTTATAGTTTCCGAGATATGGACTATCGATAATTTACACCTTAGGCTCTGCTTCTAACTTGGGCCCAAATTGTAAAATGGTCTTATCTATTGGCGATTTCGTTCCAATTCACATTTCAAGTAATATTCGGCATGCTAATTACATTGCCGGTTGCCAAATTGCATTATCTCTTATAGTTTCCGAGATATGGACTATCGATAATTTACACCTTAGGCTCTGCTTCTAACTTGGGCCCAAATTGTAAAATGGTCTTATCTATTGGCGATTTCGTTCCAATTCACATTCCAAGTAATATCCGGCATGCTAATTACATTGCCGGTTGCCAAATTGGATTATCTCTTATAGTTTCCGAGATATGGACTATCGATAATTTACACCTTAGGCTCTGCTTCTAACTTGGGCCCAAATTGTAAAATGGTCTTATCTATTGGCGATTTCGTTCCAATTCACATTCCAAGTAATATTCGGCATGCTAATTACATTGCCGGTTGCCAAATTGCATTATCTCTTATAGTTTCCGAGATATGGTCTATCGATAATTTACATCTTAGGCTCTGCTTCTAACTTGGGCCCAAATTGTAAAATGGTCTTTTCTATTGGCGATTTCGTTCCAATTCACATTCCAAGTAATATTCGGCATGCTAATTACATTGCCGGTTGCCAAATTGCATTATCTCTTATAGTTTCCGAGATATGGACTATCGATAATTTACACCTTAGGCTCTGCTTCTAACTTGGGCCCAAATTGTAAAATGGTCTTATCTATTGGCGATTTCGTCCCAATTCACATTCCAAGTGATATTCGGCATGCTAATTACATTGCCGGTTGCGAAATTGCATTATCTCTTATAGTTTCCGAGATATGGACTATCAATAATTTACACCTTAGGCTCTGCTTCTAACTTGGGCCCAAATTGTAAAATGGTCTTATCTATTGGCGATTTCGTTCCAATTCACATTCCAAGTAATATTCGGCATGCTAATTACATTGCCGGTTGCCAAATTGCATTATCTCTTATAGTTTCCGAGATATGGACTATCGATAATTTACACCTTAGGCTCTGCTTCTAACTTGGGCCCAAATTGTAAAATGGTCTTATCTATTGGCGATTTCGTTCCAATTAACATTCCAAGTAATATTCGGCATGCTAATTACATTGCCGGTTGCCAAATTGCATTATCTCTTATAGTTTCCGAGATATGGACTATCGATAATTTACACCTTAGGCTCTGCTTCTAACTTGGGCCCAAATTGTAAAATGGTCTTCTCTATTGGCGATTTCGTTCCAATTCACATTCCAAGTAATATTCGGCATGCTAATTACATTGCCGGTTGCCAAATTGCATTACCTCTTATAGTTTCCGAGATATGGACTATCGATAATTTACACCTTAGGCTCTACTTCTAACTTGGGCCCAAATTGTAAAATGGTCTTATCTATTGGCGATTTCGTTCCAATTCACATTCCAAGTAATATTCGGCATGCTAATTACTTTGCCGGCTGCCAAATTGCATTAACTCTTATAGTTTCCGAGATATGGACTATCGATAATTTACACCTTAGGCTTTGCTTCTAACTTGGGCCCAAATTGTAAAATGGTCTTCTCTATTGGCGATTTCGTTCCAATTCACATTCCAAGTAATATTCGGCATGCTAATTACATTGCCGGTTGCCAAATTGCATTATCTCTTATAGTTTCCGAGATATGGACTATCAATAATTTACACCTTAGGCTCTGCTTCTAACTTGGGCCCAAATTGTAAAATGGTCTTATCTATTGATGATTTCGTTCCAATTCACATTCCAAGTAATATTCGGCATGCTAATTACATTGCCTGTTGCCAAATTCAATTATCTCTTATAGTTTCCGAGATATGGACTATCGATAATTTACACCTTAGGCTCTGCTTCTAACTTGGGCCCAAATTGTAAAATGGTCTTATCTATTGGCGATTTCGTTCCAATTCACATTCCAAGTAATATTCAACATGCTAATTACATTGCCGGTTGCCAAATTGCATTATCTCTTATAGTTTCCGAGATATGGACTATCGATAATTTACATCTTAGGCTCTGCTTCTAACTTGGGCCCAAATTGTAAAATGGTCTTATCTATTGGCGATTTCGTTCCAATTCACATTCCAAGTAATATTCGGCATGCTAATTACATTGCCGGTTGCCAAATTGCATTATCTCTTATAGTTTCCGAGATATGGACTATCGATAATTTACACCTTAGGCTCTGCTTCTAACTTGGGCCCAAATTGTAAAATGGTCTTATCTATTGGCGATTGCGTTCCAATTCACATTCCAAGTAATATTCGGCATGCTAATTACATTGCCGGTTGCCAAATTGCATTACCTCTTATAGTTTCCGAGATATGGACTATCGATAATTTACACCTTAGGCTCTGCTTCTAACTTGGGCCCAAATTGTAAAATGGTCTTATCTATTGGCGATTTCGATCCAATTCACATTCCAAGTAATATTCGGCATGCTAATTACATTGCCGGTTGCCAAATTGCATTATCTCTTATAGTTTCCGAGATATGGACTATCGATAATTTACACCTTAGGCTCTGCTTCTAACTTGGGCCCAAATTGTAAAATGGTCTTATCTATTGGCGATTTCGTTCCAATTCACATTCCAAGTAATATTCGGCATGCTAATTACATTGCCGGTTGCCAAATTGCATTATCTCTTATAGTTTCCGAGATATGGACTATCGATAATTTACACCTTAGGCTATGCTTCTAACTTGGGCCCAAATTGTAAAATGGTCTTATCTATTGGCGATTTAGTTGCAATTCACATTCCAAGTAATATTCGGCATGCTAATTACATTGCCGGTTGCCAAATTGCATTATCTCTTATAGTTTCCGAGATATGTACTATCGATAATTTACACCTTAGGCTCTGCTTCTAACTTGGGCCCAAATTGTAAAATGGTCTTATCTATTGGCGATTTCGTTCCAATTCACATTCCAAGTAATATTCGGCATGCTAATTACATTGCCGGTTGCCAAATTGCATTATCTCTTATAGTTTCCGAGATATGTACTATCGATAATTTACACCTTAGGCTCTGCTTCTAACTTGGGCCCAAATTGTAAAATCGACTTATCTATTGGCGATTTCGTTCCAATTCACATTCCAAGTAATATTCGGCATGCTAATTACATTGCCGGTTGCCAAATTGCATTATCTCTTATAGTTTCCGAGATATGGACTATCGATAATTTACACCTTAGGCTCTGCTTCTAACTTGGGCCCAAATTGTAAAATGGTCTTATCTATTGGCGATTTCGTTCCAATTCACATTCCAAGTAATATCCGGCATGCTAATTACATTGCCGGTTGCCAAATTGCATTATCTCTTATAGTTTCCGAGATATGGACTATCGATAATTTACACCTTAGGCTCTGCTTCTAACTTGGGCCCAAATTGTAAAATGGTCTTATCTATTGGCGATTTCGTCCCAATTCACATTCCAAGTGTTATTCGGCATGCTAATTACATTGCCGGTTGCGAAATTGCATTATCTCTTATAGTTTCCGAGATATGGACTATCAATAATTTACACCTTAGGCTCTGCTTCTAACTTGGGCCCAAATTGTAAAATGGTCTTATCTATTGGCGATTTCGTTCCAATTCACATTCCAAGTAATATTCGGCATGCTAATTACATTGCCGGTTGCCAAATTGCATTATCTCTTATAGTTTCCGAGATATGGACTATCGATAATTTACACCTTAGGCTCTGCTTCTAACTTGGGCCCAAATTGTAAAATGGTCTTATCTATTGGCGATTTCGTTCCAATTAACATTCCAAGTAATATTCGGCATGCTAATTACATTGCCGGTTGCCAAATTGCATTATCTCTTATAGTTTCCGAGATATGGACTATCGATAATTTACACCTTAGGCTCTGCTTCTAACTTGTGCCCAAATTGTAAAATGGTCTTCTCTATTGGCGATTTCGTTCCAATTCACATTCCAAGTAATATCCGGCATGCTAATTACATTGACGGTTGCCAAATTGAATTATCTCTTATAGTTTCCGAGATATGGACTATCGATAATTTACACCTTAGGCTCTGCTTCTAACTTGGGCCCAAATTGTAAAATGGTCTTACCTATTGGCGATTTCGTTCCAATTCACATTCCAAGTAATATTCGGCATGCTAATTACATTGCCGGTTGCCAAATTGCATTATCTCTTATAGTTTCCGAGATATGGACTATCGATAATTTACACCTTAGGCTCTGCTTCTAACTTGGGCCCAAATTGTAAAATGGTCTTATCTATTGGCGATTTCGTTCCAATTCACATTCCAAGTAATATTCGGCATGCTAATTACATTGCCGGTGGCCAAATTGCATTATCTCTTATAGTTTCCGAGATATGGACTATCGATAATTT
This sequence comes from Rhynchophorus ferrugineus, assembly GCF_030347505.1. Classification (NCBI taxonomy): domain Eukaryota; kingdom Metazoa; phylum Arthropoda; class Insecta; order Coleoptera; family Curculionidae; genus Rhynchophorus; species Rhynchophorus ferrugineus. The sequence continues at coordinate 213,289 of NW_027472692.1, forward strand.
ACATCTTAGGCTCTGCTTCTAACTTGGGCCCAAATTGTAAAATCGTCTTATCTATTGGCGATTTCGTTCCAATTCACATTCCAAGTAATATTCGGCATGCTAATTACATTGCCGGTTGCCAAATTGCATTATCTCTTATAGTTTCTGAGATATGGACTATCGATAATTTACACCTTAGGCTCTGCTTCTAACTTGGGCCCAAATTGTAAAATGATCTTATCTATAGGCGATTTCGTTCCAATTCACATTCCAAGTAATATCCGGCATGCTAATTACTTTGCCGGTTGCCAAATTGAATTATCTCTTATAGTTTCCGAGATATGGACTATCGATAATTTACACCTTAGGCTCTGCTTCTAACTTGGGCCCAAATTGTAAAATGGTCTTATCTATTGGCGATTTCGTCACAATTCACATTCCAAGTGATATTCGGCATGCTAATTACATTGCCGGTTGCGAAATTGCATTATCTCTTATAGTTTCCGAGATATGGACTATCAATAATTTACACCTTAGGCTCTGCTTCTAACTTGGGCCCAAATTGTAAAATGGTCTTATCTATTGGCGATTTCGTTCAAATTCACATTCCAAGTAATATTCGGCATGCTAATTACATTGCCGGTTGCCAAATTGCATTATCTCTTATAGTTTCCGAGATATGGACTATCGATAATTTACACCTTAGGCTCTGCTTCTAACTTGGGCCCAAATTGTAAAATGGTCTTATCTATTGGCGATTTCGTTCCAATTCACATTCCAAGTAATATTCGGCATGCTAATTACATTGCCGGTTGCCAAATTGCATTATCTCTTATAGTTTCCGAGATATGGACTATCGATAATTTACACCTTAGGCTCTGCTTCTAACTTGGGCCCAAATTGTAAAATGGTCTTATCTATTGGCGATTTCGTTCCAATTCTCATTCCAAGTAATATTCGGCATGTTAATTACATTGCCGGTTGCCAAATTGTATTATCTCTTATAGTTTCCGAGATATGGACTATCGATAATTTACACCTTAGGCTCTGCTTCTAACTTGGGCCCAAATTGTAAAATGGTCTTATCTATTGGCGATTTCGTTCCAATTCACATTCCAAGTAATATTCGGCATGCTAATTACATTGCCGGTTGCCAAATTGCATTATCTCTTATAGTTTCCGAGATATGGACTATCGATAATTTACACCTTAGGCTCTGCTTCTAACTTGGGCCCAAATTGTAAAATGGTCTTATCTATTGGCGATTTCGTTCCAATTCACATTCCAAGTAATATTCGGCATGCTAATTACATTGCCGGTTGCCAAATTGCATTATCTCTTATAGTTTCCGAGATATGGACTATCGATAATTTACACCTTAGGCTCTGCTTCTAACTCGGGCCCAAATTGTAAAATGGTCTTATCTATTGGCGATTTCGTTCCAATTCACACTCCAAGTAATATTCGGCATGCTAATTACATTGCCGGTTGCGAAATTGCATTATCTCTTATAGTTTCCGAGATATGGACTATCAATAATTTACACCTTAGGCTCTGCTTCTAACTTGGGCCCAAATTGTAAAATGGTCTTATCTATTGGCGATTTCGTTCCAATTCACATTCCAAGTAATATTCGGCATGCTAATTACATTGCCGGTTGCCAAATTGCATTATCTCTTATAGTTTCCGAGATATGGACTATCGATAATTTACACCTTAGGCTCTGCTTCAAACTTGGGCCCAAATTGTAAAATGGTCTTATCTATTGGCGATTTCGTTCCAATTCACATTCCAAGTAATATTCGGCATGCTAATTACATTGCCGGTTGCCAAATTGCATTATCTCTTATAGTTTCCGTGATATGGACTATCGATAATTTACACCTTAGTCTCTGCTTCTAACTTGGGCCCAAATAGTAAAATGGTCTTATCTATTGGCGATTTCGTTCCAATTCACATTCCAAGTAATATTCGGCATGCTAATTACATTGCCGGTTGCCAAATTGCATTATCTCTTATAGTTTCCGAGATATGGACTATCGATAATTTACACCTTAGGCTCTGCTTCTAACTTGGGCCCAAATTGTAAAATGGTCTTCTCTATTGGCGATTTCGTTCCAATTCACATTCCAAGTAATATTCGCCATGCTAATTACATTGCCGGTTGCCAAATTGCATTACCTCTTATAGTTTCCGAGATATGGACTATCGATAATTTACACCTTAGGCTCTGCTTCTAACTTGGGCCCAAATTGTAAAATGGTCTTATCTATTGGCGATTTCGTCCCAATTCACATTCCAAGTAATATTCGGCATGCTAATTACATTGCCGGTTGCCAAATTGCATTATCTCTTATAGTTTCCGAGATATGGACTATCGATAATTTACACCTTAGGCTCTGCTTCTAACTTGGGCCCAAATTGTAAAATGGTCTTATCTATTGGCGATTTCGTCCCAATTCACATTCCAAGTAATATTCGGCATGCTAATTACATTGCCGGTTGCGAAATTGCATTATATCTTATAGTTTCCGAGATATGGACTATCAATAATTTACACCTTAGGCTCTGCTTCTAACTTGGGCCCAAATTGTAAAATGGTCTTATCTATTGGCGATTTCGTCCCAATTCACATTCCAAGTAATATTCGGCATGCTAATTACATTGCCGGTTGCGAAATTGCATTATATCTTATAGTTTCCGAGATATGGACTATCAATAATTTACACCTTAGGCTCTGCTTCTAACTTGGGCCCAAATTGTAAAATGGCCTTATCTATTGGCGATTTCGTTCCAATTCACATTCCAAGTAATATTCGGCATGCTAATTACATTGCCGGTTGCCAAATTGCATTATCTCTTATAGTTTCCGAGATATGGACTATCGATAATTTACACCTTAGGCTCTGCTTCTAACTTGGTCCCAAATTGTAAAATGGTCTTATCTATTGGCGATTTCGTTCCAATTCACATTCCAAGTAATATTCGGCATGCTAATTACATTGCCGGTTGCCAAATTGCATTATCTCTTATAGTTTCCGAGATATGGACTATCGATAATTTACACCTTAGGCTCTGCTTCTAACTTGGGCCCAAATTGTAAAATGGTCTTATCTATTGGCGATTTCGTTCCAATTCACATTCCAAGTAATATTCGGCATGCTAATTACATTGCCGGTTGCCAAATTGCATTATCTCTTATAGTTTCCGAGATATGGACTATCGATAATTTACACCTTAGGCTCTGCTTCTAACTTGGGCCCAAATTGTAAAATGGTCTTATCTATTGGCGATTTCGTTCCAATTCACATTCCAAGTAATATTCGGCATGCTAATTACATTGCCGGTTGCCAAATTGCATTATCTCTTATAGTTTCCGAGATATGGACTATCGATAATTTACACCTTAGGCTCTGCTTCTAACTCGGGCCCAAATTGTAAAATGGTCTTATCTATAGGCGATTTCGTTCCAATTCACACTCCAAGTAATATTCGGCATGCTAATTACATTGCCGGTTGCGAAATTGCATTATCTCTTATAGTTTCCGAGATATGGACTATCAATAATTTACACCTTAGGCTCTGCTTCTAACTTGGGCCCAAATTGTAAAATGGTCTTATCTATTGGCGATTTCGTTCCAATTCACATTCCAAGTAATATTCGGCATGCTAATTACATTGCCGGTTGCCAAATTGCATTATCTCTTATAGTTTCCGAGATATGGACTATCGATAATTTACACCTTAGGCTCTGCTTCAAACTTGGGCCCAAATTGTAAAATGGTCTTATCTATTGGCGATTTCGTTCCAATGCACATTCCAAGTAATATTCGGCATGCTAATTACATTGCCGGTTGCCAAATTGCATTATCTCTTATAGTTTCCGAGATATGGACTATCGATAATTTACACCTTAGGCTCTGCTTCTAACTTGGGCCCAAATTGTAAAATGGTCTTATCTATTGGCGATTTCGTTCCAATTCACATTCCAAGTAATATTCGGCATGCTAATTACATTGCCGGTTGCCAAATTGCATTATCTCTTATAGTTTCCGAGATATGGACTATCGATAATTTACACCTTAGGCTCTGCTTCTAACTCGGGCCCAAATTGTAAAATGGTCTTATCTATAGGCGATTTCGTTCCAATTCACACTCCAAGTAATATTCGGCATGCTAATTACATTGCCGGTTGCGAAATTGCATTATCTCTTATAGTTTCCGAGATATGGACTATCAATAATTTACACCTTAGGCTCTGCTTCTAACTTGGGCCCAAATTGTAAAATGGTCTTATCTATTGGCGATTTCGTTCCAATTCACATTCCAAGTAATATTCGGCATGCTAATTACATTGCCGGTTGCCAAATTGCATTATCTCTTATAGTTTCCGAGATATGGACTATCGATAATTTACACCTTAGGCTCTGCTTCAAACTTGGGCCCAAATTGTAAAATGGTCTTATCTATTGGCGATTTCGTTCCAATTCACATTCCAAGTAATATTCGGCATGCTAATTACATTGCCGGTCGCCATATTGCATTATCTCTTATAGTTTCCGAGATATGGACTATCGATAATTTACATCTTAGGCTCTGCTTCTAACTTGGGCCCAAATTGTAAAATCGTCTTATCTATTGGCGATTTCGTTCCAATTCACATTCCAAGTAGTATTCGGCATGCTAATTACATTGCCGGTTGCCAAATTGCATTATCTCTTATAGTTTATGAGATATGGACTATCGATAATTTACACCTTAGGCTCTGCTTCTAATTTGGGCCCAAATTGTAAAATGGTCTTATCTATTGGCGATTTCGTTCCAATTCACATTCCAAGTAATATCCGGCATGCTAATTACATTGCCGGTTGCCAAATTGAATTATCTCTTATAGTTTCCGAGATATGGACTATCGATAATTTACACCTTAGGCTCTGCTTCTAACTTGGGCCCAAATTGTAAAATGGTCTTATCTATTGGCGATTTCGTTCCAATTCACATTCCAAGTAATATTCGGCATGCTAATTACATTGCCGGTTGCCAAATTGCATTATCTCTTATAGTTTCCGAGATATGGACTATCGATAATTTACATCTTAGGCTCTGCTTCTAACTTGGGCCCAAATTGTAAAATGGTCTTATCTATTGGCGATTTCGTTCCAATTTACATTCCAAGTAATATTCGGCATGCTAATTACATTGCCGGTTGCCAAATTGCATTATCTCTTATAGTTTCCGAGATATGGACTATCGATAATTTACACCTTAGGCTCTGCTTCTAACTTGGGCCCAAATTGTAAAATGGTCTTATCTATTGGCGATTTCGTCCCAATTCACATTCCAAGTAATATTCGGCATGCTAATTACATTGCCGGTTGCGAAATTGCATTATATCTTATAGTTTCCGAGATATGGACTATCAATAATTTACACCTTAGGCTCTGCTTCTAACTTGGGCCCAAATTGTAAAATGGCCTTATCTATTGGCGATTTCGTTCCAATTCACATTCCAAGTAATATTCGGCATGCTAATTACATTGCCGGTTGCCAAATTGCATTATCTCTTATAGTTTCCGAGATATGGACTATCGATAATTTACACCTTAGGCTCTGCTTCTAACTTGGTCCCAAATTGTAAAATGGTCTTATCTATTGGCGATTTCGTTCCAATTCACATTCCAAGTAATATTCGGCATGCTAATTACATTGCCGGTTGCCAAATTGCATTATCTCTTATAGTTTCCGAGATATGGACTATCGATAATTTACACCTTAGGCTCTGCTTCTAACTTGGGCCCAAATTGTAAAATGGTCTTATCTATTGGCGATTTCATTCCAATTCACATTCCAAGTAATATTCGGCATGCTAATTACATTGCCGGTTGCCAAATTGCATTATCTCTTATAGTTTCCGAGATATGGACTATCGATAATTTACACCTTAGGCTCTGCTTCTAACTTGGGCCCAAATTGTAAAATGGTCTTATCTATTGGCGATTTCGTTCCAATTCACATTCCAAGTAATATTCGGCATGCTAATTACATTGCCGGTTGCCAAATTGCATTATCTCTTATAGTTTCCGAGATATGGACTATCGATAATTTACACCTTAGGCTCTGCTTCTAACTCGGGCCCAAATTGTAAAATGGTCTTATCTATTGGCGATTTCGTTCCAATTCACACTCCAAGTAATATTCGGCATGCTAATTACATTGCCGGTTGCGAAATTGCATTATCTCTTATAGTTTCCGAGATATGGACTATCAATAATTTACACCTTAGGCTCTGCTTCTAACTTGGGCCCAAATTGTAAAATGGTCTTATCTATTGGCGATTTCGTTCCAATTCACATTCCAAGTAATATTCGGCATGCTAATTACATTGCCGGTTGCCAAATTGCATTATCTCTTATAGTTTCCGAGATATGGACTATCGATAATTTACACCTTAGGCTCTGCTTCAAACTTGGGCCCAAATTGTAAAATGGTCTTATCTATTGGCGATTTCGTTCCAATTCACATTCCAAGTAATATTCGGCATGCTAATTACATTGCCGGTTGCCAAATTGCATTATCTCTTATAGTTTCCGTGATATGGACTATCGATAATTTACACCTTAGTCTCTGCTTCTAACTTGGGCCCAAATAGTAAAATGGTCTTATCTATTGGCGATTTCGTTCCAATTCACATTCCAAGTAATATTCGGCATGCTAATTACATTGCCGGTTGCCAAATTGCATTATCTCTTATAGTTTCCGAGATATGGACTATCGATAATTTACACCTTAGGCTCTGCTTCTAACTTGGGCCCAAATTGTAAAATGGTCTTCTCTATTGGCGATTTCGTTCCAATTCACATTCCAAGTAATATTCGCCATGCTAATTACATTGCCGGTTGCCAAATTGCATTACCTCTTATAGTTTCCGAGATATGGACTATCGATAATTTACACCTTAGGCTCTGCTTCTAACTTGGGCCCAAATTGTAAAATGGTCTTATCTATTGGCGATTTCGTCCCAATTCACATTCCAAGTAATATTCGGCATGCTAATTACATTGCCGGTTGCGAAATTGCATTATATCTTATAGTTTCCGAGATATGGACTATCAATAATTTACACCTTAGGCTCTGCTTCTAACTTGGGCCCAAATTGTAAAATGGCCTTATCTATTGGCGATTTCGTTCCAATTCACATTCCAAGTAATATTCGGCATGCTAATTACATTGCCGGTTGCCAAATTGCAGTATCTCTTATAGTTTCCGAGATATGGACTATCGATAATTTACACCTTAGGCTCTGCTTCTAACTTGGTCCCAAATTGTAAAATGGTCTTATCTATTGGCGATTTCGTTCCAATTCACATTCCAAGTAATATTCGGCATGCTAATTACATTGCCGGTTGCCAAATTGCATTATCTCTTATAGTTTGCGAGATATGGACTATCGATAATTTACACCTTAGGCTCTGCTTCTAACTCGGGCCCAAATTGTAAAATGGTCTTATCTATTGGCGATTTCGTTCCAATTCACACTCCAAGTAATATTCGGCATGCTAATTACATTGCCGGGTGCCAAATTGCATTATCTCTTATAGTTTCCGAGATATGGACTATCGATAATTTACACCTTAGGCTCTGCTTCTAACTTGGGCCCAAATTGTAAAATGGTCTTCTCTATTGGCGATTTCGTTCCAATTCACATTCCAAGTAATATTCGGCATGCTAATTACATTGCCGGTTGCCAAATTGCATTATCTCTTATAGTTTCCGAGATATGGACTATCGATAATTTACACCTTAGGCTCTGCTTCTAACTTGGGCCCAAATTGTAAAATGGTCTTCTCTATTGGCGATTTCGTTCCAATTCACATTCCAAGTAATATCCGGCATGCTAATTACATTGCCGGTTGCCAAATTGAATTATCTCTTATAGTTTCCGAGATATGGACTATCGATAATTTACACCTTAGGCTCTGCTTCTAACTTGGGCCCAAATTGTAAAATGGTCTTACCTATTGGCGATTTCGTTCCAATTCACATTCCAAGTAATATTCGGCATGCTAATTACATTGCCGGTTGCCAAATTGCATTATCTCTTATAGTTTCCGAGATATGGACTATCGATAATTTACACCTTAGGCTCTGCTTCTAACTTGGGCCCAAATTGTAAAATGGTCTTATCTATTGGCGATTTCGTTCCAATTCACATTCCAAGTAATATTCGGCATGCTAATTACATTGCCGGTTGCCATATTGCATTATCTCTTATAGTTTCCGAGATATGGACTATCGATAATTTACATCTTAGGCTCTGCTTCTAACTTGGGTCCAAATTGTAAAATCGTCTTATCTATTGGCGATTTCGTTCCAATTCACATTCCAAGTAATATTCGGCATGCTAATGACATTGCCGGTTGCCAAATTGCATTATCTCTTATAGTTTATGAGATATGGACTATCGATAATTTACACCTTAGGCTCGGCTTCTAACTTGGGCCCAAATTGTAAAATGGTCTTATCTATTGGCGATTTCGTTCCAATTCACATTCCAAGTAATATCCGGCATGCTAATTACATTGCCGGTTGCCAAATTGAATTATCTCTTATAGTTTCCGAGATATGGACTATCGATAATTTACACCTTAGGCTCTGCTTCTAACTTGGGCCCAAATTGTAAAATGGTCTTATCTATTGGCGATTTCGTTCCAATTCACATTCCAAGTAATATTCGGCATGCTAATTACATTGCCGGTTGCCAAATTGCATTATCTCTTATAGTTTCCGAGATATGGACTATCGATAATTTACATCTTAGGCTCTGCTTCTAACTTGGGCCCAAATTGTAAAATGGTCTTATCTATTGGCGATTTCGTTCCAATTCACATTCCAAGTAATATTCGGCATGCTAATTACATTGCCGGTTGCCAAATTGCATTATCTCTTATAGTTTCCGAGATATGGACTATCGATAATTTACACCTTAGGCTCTGCTTCTAACTTGGGCCCAAATTGTAAAATGGTCTTATCTATTGGCGATTTCGTCCCAATTCACATTCCAAGTAATATTCGGCATGCTAATTACATTGCCGGTTGCGAAATTGCATTATATCTTATAGTTTCCGAGATATGGACTATCAATAATTTACACCTTAGGCTCTGCTTCTAACTTGGGCCCAAATTGTAAAATGGCCTTATCTATTGGCGATTTCGTTCCAATTCACATTCCAAGTAATATTCGGCATGCTAATTACATTGCCGGTTGCCAAATTGCATTATCTCTTATAGTTTCCGAGATATGGACTATCGATAATTTACACCTTAGGCTCTGCTTCTAACTTGGTCCCAAATTGTAAAATGGTCTTATCTATTGGCGATTTCGTTCCAATTCACATTCCAAGTAATATTCGGCATGTTAATTACATTGCCGGTTGCCAAATTGCATTATCTCTTATAGTTTCCGAGATATGGACTATCGATAATTTACACCTTAGGCTCTGCTTCTAACTTGGGCCCAAATTGTAAAATGGTCTTATCTATTGGCGATTTCGTTCCAATTCACATTCCAAGTAATATTCGGCATGCTAATTACATTGCCGGTTGCCAAATTGCATTATCTCTTATAGTTTCCGAGATATGGACTATCGATAATTTACACCTTAGGCTCTGCTTCTAACTTGGGCCCAAATTGTAAAATGGTCTTATCTATTGGCGATTTCGTTCCAATTCACATTCCAAGTAATATTCGGCATGCTAATTACATTGCCGGTTGCTAAATTGCATTATCTCTTATAGTTTCCGAGATATGGACTATCGATAATTTACACCTTAGGCTCTGCTTCTAACTCGGGCCCAAATTGTAAAATGGTCTTATCTATTGGCGATTTCGTTCCAATTCACACTCCAAGTAATATTCGGCATGCTAATTACATTGCCGGTTGCGAAATTGCATTATCTCTTATAGTTTCCGAGATATGGACTATCAATAATTTACACCTTAGGCTCTGCTTCTAACTTGGGTCCAAATTGTAAAATGGTCTTATCTATTGGCGATTTCGTTCCAATTCACATTCCAAGTAATATTCGGCATGCTAATTACATTGCCGGTTGCCAAATTGCATTATCTCTTATAGTTTCCGAGATATGGACTATCGATAATTTACACCTTAGGCTCTGCTTCTAACTCGGGCCCAAATTGTAAAATGGTCTTATCTATTGGCGATTTCGTTCCAATTCACACTCCAAGTAATATTCGGCATGCTAATTACATTGCCGGTTGCCAAATTGCATTATCTCTTATAGTTTCCGAGATATGGACTATCGATAATTTACACCTTAGGCTCTGCTTCTAACATGGGCCCAAATTGTAAAATGGTCTTCTCTATTGGCGATTTCGTTCCAATTCACATTCCAAGTAATATTCGGCATGCTAATTACATTGCCGGTTGCCAAATTGCATTATCTCTTATAGTTTCCGAGATATGGACTATCGATAATTTACACCTTAGGCTCTGCTTCTAACTTGGGCCCAAATTGTAAAATGGTCTTCTCTATTGGCGATTTCGTTCCAATTCACATTCCAAGTAATATTCGGCGTGCTAATTACATTGCCGGTTGCCAAATTGCATTATCTCTTATAGTTTCCGAGATATGGACTATCGATAATTTACACCTTAGGCTCTGCTTCTAACTTGGGCCCAAATTGTAAAATGGTCTTCTCTATTGGCGATTTCGTTCCAATTCACATTCCAAGTAATATTCGGCATGCTAATTACATTGCCGGTTGCCAAATTGCATTATCTTTTATAGTTTCCGAGATATGGACTATCGATAATTTACACCTTAGGCTCTGCTTCTAACTTGGGCCCAAATTGTAAAATCGTCTTATCTATTGGCGATTTCGTTCCAATTCACATTCCAAGTAATATTCGGCATGCTAATTACATTGCCGGTTGCCAAATTGCATTATCTCTTATAGTTTCCGAGATATGGACTATCGGTAATTTACACCTTAGGCTCTGCTTCTAACTTGGGCCCAAATTGTAAAATGGTCTTATCTATTGGCGATTTCGTTCCAATTCACATTCCAAGTAATATTCGGCATGCTAATTACATTGCCGGTTGCTAAATTGCATTATCTCTTATAGTTTCCGAGATATGGACTATCGATAATTTACACCTTAGGCTCTGCTTCTAACTCGGGCCCAAATTGTAAAATGGTCTTATCTATTGGCGATTTCGTTCCAATTCACACTCCAAGTAATATTCGGCATGCTAATTACATTGCCGGTTGCGAAATTGCATTATCTCTTATAGTTTCCGAGATATGGACTATCAATAATTTACACCTTAGGCTCTGCTTCTAACTTGGGCCCAAATTGTAAAATGGTCTTATCTATTTTCGATTTCGTTCCAATTCACATTCCAAGTAATATTCGGCATGCTAATTACATTGCCGGTTGCCAAATTGCATTATCTCTTATAGTTTCCGAGATATGGACTATCGATAATTTACACCTTAGGCTCTGCTTCTAACTCGGGCCCAAATTGTAAAATGGTCTTATCTATTGGCGATTTCGTTCCAATTCACACTCCAAGTAATATTCGGCATGCTAATTACATTGCCGGTTGCCAAATTGCATTATCTCTTATAGTTTCCGAGATATGGACTATCGATAATTTACACCTTAGGCTCTGCTTCTAACTTGGGCCCAAATTGTAAAATGGTCTTCTCTATTGGCGATTTCGTTCCAATTCACATTCCAAGTAATATTCGGCATGCTAATTACATTGCCGGTTGCCAAATTGCATTATCTCTTATAGTTTCCGAGATATGGACTATCGATAATTTACACCTTAGGCTCTGCTTCTAACTTGGGCCCAAATTGTAAAATGGTCTTCTCTATTGGCGATTTCGTTCCAATTCACATTCCAAGTAATATTCGGCATGCTAATTACATTGCCGGTTGCCAAATTGCATTATCTCTTATAGTTTCCGAGATATGGACTATCGATAATTTACACCTTAGGCTCTGCTTCTAACTTGGGCCCAAATTGTAAAATGGTCTTCTCTATTGGCGATTTCGTTCCAATTCACATTCCAAGTAATATTCGGCATGCTAATTACATTGCCGGTTGCCAAATTGCATTATCTCTTATAGTTTCCGAGATATGGACTATCGATAATTTACACCTTAGGCTCTGCTTCTAACTCGGGCCCAAATTGTAAAATGGTCTTATCTATTGGCGATTTCGTTCCAATTCACACTCCAAGTAATATTCGGCATGCTAATTACATTGCCGGTTGCGAAATTGCATTATCTCTTATAGTTTCCGAGATATGGACTATCAATAATTTACACCTTAGGCTCTGCTTCTAACTTGGGCCCAAATTGTAAAATGGTCTTATCTATTGGCGATTTCGTTCCAATTCACATTCCAAGTAATATTCGGCATGCTAATTACATTGCCGGTTGCCAAATTGCATTATCTCTTATAGTTTCCGAGATATGGACTATCGATAATTTACACCTTAGGCTCTGCTTCAAACTTGGGCCCAAATTGTAAAATGGTCTTATCTATTGGCGATTTCGTTCCAATTCACATTCCAAGTAATATTCGGCATGCTAATTACATTGCCGGTTGCCAAATTGCATTATCTCTTATAGTTTCCGTGATATGGACTATCGATAATTTACACCTTAGTCTCTGCTTCTAACTTGGGCCCAAATTGTAAAATGGTCTTATCTATTGGCGATTTCGTTCCATTTCACATTCCAAGTAATATTCGGCATGCTAATTACATTGCCGGTTGCCAAATTGCATTATCTCTTATAGTTTCCGAGATATGGACTATCGATAATTTACACCTTAGGCTCTGCTTCTAACTTGGGCCCAAATTGTAAAATGGTCTTCTCTATTGGCGATTTCGTTCCAATTCACATTCCAAGTAATATTCGCCATGCTAATTACATTGCCGGTTGCCAAATTGCATTACCTCTTATAGTTTCCGAGATATGGACTATCGATAATTTATACCTTAGGCTCTGCTTCTAACTTGGGCCCAAATTGTAAAATGGTCTTATCTATTGGCGATTTCGTCCCAATTCACATTCCAAGTAATATTCGGCATGCTAATTACATTGCCGGTTGCGAAATTGTATTATATCTTATAGTTTCCGAGATATGGACTATCAATAATTTACACCTTAGGCTCTGCTTCTAACTTGGGCCCAAATTGTAAAATGGCCTTATCTATTGGCGATTTCGTTCCAATTCACATTCCAAGTAATATTCGGCATGCTAATTACATTGCCGGTTGCCAAATTGCATTATCTCTTATAGTTTCCGAGATATGGACTATCGATAATTTACACCTTAGGCTCTGCTTCTAACTTGGTCCCAAATTGTAAAATGGTCTTATCTATTGGCGATTTCGTTCCAATTCACATTCCAAGTAATATTCGGCATGCTAATTACATTGCCGGTTGCCAAATTGCATTATCTCTTATAGTTTCCGAGATATGGACTATCGATAATTTACACCTTAGGCTCTGCTTCTAACTTGGGCCCAAATTGTAAAATGGTCTTATCTATTGGCGATTTCGTTCCAATTCACATTCCAAGTAATATTCGGCATGCTAATTACATTGCCGGTTGCCAAATTGCATTATCTCTTATAGTTTGCGAGATATGGACTATCGATAATTTACACCTTAGGCTCTGCTTCTAACTCGGGCCCAAATTGTAAAATGGTCTTATCTATTGGCGATTTCGTTCCAATTCACACTCCAAGTAATATTCGGCATGCTAATTACATTGCCGGGTGCCAAATTGCATTATCTCTTATAGTTTCCGAGATATGGACTATCGATAATTTACACCTTAGGCTCTGCTTCTAACTTGGGCCCAAATTGTAAAATGGTCTTCTCTATTGGCGATTTCGTTCCAATTCACATTCCAAGTAATATTCGGCATGCTAATTACATTGCCGGTTGCCAAATTGCATTATCTCTTATAGTTTCCGAGATATGGACTATCGATAATTTACACCTTAGGCTCTGCTTCTAACTTGGGCCCAAATTGTAAAATGGTCTTCTCTATTGGCGATTTCGTTCCAATTCACATTCCAAGTAATATCCGGCATGCTAATTACATTGCCGGTTGCCAAATTGAATTATCTCTTATAGTTTCCGAGATATGGACTATCGATAATTTACACCTTAGGCTCTGCTTCTAACTTGGGCCCAAATTGTAAAATGGTCTTACCTATTGGCGATTTCGTTCCAATTCACATTCCAAGTAATATTCGGCATGCTAATTACATTGCCGGTTGCCAAATTGCATTATCTCTTATAGTTTCCGAGATATGGACTATCGATAATTTACACCTTAGGCTCTGCTTCTAACTTGGGCCCAAATTGTAAAATGGTCTTATCTATTGGCGATTTCGTTCCAATTCACATTCCAAGTAATATTCGGCATGCTAATTACATTGCCGGTTGCCATATTGCATTATCTCTTATAGTTTCCGAGATATGGACTATCGATAATTTACATCTTAGGCTCTGCTTCTAACTTGGGCCCAAATTGTAAAATCGTCTTATCTATTGGCGATTTCGTTCCAATTCACATTCCAAGTAATATTCGGCATGCTAATTACATTGCCGGTTGCCAAATTGCATTATCTCTTATAGTTTATGAGATATGGACTATCGATAATTTACTTAGGCTCTGCTTCTAACTTGGGCCCAAATTGTAAAATGGTCTTATCTATTGGCGATTTCGTTCCAATTCACATTCCAAGTAATATCCGGCATGCTAATTACATTGTCGGTTGCCAAATTGAATTATCTCTTATAGTTTCCGAGATATGGACTATCGATAATTTACACCTTAGGCTCTGCTTCTAACTTGGGCCCAAATTGTAAAATGGTCTTATCTATTGGCGATTTCGTTCCAATTCACATTCCAAGTAATATTCGGCATGCTAATTACATTGCCGGTTGCCAAATTGCATTATCTCTTATAGTTTCCGAGATATGGACTATCGATAATTTACATCTTAGGCTCTGCTTCTAACTTGGGCCCAAATTGTAAAATGGTCTTATCTATTGGCGATTTCGTTCCAATTCACATTCCAAGTAATATTCGGCATGCTAATTACATTGCCGGTTGCCAAATTGCATTATCTCTTATAGTTTCCGAGATATGGACTATCGATAATTTACACCTTAGGCTCTGCTTCTAACTTGGGCCCAAATTGTAAAATGGTCTTATCTATTGGCGATTTCGTCCCAATTCACATTCCAAGTAATATTCGGCATGCTAATTACATTGCCGGTTGCGAAATTGCATTATATCTTATAGTTTCCGAGATATGGACTATCAATAATTTACACCTTAGGCTCTGCTTCTAACTTGGGCCCAAATTGTAAAATGGCCTTATCTATTGGCGATTTCGTTCCAATTCACATTCCAAGTAATATTCGGCATGCTAATTACATTGCCGGTTGCCAAATTGCATTATCTCTTATAGTTTCCGAGATATGGACTATCGATAATTTACACCTTAGGCTCTGCTTCTAACTTGGTCCCAAATTGTAAAATGGTCTTATCTATTGGCGATTTCGTTCCAATTCACATTCCAAGTAATATTCGGCATGTTAATTACATTGCCGGTTGCCAAATTGCATTATCTCTTATAGTTTCCGAGATATGGACTATCGATAATTTACACCTTAGGCTCTGCTTCTAACTTGGGCCCAAATTGTAAAATGGTCTTATCTATTGGCGATTTCGTTCCAATTCACATTCCAAGTAATATTCGGCATGCTAATTACATTGCCGGTTGCCAAATTGCATTATCTCTTATAGTTTCCGAGATATGGACTATCGATAATTTACACCTTAGGCTCTGCTTCTAACTTGGTCCCAAATTGTAAAATGGTCTTCTCTATTGGCGATTTCGTTCCAATTCACATTCCAAGTAATATCCGGCATGCTAATTACATTGCCGGCTGCCAAATTGAATTATCTCTTATAGTTTCCGAGATATGGACTATCGATAATTTACACCTTAGGCTCTGCTTCTAACTTGGGCCCAAATTGTAAAATGGTCTTACCTATTGGCGATTTCGTTCCAATTCACATTCCAAGTAATATTCGGCATGCTAATTACATTGCCGGTTGCCAAATTGCATTATCTCTTATAGTTTCCGAGATATGGACTATCGATAATTTACACCTTAGGCTCTGCTTCTAACTTGGGCCCAAATTGTAAAATGGTCTTATCTATTGGCGATTTCGTTCCAATTCACATTCCAAGTAATATTCGGCATGCTAATTACATTGCCGGTTGCCATATTGCATTATCTCTTATAGTTTCCGAGATATGGACTATCGATAATTTACATCTTAGGCTCTGCTTCTAACTTGGGCCCAAATTGTAAAATCGTCTTATCTATTGGCGATTTCGTTCCAATTCACATTCCAAGTAATATTCGGCATGCTAATTACATTGCCGGTTGCCAAATTGCATTATCTCTTATAGTTTATGAGATATGGACTATCGATAATTTACACCTTAGGCTCGGCTTCTAACTTGGGCCCAAATTGTAAAATGGTCTTATCTATTGGCGATTTCGTTCCAATTCACATTCCAAGTAATATCCGGCATGCTAATTACATTGCCGGTTGCCAAATTGAATTATCTCTTATAGTTTCCGAGATATGGACTATCGATAATTTACACCTTAGGCTCTGCTTCTAACTTGGGCCCAAATTGTAAAATGGTCTTATCTATTGGCGATTTCGTTCCAATTCACATTCCAAGTAATATTCGGCATGCTAATTACATTGCCGGTTGCCAAATTGCATTATCTCTTATAGTTTCCGAGATATGGACTATCGATAATTTACATCTTAGGCTCTGCTTCTAACTTGGGCCCAAATTGTAAAATGGTCTTATCTATTGGCGATTTCGTTCCAATTCACATTCCAAGTAATATTCGGCATGCTAATTACATTGCCGGTTGCCAAATTGCATTATCTCTTATAGTTTCCGAGATATGGACTATCGATAATTTACACCTTAGGCTCTGCTTCTAACTTGGGCCCAAATTGTAAAATGGTCTTATCTATTGGCGATTTCGTCCCAATTCACATTCCAAGTAATATTCGGCATGCTAATTACATTGCCGGTTGCGAAATTGCATTATATCTTATAGTTTCCGAGATATGGACTATCAATAATTTACACCTTAGGCTCTGCTTCTAACTTGGGCCCAAATTGTAAAATGGCCTTATCTATTGGCGATTTCGTTCCAATTCACATTCCAAGTAATATTCGGCATGCTAATTACATTGCCGGTTGCCAAATTGCATTATCTCTTATAGTTTCCGAGATATGGACTATCGATAATTTACACCTTAGGCTCTGCTTCTAACTTGGTCCCAAATTGTAAAATGGTCTTATCTATTGGCGATTTCGTTCCAATTCACATTCCAAGTAATATTCGGCATGTTAATTACATTGCCGGTTGCCAAATTGCATTATCTCTTATAGTTTCCGAGATATGGACTATCGATAATTTACACCTTAGGCTCTGCTTCTAACTTGGGCCCAAATTGTAAAATGGTCTTATCTATTGGCGATTTCGTTCCAATTCACATTCCAAGTAATATTCGGCATGCTAATTACATTGCCGGTTGCCAAATTGCATTATCTCTTATAGTTTCCGAGATATGGACTATCGATAATTTACACCTTAGGCTCTGCTTCTAACTTGGGCCCAAATTGTAAAATGGTCTTATCTATTGGCGATTTCGTTCCAATTCACATTCCAAGTAATATTCGGCATGCTAATTACATTGCCGGTTGCTAAATTGCATTATCTCTTATAGTTTCCGAGATATGGACTATCGATAATTTACACCTTAGGCTCTGCTTCTAACTCGGGCCCAAATTGTAAAATGGTCTTATCTATTGGCGATTTCGTTCCAATTCACACTCCAAGTAATATTCGGCATGCTAATTACATTGCCGGTTGCGAAATTGCATTATCTCTTATAGTTTCCGAGATATGGACTATCAATAATTTACACCTTAGGCTCTGCTTCTAACTTGGGCCCAAATTGTAAAATGGTCTTATCTATTGGCGATTTCGTTCCAATTCACATTCCAAGTAATATTCGGCATGCTAATTACATTGCCGGTTGCCAAATTGCATTATCTCTTATAGTTTCCGAGATATGGACTATCGATAATTTACACCTTAGGCTCTGCTTCTAACTCGGGCCCAAATTGTAAAATGGTCTTATCTATTGGCGATTTCGTTCCAATTCACACTCCAAGTAATATTCGGCATGCTAATTACATTGCCGGTTGCCAAATTGCATTATCTCTTATAGTTTCCGAGATATGGACTATCGATAATTTACACCTTAGGCTCTGCTTCTAACATGGGCCCAAATTGTAAAATGGTCTTCTCTATTGGCGATTTCGTTCCAATTCACATTCCAAGTAATATTCGGCATGCTAATTACATTGCCGGTTGCCAAATTGCATTATCTCTTATAGTTTCCGAGATATGGACTATCGATAATTTACACCTTAGGCTCTGCTTCTAACTTGGGCCCAAATTGTAAAATGGTCTTCTCTATTGGCGATTTCGTTCCAATTCACATTCCAAGTAATATTCGGCATGCTAATTACATTGCCGGTTGCCAAATTGCATTATCTCTTATAGTTTCCGAGATATGGACTATCGATAATTTACACCTTAGGCTCTGCTTCTAACTTGGGCCCAAATTGTAAAATGGTCTTCTCTATTGGCGATTTCGTTCCAATTCACATTCCAAGTAATATTCGGCATGCTAATTACATTGCCGGTTGCCAAATTGCATTATCTTTTATAGTTTCCGAGATATGGACTATCGATAATTTACACCTTAGGCTCTGCTTCTAACTTGGGCCCAAATTGTAAAATCGTCTTATCTATTGGCGATTTCGTTCCAATTCACATTCCAAGTAATATTCGGCATGCTAATTACATTGCCGGTTGCCAAATTGCATTATCTCTTATAGTTTCCGAGATATGGACTATCGGTAATTTACACCTTAGGCTCTGCTTCTAACTTGGGCCCAAATTGTAAAATGGTCTTATCTATTGGCGATTTCGTTCCAATTCACATTCCAAGTAATATTCGGCATGCTAATTACATTGCCGGTTGCTAAATTGCATTATCTCTTATAGTTTCCGAGATATGGACTATCGATAATTTACACCTTAGGCTCTGCTTCTAACTCGGGCCCAAATTGTAAAATGGTCTTATCTATTGGCGATTTCGTTCCAATTCACACTCCAAGTAATATTCGGCATGCTAATTACATTGCCGGTTGCGAAATTGCATTATCTCTTATAGTTTCCGAGATATGGACTATCAATAATTTACACCTTAGGCTCTGCTTCTAACTTGGGCCCAAATTGTAAAATGGTCTTATCTATTTTCGATTTCGTTCCAATTCACATTCCAAGTAATATTCGGCATGCTAATTACATTGCCGGTTGCCAAATTGCATTATCTCTTATAGTTTCCGAGATATGGACTATCGATAATTTACACCTTAGGCTCTGCTTCTAACTCGGGCCCAAATTGTAAAATGGTCTTATCTATTGGCGATTTCGTTCCAATTCACACTCCAAGTAATATTCGGCATGCTAATTACATTGCCGGTTGCCAAATTGCATTATCTCTTATAGTTTCCGAGATATGGACTATCGATAATTTACACCTTAGGCTCTGCTTCTAACTTGGGCCCAAATTGTAAAATGGTCTTCTCTATTGGCGATTTCGTTCCAATTCACATTCCAAGTAATATTCGGCATGCTAATTACATTGCCGGTTGCCAAATTGCATTATCTCTTATAGTTTCCGAGATATGGACTATCGATAATTTACACCTTAGGCTCTGCTTCTAACTTGGGCCCAAATTGTAAAATGGTCTTCTCTATTGGCGATTTCGTTCCAATTCACATTCCAAGTAATATTCGGCATGCTAATTACATTGCCGGTTGCCAAATTGCATTATCTCTTATAGTTTCCGAGATATGGACTATCGATAATTTACACCTTAGGCTCTGCTTCTAACTTGGGCCCAAATTGTAAAATGGTCTTATCTATTGGCGATTTCGTTCCAATTCACACTCCAAGTAATATTCGGCATGCTAATTACATTGCCGGTTGCGAAATTGCATTATCTCTTATAGTTTCCGAGATATGGACTATCGATAATTTACACCTTAGGCTCTGCTTCTAACTTGGGCCCAAATTGTAAAATGGTCTTATCTATTGGCGATTTCGTTCCAATTCACATTCCAAGTAATATTCGGCATGCTAATTACATTGCCGGTTGCTAAATTGCATTATCTCTTATAGTTTCCGAGATATGGACTATCGATAATTTACACCTTAGGCTCTGCTTCTAACTCGGGCCCAAATTGTAAAATGGTCTTATCTATTGGCGATTTCGTTCCAATTCACACTCCAAGTAATATT
The DNA here is from genome assembly GCF_030347505.1 of Rhynchophorus ferrugineus. Classification (NCBI taxonomy): domain Eukaryota; kingdom Metazoa; phylum Arthropoda; class Insecta; order Coleoptera; family Curculionidae; genus Rhynchophorus; species Rhynchophorus ferrugineus. The sequence goes on from NW_027472692.1 coordinate 233,827, forward strand.
CGGCATGCTAATTACATTGCCGGTTGCGAAATTGCATTATCTCTTATAGTTTCCGAGATATGGACTATCAATAATTTACACCTTAGGCTCTGCTTCTAACTTGGGCCCAAATTGTAAAATGGTCTTATCTATTGGCGATTTCGTTCCAATTCACATTCCAAGTAATATTCGGCATGCTAATTACATTGCCGGTTGCCAAATTGCATTATCTCTTATAGTTTCCGAGATATGGACTATCGATAATTTACACCTTAGGCTCTGCTTCTAACTCGGGCCCAAATTGTAAAATGGTCTTATCTATTGGCGATTTCGTTCCAATTCACACTCCAAGTAATATTCGGCATGCTAATTACATTGCCGGTTGCCAAATTGCATTATCTCTTATAGTTTCCGAGATATGGACTATCGATAATTTACACCTTAGGCTCTGCTTCTAACATGGGCCCAAATTGTAAAATGGTCTTCTCTATTGGCGATTTCGTTCCAATTCACATTCCAAGTAATATTCGGCATGCTAATTACATTGCCGGTTGCCAAATTGCATTATCTCTTATAGTTTCCGAGATATGGACTATCGATAATTTACACCTTAGGCTCTGCTTCTAACTTGGGCCCAAATTGTAAAATGGTCTTCTCTATTGGCGATTTCGTTCCAATTCACATTCCAAGTAATATTCGGCATGCTAATTACATTGCCGGTTGCCAAATTGCATTATCTCTTATAGTTTCCGAGATATGGACTATCGATAATTTACACCTTAGGCTCTGCTTCTAACTTGGGCCCAAATTGTAAAATGGTCTTCTCTATTGGCGATTTCGTTCCAATTCACATTCCAAGTAATATTCGGCATGCTAATTACATTGCCGGTTGCCAAATTGCATTATCTTTTATAGTTTCCGAGATATGGACTATCGATAATTTACACCTTAGGCTCTGCTTCTAACTTGGGCCCAAATTGTAAAATCGTCTTATCTATTGGCGATTTCGTTCCAATTCACATTCCAAGTAATATTCGGCATGCTAATTACATTGCCGGTTGCCAAATTGCATTATCTCTTATAGTTTCCGAGATATGGACTATCGGTAATTTACACCTTAGGCTCTGCTTCTAACTTGGGCCCAAATTGTAAAATGGTCTTATCTATTGGCGATTTCGTTCCAATTCACATTCCAAGTAATATTCGGCATGCTAATTACATTGCCGGTTGCTAAATTGCATTATCTCTTATAGTTTCCGAGATATGGACTATCGATAATTTACACCTTAGGCTCTGCTTCTAACTCGGGCCCAAATTGTAAAATGGTCTTATCTATTGGCGATTTCGTTCCAATTCACACTCCAAGTAATATTCGGCATGCTAATTACATTGCCGGTTGCGAAATTGCATTATCTCTTATAGTTTCCGAGATATGGACTATCAATAATTTACACCTTAGGCTCTGCTTCTAACTTGGGCCCAAATTGTAAAATGGTCTTATCTATTTTCGATTTCGTTCCAATTCACATTCCAAGTAATATTCGGCATGCTAATTACATTGCCGGTTGCCAAATTGCATTATCTCTTATAGTTTCCGAGATATGGACTATCGATAATTTACACCTTAGGCTCTGCTTCTAACTCGGGCCCAAATTGTAAAATGGTCTTATCTATTGGCGATTTCGTTCCAATTCACACTCCAAGTAATATTCGGCATGCTAATTACATTGCCGGTTGCCAAATTGCATTATCTCTTATAGTTTCCGAGATATGGACTATCGATAATTTACACCTTAGGCTCTGCTTCTAACTTGGGCCCAAATTGTAAAATGGTCTTCTCTATTGGCGATTTCGTTCCAATTCACATTCCAAGTAATATTCGGCATGCTAATTACATTGCCGGTTGCCAAATTGCATTATCTCTTATAGTTTCCGAGATATGGACTATCGATAATTTACACCTTAGGCTCTGCTTCTAACTTGGGCCCAAATTGTAAAATGGTCTTCTCTATTGGCGATTTCGTTCCAATTCACATTCCAAGTAATATTCGGCATGCTAATTACATTGCCGGTTGCCAAATTGCATTATCTCTTATAGTTTCCGAGATATGGACTATCGATAATTTACACCTTAGGCTCTGCTTCTAACTTGGGCCCAAATTGTAAAATGGTCTTCTCTATTGGCGATTTCGTTCCAATTCACATTCCAAGTAATATTCGGCATGCTAATTACATTGCCGGTTGCCAAATTGCATTATCTCTTATAGTTTCCGAGATATGGACTATCGATAATTTACACCTTAGGCTCTGCTTCTAACTCGGGCCCAAATTGTAAAATGGTCTTATCTATTGGCGATTTCGTTCCAATTCACACTCCAAGTAATATTCGGCATGCTAATTACATTGCCGGTTGCGAAATTGCATTATCTCTTATAGTTTCCGAGATATGGACTATCAATAATTTACACCTTAGGCTCTGCTTCTAACTTGGGCCCAAATTGTAAAATGGTCTTATCTATTGGCGATTTCGTTCCAATTCACATTCCAAGTAATATTCGGCATGCTAATTACATTGCCGGTTGCCAAATTGCATTATCTCTTATAGTTTCCGAGATATGGACTATCGATAATTTACACCTTAGGCTCTGCTTCAAACTTGGGCCCAAATTGTAAAATGGTCTTATCTATTGGCGATTTCGTTCCAATTCACATTCCAAGTAATATTCGGCATGCTAATTACATTGCCGGTTGCCAAATTGCATTATCTCTTATAGTTTCCGTGATATGGACTATCGATAATTTACACCTTAGTCTCTGCTTCTAACTTGGGCCCAAATTGTAAAATGGTCTTATCTATTGGCGATTTCGTTCCAATTCACATTCCAAGTAATATTCGGCATGCTAATTACATTGCCGGTTGCCAAATTGCATTATCTCTTATAGTTTCCGAGATATGGACTATCGATAACTTACACCTTAGGCTCTGCTTCTAACTTGGGCCCAAATTGTAAAATGGTCTTCTCTATTGGCGATTTCGTTCCAATTCACATTCCAAGTAATATTCGCCATGCTAATTACATTGCCGGTTGCCAAATTGCATTACCTCTTATAGTTTCCGAGATATGGACTATCGATAATTTACACCTTAGGCTCTGCTTCTAACTTGGGCCCAAATTGTAAAATGGTCTTATCTATTGGCGATTTCGTCCCAATTCACATTCCAAGTAATATTCGGCATGCTAATTACATTGCCGGTTGCGAAATTGCATTATATCTTATAGTTTCCGAGATATGGACTATCAATAATTTACACCTTAGGCTCTGCTTCTAACTTGGGCCCAAATTGTAAAATGGCCTTATCTATTGGCGATTTCGTTCCAATTCACATTCCAAGTAATATTCGGCATGCTAATTACATTGCCGGTTGCCAAATTGCATTATCTCTTATAGTTTCCGAGATATGGACTATCGATAATTTACACCTTAGGCTCTGCTTCTAACTTGGTCCCAAATTGTAAAATGGTCTTATCTATTGGCGATTTCGTTCCAATTCACATTCCAAGTAATATTCGGCATGCTAATTACATTGCCGGTTGCCAAATTGCATTATCTCTTATAGTTTCCGAGATATGGACTATCGATAATTTACACCTTAGGCTCTGCTTCTAACTTGGGCCCAAATTGTAAAATGGTCTTATCTATTGGCGATTTCGTTCCAATTCACATTCCAAGTAATATTCGGCATGCTAATTACATTGCCGGTTGCCAAATTGCATTATCTCTTATAGTTTGCGAGATATGGACTATCGATAATTTACACCTTAGGCTCTGCTTCTAACTCGGGCCCAAATTGTAAAATGGTCTTATCTATTGGCGATTTCGTTCCAATTCACACTCCAAGTAATATTCGGCATGCTAATTACATTGCCGGGTGCCAAATTGCATTATCTCTTATAGTTTCCGAGATATGGACTATCGATAATTTACACCTTAGGCTCTGCTTCTAACTTGGGCCCAAATTGTAAAATGGTCTTCTCTATTGGCGATTTCGTTCCAATTCACATTCCAAGTAATATTCGGCATGCTAATTACATTGCCGGTTGCCAAATTGCATTATCTCTTATAGTTTCCGAGATATGGACTATCGATAATTTACACCTTAGGCTCTGCTTCTAACTTGGGCCCAAATTGTAAAATGGTCTTCTCTATTGGCGATTTCGTTCCAATTCACATTCCAAGTAATATCCGGCATGCTAATTACATTGCCGGTTGCCAAATTGAATTATCTCTTATAGTTTCCGAGATATGGACTATCGATAATTTACACCTTAGGCTCTGCTTCTAACTTGGGCCCAAATTGTAAAATGATCTTACCTATTGGCGATTTCGTTCCAATTCACATTCCAAGTAATATTCGGCATGCTAATTACATTGCCGGTTGCCAAATTGCATTATCTCTTATAGTTTCCGAGATATGGACTATCGATAATTTACACCTTAGGCTCTGCTTCTAACTTGGGCCCAAATTGTAAAATGGTCTTATCTATTGGCGATTTCGTTCCAATTCACATTCCAAGTAATATTCGGCATGCTAATTACATTGCCGCTTGCCATATTGCATTATCTCTTATAGTTTCCGAGATATGGACTATCGATAATTTACATCTTAGGCTCTGCTTCTAACTTGGGCCCAAATTGTAAAATCGTCTTATCTATTGGCGATTTCGTTCCAATTCACATTCCAAGTAATATTCGGCATGCTAATTACATTGCCGGTTGCCAAATTGCATTATCTCTTATAGTTTATGAGATATGGACTATCGATAATTTACACCTTAGGCTCTGCTTCTAACTTGGGCCCAAATTGTAAAATGGTCTTATCTATTGGCGATTTCGTTCCAATTCACATTCCAAGTAATATCCGGCATGCTAATTACATTGTCGGTTGCCAAATTGAATTATCTCTTATAGTTTCCGAGATATGGACTATCGATAATTTACACCTTAGGCTCTGCTTCTAACTTGGGCCCAAATTGTAAAATGGTCTTATCTATTGGCGATTTCGTTCCAATTCACATTCCAAGTAATATTCGGCATGCTAATTACATTGCCGGTTGCCAAATTGCATTATCTCTTATAGTTTCCGAGATATGGACTATCGATAATTTACATCTTAGGCTCTGCTTCTAACTTGGGCCCAAATTGTAAAATGGTCTTATCTATTGGCGATTTCGTTCCAATTCACATTCCAAGTAATATTCGGCATGCTAATTACATTGCCGGTTGCCAAATTGCATTATCTCTTATAGTTTCCGAGATATGGACTATCGATAATTTACACCTTAGGCACTGCTTCTAACTTGGGCCCAAATTGTAAAATGGTCTTATCTATTGGCGATTTCGTCCCAATTCACATTCCAAGTAATATTCGGCATGCTAATTACATTGCCGGTTGCGAAATTGCATTATATCTTATAGTTTCCGAGATATGGACTATCAATAATTTACACCTTAGGCTCTGCTTCTAACTTGGGCCCAAATTGTAAAATGGCCTTATCTATTGGCGATTTCGTTCCAATTCACATTCCAAGTAATATTCGGCATGCTAATTACATTGCCGGTTGCCAAATTGCATTATCTCTTATAGTTTCCGAGATATGGACTATCGATAATTTACACCTTAGGCTCTGCTTCTAACTTGGTCCCAAATTGTAAAATGGTCTTATCTATTGGCGATTTCGTTCCAATTCACATTCCAAGTAATATTCGGCATGTTAATTACATTGCCGGTTGCCAAATTGCATTATCTCTTATAGTTTCCGAGATATGGACTATCGATAATTTACACCTTAGGCTCTGCTTCTAACTTGGGCCCAAATTGTAAAATGGTCTTATCTATTGGCGATTTCGTTCCAATTCACATTCCAAGTAATATTCGGCATGCTAATTACATTGCCGGTTGCCAAATTGCATTATCTCTTATAGTTTCCGAGATATGGACTATCGATAATTTACACCTTAGGCTCTGCTTCTAACTTGGGCCCAAATTGTAAAATGGTCTTATCTATTGGCGATTTCGTTCCAATTCACATTCCAAGTAATATTCGGCATGCTAATTACATTGCCGGTTGCTAAATTGCATTATCTCTTATAGTTTCCGAGATATGGACTATCGATAATTTACACCTTAGGCTCTGCTTCTAACTCGGGCCCAAATTGTAAAATGGTCTTATCTATTGGCGATTTCGTTCCAATTCACACTCCAAGTAATATTCGGCATGCTAATTACATTGCCGGTTGCGAAATTGCATTATCTCTTATAGTTTCCGAGATATGGACTATCAAAAATTTACACCTTAGGCTCTGCTTCTAACTTGGGCCCAAATTGTAAAATGGTCTTATCTATTGGCGATTTCGTTCCAATTCACATTCCAAGTAATAGTCGGCATGCTAATTACATTGCCGGTTGCCAAATTGCATTATCTCTTATAGTTTCCGAGATATGAACTATCGATAATTTACACCTTAGGCTCTGCTTCTAACTTGGGCCCAAATTGTAAAATGGTCTTATCTATTGGCGATTTCGTTCCAATTCACATTCCAAGTAATATTCGGCATGCTAATTACATTGCCGGTTGCCAAATTGCATTATCTCTTATAGTTTCCGAGATATGGACTATCGATAATTTACACCTTAGTCTCTGCTTCTAACTTGGGCCCAAATTGTAAAATGGTCTTATCTATTGGCGATTTCGTTCCAATTCACATTCCAAGTAATATTCGGCATGCTAATTACATTGCCGGTTGCCAAATTGCATTATCTCTTATAGTTTCCGAGATATGGACTATCGATAATTTACACCTTAGGCTCTGCTTCTAACTTGGGCCCAAATTGTAAAATGGTCTTCTCTATTGGCGATTTCGTTCCAATTCACATTCCAAGTAATATTCGGCATGCTAATTACATTGCCGGTTGCCAAATTGCATTACCTCTTATAGTTTCCGAGATATGGACTATCGATAATTTACACCTTAGGCTCTGCTTCTAACTTGGGCCCAAATGGTAAAATGGTCTTACCTATTGGCGATTTCGTTCCAATTCACATTCCAAGTAATATTCGGCATGCTAATTACATTGCCGGTTGCCAAATTGCATTATCTCTTATAGTTTCCGAGATATGGACTATCGATAATTTACACCTTAGGCTCTGCTTCTAACTTGGGCCCAAATTGTAAAATGGTCTTATCTATTGGCGATTTCGTTCCAATTCACATTACAATTAATATTCGGCATGCTAATTACATTGCCGGTTGCCAAATTGCATTATCTCTTATAGTTTCCGAGATATGGACTATCGATAATTTACACCTTAGGCTCTGCTTCTAACTTGGGCCCAAATTGTAAAATGGTCTTATCTATTGGCGATTTCGTTCCAATTCACATTCCAAGTAATATTCGGCATGCTAATTACATTGCCGTTTGCCAAATTGCATTATCTCTTATAGTTTCCGAGATATGGACTATCGATAATTTACACCTTAGGCTCTGCTTCTAACTTGGGCCCAAATTGTAAAATGGTCTTATCTATTGGCGATTTCGTTCCAATTCACATTCCAAGTAATATTCGGCATGCTAATTACATTGCCGGTTGCCAAATTGCATTATATCTTATAGTTTCCGAGATATGGACTATCGATAATTTACACCTTAGGCTCTGCTTCTAACTTGGGCCCAAATTGTAAAATGGTCTTATCTATTGGCGATTTCGTTCCAATTCACATTCCAAGTAATATTCGGCATGCTAATTACATTGCCGGTTGCCAAATTGAATTATCTCTTATAGTTTCCGAGATATGGACTATCGATAATTTACACCTTAGGCTCTGCTTCTAACTTGGGCCCAAATTGTAAAATGGTCTTACCTATTGGCGATTTCGTTCCAATTCACATTCCAAGTAATATTCGGCATGCTAATTACATTGCCGGTTGCCAAATTGCGTTATCTCTTATAGTTTCCGAGATATGGACTATCGATAATTTACACCTTAGGCTCTGCTTCTAACTTGGGCCCAAATTGTAAAATGGTCTTATCTATTGGCGATTTCGTTCCAATTCACATTCCAAGTAATATTCGGCATGCTAATTACATTGCCGGTTGCCAAATTGCATTATCTCTTATAGTTTCCGAGATATGGACTATCGATAATTTACACCTTAGGCTCTGCTTCTAACTTGGGCCCAAATTGTAAAATCGTCTTATCTATTGGCGATTTCGTTCCAATTCACATTCCAAGTAATATTCGGCATGCTAATTACATTGCCGGTTGCCAAATTGCATTATCTCTTAGTTTCCGAGATATGGACTATCGGTAATTTACACCTTAGGCTCTGCTTCTAACTTGGGCCCAAATTATAAAATGGTCTTATCTATTGGCGATTTCGTTCCAATTCACATTCCAAGTAATATTCGGCATGCTAATTACATTGCCGGTTGCCAAATTGCATTATATCTTATAGTTTCCGAGATATTGACTATCGATAATTTACACCTTAGGCTCTGTTTCTAACTTGGGCCCAAATTGTAAAATGGTCTTATCTATTGGCGATTTCGTTCCAATTCACATTCCAAGTAATATTCGGCATGCTAATTACATTGCCGGTTGCCAAATTGCATTATCTCTTATAGTTTCCGAGATATGGACTATCGATAATTTACACCTTAGGCTCTGCTTCTAACTTGGGCCCAAATTGTAAAATGGTCTTCTCTATTGGCGATTTCGTTCCAATTCACATTCCAAGTAATATTCGGCATGCTAATTACTTTGCCGGTTGCCAAATTGCATTATCTATTATAGTTTCCGAGATATGGACTATCGATAATTTACACCTTAGGCTCTGCTTCTAACTTGGGCCCAAATTGTAAAATGGTCTTTTCTATTGGCGATTTCGTTCCAATTCACATTCCAAGTAATATTCGGCATGCTAATTACATTGCCGGTTGCCAAATTGCATTATCTCTTATAGATTCCGAGATATGGACTATCAATAATTTACACCTTAGGCTCTGCTTCTAACTTGGGCCCAAATAGTAAAATGGTCTTATCTATTGGCGATTTCGTTCCAATTCACATTCCAAGTAATATTCGGCATGCTAATTACATTGCCTGTTGCCAAATTGAATTATCTCTTATAGTTTCCGAGATATGGACTATCGATAATTTACACCTTAGGCTCTGCTTCTAACTTGGGCCCAAATTGTAAAATGGTCTTACCTATTGGCGATTTCGTTCCAATTCACATTCCAAGTAATATTCGGCATGCTAATTACATTGCCGGTTGCCAAATTGCATTATCTCTTATAGTTTCCGAGATATGGACTATCGATAATTTACACCTTAGGCTCTGCTTCTAACTTGAGCCCAAATTGTAAAATGGTCTTATCTATTGGCGATTTCGTTCCAATTCACATTCCAATTAATATTCGGCATGCTAATTACATTGCCGGTTGCCAAATTGCATTATCTCTTATAGTTTCCGAGATATGGACTATCGATAATTTACACCTTAGGCTCTGCTTCTAACTTGGGCCCAAATTGTAAAATGGTCTTATCTATTGGCGATTTCGTTCCAATTCACATTCCAAGTAATATTCGGCATGCTAATTACATTGCCGTTTGCCAAATTGCATTATCTCTTATAGTTTCCGAGATATGGACTATCGCTAATTTACACCTTAGGCTCTGCTTCTAACTTGGGCCCAAATTGTAAAATGGTCTTATCTATTGGCGATTTCGTTCCAATTCACATTCCAAGTAATATTCGGCATGCTAATTACATTGCCGGTTGCCAAATTGCATTATATCTTATAGTTTCCGAGATATGGACTATCGATAATTTACACCTTAGGCTCTGCTTCTAACTTGGGCCCAAATTGTAAAATGGTCTTATCTATTGGCGATTTCGTTCCAATTCACATTCCAAGTAATATTCGGCATGCTAATTACATTGCCGGTTGCCAAATTGAATTATCTCTTATAGATTCCGAGATATGGACTATCAATAATTTACACCTTAGGCTCCGCTTCTAACTTGGGCCCAAATTGTAAAATGGTCTTATCTATTGGCGATTTCGTTCCAATTCACATTCCAAGTAATATTCGGCATGCTAATTACATTGCCTGTTGCCAAATTGAATTATCTCTTATAGTTTCCGAGATATGGACTATCGATAATTTACACCTTAGGCTCTGCTTCTAACTTGGGCCCAAATGGTAAAATGGTCTTACCTATTGGCGATTTCGTTCCAATTCACATTCCAAGTAATATTCGGCATGCTAATTACATTGCCGGTTGCCAAATTGCATTATCTCTTATAGTTTCCGAGATATGGACTATCGATAATTTACACCTTAGGCTCTGCTTCTAACTTGGGCCCAAATTGTAAAATGGTCTTATCTATTGGCGATTTCGTTCCAATTCACATTCCAATTAATATTCGGCATGCTAATTACATTGCCGGTTGCCAAATTGCATTATCTCTTATAGTTTCCGAGATATGGACTATCGATAATTTACACCTTAGGCTCTGCTTCTAACTTGGGCCCAAATTGTAAAATGGTCTTATCTATTGGCGATTTCGTTCCAATTCACATTCCAAGTAATATTCGGCATGCTAATTACATTGCCGTTTGCCAAATTGCATTATCTCTTATAGTTTCCGAGATATGGACTATCGATAATTTACACCTTAGGCTCTGCTTCTAACTTGGCCCAAATTGTAAAATGGTCTTATCTATTGGCGATTTCGTTCCAATTCACATTCCAAGTAATATTCGGCATGCTAATTACATTGCCGGTTGCCAAATTGCATTATCTCTTATAGTTTCCGAGATATGGACTATCGATAATTTACACCTTAGGCTCTGCTTCTAACTTGGGCCCAAATTGTAAAATGGTCTTCTCTATTGGCGATTTCGTTCCAATTCACATTCCAAGTAATATTCGGCATGCTAATTACATTGCCGGTTGCCAAATTGCATTACCTCTTATAGTTTCCGAGATATGGACTATCGATAATTAACACCTTAGGCTCTGCATCTAACTTGGGCCCAAATTGTAAAATGGTCTTATCTATTGGCGATTTCGTTCCAATTCACATTCCAAGTAATATTCGGCATGCTAATTACTTTGCCGGTTGCCAAATTGCATTATCTCTTATAGTTTCCGAGATATGGACTATCGATAATATACACCTTAGGCTCTGCTTCTAACTTGGGCCCAAATTGTAAAATGGTCTTTTCTATTGGCGATTTCGTTCCAATTCACATTCCAAGTAATATTCGGCATGCTAATTACATTGCCGGTTGCCAAATTGCATTATCTCTTATAGATTCCGAGATATGGACTATCAATAATTTACACCTTAGGCTCCGCTTCTAACTTGGGCCCAAATTGTAAAATGGTCTTATCTATTGGCGATTTCGTTCCAATTCACATTCCAAGTAATATTCGGCATGCTAATTACATTGCCTGTTGCCAAATTGAATTATCTCTTATAGTTTCCGAGATATGGACTATCGATAATTTACACCTTAGGCTCTGCTTCTAACTTGGGCCCAAATGGTAAAATGGTCTTACCTATTGGCGATTTCGTTCCAATTCACATTCCAAGTAATATTCGGCATGCTAATTACATCGCCGGTTGCCAAATTGCATTATCTCTTATAGTTTCCGAGATATGGACTATCGATAATTTACACCTTAGGCTCTGCTTCTAACTTGGGCCCAAATTGTAAAATGGTCTTATCTATTGGCGATTTCGTTCCAATTCACATTCCAATTAATATTCGGCATGCTAATTACATTGCCGGTTGCCAAATTGCATTATCTCTTATAGTTTCCGAGATATGGACTATCGATAATTTACACCTTAGGCTCTGCTTCTAACTTGGGCCCAAATTGTAAAATGGTCTTATCTATTGGCGATTTCGTTCCAATTCACATTCCAAGTAATATTCGGCATGCTAATTACATTGCCGTTTGCCAAATTGCATTATCTCTTATAGTTTCCGAGATATGGACTATCGATAATTTACACCTTAGGCTCTGCTTCTAACTTGGGCCCAAATTGTAAAATGGTCTTATCTATTGGCGATTTCGTTCCAATTCACATTCCAAGTAATATTCGGCATGCTAATTACATTGCCGGTTGCCAAATTGCATTATATCTTATAGTTTCCGAGATATGGACTATCGATAATTTACACCTTAGGCTCTGCTTCTAACTTGGGCCCAAATTGTAAAATGGTCTTATCTATTGGCGATTTCGTTCCAATTCACATTCCAAGTAATATTCGGCATGCTAATTACATTGCCGGTTGCCAAATTGAATTATCTCTTATAGTTTCCGAGATATGGACTATCGATAATTTACACCTTAGGCTCTGCTTCTAACTTGGGCCCAAATTGTAAAATGGTCTTACCTATTGGCGATTTCGTTCCAATTCACATTCCAAGTAATATTCGGCATGCTAATTACATTGCCGGTTGCCAAATTGCGTTATCTCTTATAGTTTCCGAGATATGGACTATCGATAATTTACACCTTAGGCTCTGCTTCTAACTTGGGCCCAAATTGTAAAATGGTCTTATCTATTGGCGATTTCGTTCCAATTCACATTCCAAGTAATATTCGGCATGCTAATTACATTGCCGGTTGCCAAATTGCATTATCTCTTATAGTTTCCGAGATATGGACTATCGATAATTTACACCTTAGGCTCTGCTTCTAACTTGGGCCCAAATTGTAAAATCGTCTTATCTATTGGCGATTTCGTTCCAATTCACATTCCAAGTAATATTCGGCATGCTAATTACATTGCCGGTTGCCAAATTGCATTATCTCTTAGTTTCCGAGATATGGACTATCGGTAATTTACACCTTAGGCTCTGCTTCTAACTTGGGCCCAAATTATAAAATGGTCTTATCTATTGGCGATTTCGTTCCAATTCACATTCCAAGTAATATTCGGCATGCTAATTACATTGCCGGTTGCCAAATTGCATTATATCTTATAGTTTCCGAGATATGGACTATCGATAATTTACACCTTAGGCTCTGTTTCTAACTTGGGCCCAAATTGTAAAATGGTCTTATCTATTGGCGATTTCGTTCCAATTCACATTCCAAGTAATATTCGGCATGCTAATTACATTGCCGGTTGCCAAATTGCATTATCTCTTATAGTTTCCGAGATATGGACTATCGATAATTTACACCTTAGGCTCTGCTTCTAACTTGGGCCCAAATTGTAAAATGGTCTTCTCTATTGGCGATTTCGTTCCAATTCACATTCCAAGTAATATTCGGCATGCTAATTACATTGCCGGTTGCCAAATTGCATTACCTCTTATAGTTTCCGAGATATGGACTATCGATAATTTACACCTTAGGCTCTGCTTCTAACTTGGGCCCAAATTGTAAAATGGTCTTATCTATTGGCGATTTCGTTCCAATTCACATTCCAAGTAATATTCGGCATGCTAATTACTTTGCCGGTTGCCAAATTGCATTATCTCTTATAGTTTCCGAGATATGGACTATCGATAATTTACACCTTAGGCTCTGCTTCTAACTTGGGCCCAAATTGTAAAATGGTCTTTTCTATTGGCGATTTCGTTCCAATTCACATTCCAAGTAATATTCGGCATGCTAATTACATTGCCGGTTGCCAAATTGCATTATCTCTTATAGATTCCGAGATATGGACTATCAATAATTTACACCTTAGGCTCTGCTTCTAACTTGGGCCCAAATAGTAAAATGGTCTTATCTATTGGCGATTTCGTTCCAATTCACATTCCAAGTAATATTCGGCATGCTAATTACATTGCCTGTTGCCAAATTGAATTATCTCTTATAGTTTCCGAGATATGGACTATCGATAATTTACACCTTAGGCTCTGCTTCTAACTTGGGCCCAAATTGTAAAATGGTCTTACCTATTGGCGATTTCGTTCCAATTCACATTCCAAGTAATATTCGGCATGCTAATTACATTGCCGGTTGCCAAATTGCATTATCTCTTATAGTTTCCGAGATATGGACTATCGATAATTTACACCTTAGGCTCTGCTTCTAACTTGGGCCCAAATTGTAAAATGGTCTTATCTATTGGCGATTTCGTTCCAATTCACATTCCAATTAATATTCGGCATGCTAATTACATTGCCGGTTGCCAAATTGCATTATCTCTTATAGTTTCCGAGATATGGACTATCGATAATTTACACCTTAGGCTCTGCTTCTAACTTGGGCCCAAATTGTAAAATGGTCTTATCTATTGGCGATTTCGTTCCAATTCACATTCCAAGTAATATTCGGCATGCTAATTACATTGCCGTTTGCCAAATTGCATTATCTCTTATAGTTTCCGAGATATGGACTATCGATAATTTACACCTTAGGCTCTGCTTCTAACTTGGGCCCAAATTGTAAAATGGTCTTATCTATTGGCGATTTCGTTCCAATTCACATTCCAAGTAATATTCGGCATGCTAATTACATTGCCGGTTGCCAAATTGCATTATATCTTATAGTTTCCGAGATATGGACTATCGATAATTTACACCTTAGGCTCTGCTTCTAACTTGGGCCCAAATTGTAAAATGGTCTTATCTATTGGCGATTTCGTTCCAATTCACATTCCAAGTAATATTCGGCATGCTAATTACATTGCCGGTTGCCAAATTGAATTATCTCTTATAGTTTCCGAGATATGGACTATCGATAATTTACACCTTAGGCTCTGCTTCTAACTTGGGCCCAAATTGTAAAATGGTCTTACCTATTGGCGATTTCGTTCCAATTCACATTCCAAGTAATATTCGGCATGCTAATTACATTGCCGGTTGCCAAATTGCATTATCTCTTATAGTTTCCGAGATATGGACTATCGATAATTTACACCTTAGGCTCTGCTTCTAACTTGGGCCCAAGTTGTAAAATGGTCTTATCTATTGGCGATTTCGTTCCAATTCACATTCCTAGTAATATTCGGCATGCTAATTACATTGCCGGTTGCCAAATTGCATTATCTCTTATAGTTTCCGAGATATGGACTATCGATAATTTACACCTTAGGCTCTGCTTCTAACTTGGGCCCAAATTGTAAAATCGTCTTATCTATTGGCGATTTCGTTCCAATTCACATTCCAAGTAATATTCGGCATGCTAATTACATTGCCGGTTGCCAAATTGCATTATCTCTTATAGTTTCCGAGATATGGACTATCGGTAATTTACACCTTAGGCTCTGCTTCTAACTTGGGCCCAAATTATAAAATGGTCTTATCTATTGGCGATTTCGTTCCAATTCACATTCCAAGTAATATCCGGCATGCTAATTACATTGCCGGTTGCCAAATTGCATTATATCTTATAGTTTCCGAGATATGGACTATAGATAATTTACACCTTAGGCTCTGTTTCTAACTTGGGCCCAAATTGTAAAATGGTCTTATCTATTGGCGATTTCGTTCCAATTCACATTCCAAGTAATATTCGGCATGCTAATTACATTGCCGGTTGCCAAATTGAATTATCTCTTATAGTTTCCGAGATATGGACTATCGATAATTTACACCTTAGGCTCTGCTTCTAACTTGGGCCCAAATTGTAAAATGGTCTTACCTATTGGCGATTTCGTTCCAATTCACATTCCAAGTAATATTCGGCATGCTAATTACATTGCCGGTTGCCAAATTGCATTATCTCTTATAGTTTCCGAGATATGGACTATCGATAATTTACACCTTAGGCTCTGCTTCTAACTTGGGCCCAAATTGTAAAATGGTCTTATCTATAGGCGATTTCGTTCCAATTCACATTCCAAGTAATATTCGGCATGCTAATTACATTGCCGGTTGCCAAATTGCATTATCTCTTATATTTTCCGAGATATGGACTATCGATAATTTACACCTTAGGCTCTGCTTCTAACTTGGTCCCAAATTGTAAAATGGTCTTATCTATTGGCGATTTCGTTCCAATTCACATTCCAAGTAATATTCGGCATGCTAATTACATTGCCGGTTGCCAAATTGCATTATCTCTTATAGTTTCCGAGATATGGACTATCGATAATTTACACCTTAAGCTCTGCTTCTAACTTGGGCCCAAATTGTAAAATGGTCTTATCTATTGGCGATTTCGTTCCAATTCACATTCCAAGTAATATCCGGCATGCTAATTACATTGCCGGTTGCCAAATTGAATTATCTCTTATAGTTTCCGAGATATGGATTATCGATAATTAACACCTTAGGCTCTGCTTCTAACTTGGGCCCAAATTGTAAAATGGTCTTATCTATTGGCGATTTCGTTCCAATTCACATTCCAAGTAATATTCGGCATGCTAATTACATTGCCGGTTGCCAAATTGCATTATCTCTTATAGTTTCCGAGATATGGACTATCGATAATTTACATCTTAGGCTCTGCTTCTAACTTGGGCCCAAATTGTAAAATAGTCTTATCTATTGGCGATTTCGTTCCAATTCACATTCCAAGTAATATTCGGCATGCTAATTACATTGCCGGTTGCCAAATTGCATTATCTCTTATAGTTTCCGAGATATGGACTATCGATAATTTACACCTTAGGCTCTGCTTCTAACTTGGGCCCAAATTGTAAAATGGTCTTACCTATTGGCGATTTCGTTCCAATTCACATTCCAAGTAATATTCGGCATGCTAATTACATTGCCGGTTGCCAAATTGCATTATCTCTTATAGTTTCCGAGATATGGACTATCGATAATTTACACCTTAGGCTCTGCTTCTAACTTGGGCCCAAATTGTAAAATCGTCTTATCTATTGGCGATTTCGTTCCAATTCACATTCCAAGTAATATTCGGCATGCTAATTACATTGCCGGTTGCCAAATTGCATTATCTCTTATAGTTTCCGAGATATGGACTATCGATAATTTACACCTTAGGCTCTGCTTCTAACTTGGGCCCAAGTTGTAAAATGGTCTTATCTATTGGCGATTTCGTTCCAATTCACATTCCTAGTAATATTCGGCATGCTAATTACATTGCCGGTTGCCAAATTGCATTATCTCTTATAGTTTCCGAGATATGGACTATCGATAATTTACACCTTAGGCTCTGCTTCTAACTTGGGCCCAAATTGTAAAATCGTCTTATCTATTGGCGATTTCGTTCCAATTCACATTCCAAGTAATATTCGGCATGCTAATTACATTGCCGGTTGCCAAATTGCATTATCTCTTATAGTTTCCAAGATATGGACTATCGGTAATTTACACCTTAGGCTCTGCTTCTAACTTGGGCCCAAATTATAAAATGGTCTTATCTATTGGCGATTTCGTTCCAATTCACATTCCAAGTAATATCCGGCATGCTAATTACATTGCCGGTTGCCAAATTGCATTATATCTTATAGTTTCCGAGATATGGACTATAGATAATTTACACCTTAGGCTCTGTTTCTAACTTGGGCCCAAATTGTAAAATGGTCTTATCTATTGGCGATTTCGTTCCAATTCACATTCCAAGTAATATTCGGCATGCTAATTACATTGCCGGTTGCCAAATTGAATTATCTCTTATAGTTTCCGAGATATGGACTATCGATAATTTACACCTTAGGCTCTGCTTCTAACTTGGGCCCAAATTGTAAAATGGTCTTACCTATTGGCGATTTCGTTCCAATTCACATTCCAAGTAATATTCGGCATGCTAATTACATTGCCGGTTGCCAAATTGCATTATCTCTTATAGTTTCCGAGATATGGACTATCGATAATTTACACCTTAGGCTCTGCTTCTAACTTGGGCCCAAATTGTAAAATGGTCTTATCTATAGGCGTTTTCGTTCCAATTCACATTCCAAGTAATATTCGGCATGCTAATTACATTGCCGGTTGCCAAATTGCATTATCTCTTATATTTTCCGAGATATGGACTATCGATAATTTACACCTTAGGCTCTGCTTCTAACTTGGTCCCAAATTGTAAAATGGTCTTATCTATTGGCGATTTCGTTCCAATTCACATTCCAAGTAATATTCGGCATGCTAATTACATTGCCGGTTGCCAAATTGCATTATCTCTTATAGTTTCCGAGATATGGACTATCGATAATTTACACCTTAAGCTCTGCTTCTAACTTGGGCCCAAATTGTAAAATGGTCTTATCTATTGGCGATTTCGTTCCAATTCACATTCCAAGTAATATCCGGCATGCTAATTACATTGCCGGTTGCCAAATTGAATTATCTCTTATAGTTTCCGAGATATGGATTATCGATAATTAACACCTTAGGCTCTGCTTCTAACTTGGGCCCAAATTGTAAAATGGTCTTATCTATTGGCGATTTCGTTCCAATTCACATTCCAAGTAATATTCGGCATGCTAATTACATTGCCGGTTGCCAAATTGCATTATCTCTTATAGTTTCCGAGATATGGACTATCGATAATTTACATCTTAGGCTCTGCTTCTAACTTGGGCCCAAATTGTAAAATAGTCTTATCTATTGGCGATTTCGTTCCAATTCACATTCCAAGTAATATTCGGCATGCTAATTACATTGCCGGTTGCCAAATTGCATTATCTCTTATAGTTTCCGAGATATGGACTATCGATAATTTACACCTTAGGCTCTGCTTCTAACTTGGGCCCAAATTGTAAAATGGTCTTACCTATTGGCGATTTCGTTCCAATTCACATTCCAAGTAATATTCGGCATGCTAATTACATTGCCGGTTGCCAAATTGCATTATCTCTTATAGTTTCCGAGATATGGACTATCGATAATTTACACCTTAGGCTCTGCTTCTAACTTGGGCCCAAATTGTAAAATGGTCTTATCTATTGGCGATTTCGTTCCAATTCACATTCCAAGTAATATTCGGCATGCTAATTACATTGCCGGTTGCCAAATTGCATTATCTCTTATATTTTCCGAGATATGGACTATCGATAATTTACACCTTAGGCTCTGCTTCTAACTTGGTCCCAAATTGTAAAATGGTCTTATCTATTGGCGATTTCGTTCCAATTCACATTCCAAGTAATATTCGGCATGCTAGTTACATTGCCGGTTGCCAAATTGCATTATCTCTTATAGTTTCCGAGATATGGACTATCGATAATTTACACCTTAGGCTCTGCTTCTAACTTGGGCCCAAATTGTAAAATGGTCTTATCTATTGGCGATTTCGTTCCAATTCACATTCCAAGTAATATCCGGCATGCTAATTACATTGCCGGTTGCCAAATTGAATTATCTCTTATAGTTTCCGAGATATGGACTATCGATAATTTACACCTTAGGCTCTGCTTCTAACTTGGGCCCAAATTGTAAAATGGTCTTATCTATTGGCGATTTCGTTCCAATTCACATTCCAAGTAATATTCGGCATGCTAATTACATTGCCGGTTGCCAAATTGCATTATCTCTTATAGTTTCCGAGATATGGACTATCGATAATTTACATCTTAGGCTCTGCTTCTAACTTGGGCCCAAATTGTAAAATGGTCTTATCTATTGGCGATTTCGTTCCAATTCACATTCCAAGTAATATTCGGCATGCTAATTACATTGCCGGTTGCCAAATTGCATTATCTCTTATAGTTTCCGAGATATGGACTATCGATAATTTACACCTTAGGCTCTGCTTCTAACTTGGGCCCAAATTGTAAAATGGTCTTATCTATTGGCGATTTCGTCCCAATTCACATTCCAAGTGATATTCGGCATGCTAATTACATTGCGGGTTGCGAAATTGCATTAACTCTTATAGTTTCCGAGATATGGACTATCAATAATTTACACCTTAGGCTCTGCTTCTAACTTGGGCCCAAATTGTAAAATGGTCTTATTTATTGGCGATTTCGTTCTAATTCACATTCCAAGTAATTTTCGGCATGCTAATTACATTGCCGGTTGCCAAATTGCATTATCTCTTATAGTTTCCGAGATATGGACTATCGATAATTTACACCTTAGGCTCTGCTTCTAACTTGGGCCCAAATTGTAAAATGGTCTTATCTATTGGCGATTTCGTTCCAATTCACATTCCAAGTAATATTCGGCATGCTAATTACATTGCCGGTTGCCAAATTGCATTATCTCTTATAGTTTCCGAGATATGGACTATCGATAATTTACACCTTAGGCTCTGCTTCTAACTTGGGCCCAAATTGTAAAATGGTCTTATCTATTGGCGATTTCGTCCCAATTCACATTCCAAGTGATATTCGGCATGCTAATTACATTGCCGGTTGCGAAATTGCATTAACTCTTATAGTTTCCGAGATATGGTCTATCAATAATTTACACCTTAGGCTCTGCTTCTAACTTGGGCCCAAATTGTAAAATGGTCTTATCTATTGGCGATTTCGTTCCAATTCACATTCCAAGTAATTTTCGGCATGCTAATTACATTGCCGGTTGCCAAATTGCATTATCTCTTATAGTTTCCGAGATATGGACTATCGATAATTTACACCTTAGGCTCTGCTTCTAACTTGGGCCCAAATTGTAAAATGGTCTTATCTATTGGCGATTTCGTTCCAATTCACATTCCAAGTAATATCCGGCATGCTAATTACATTGCCGGTTGCCAAATTGAATTATCTCTTATAGTTTCCGAGATATGGACTATCGATAATTTACACCTTAGGCTCTGCTTCTAACTTGGGCCCAAATTGTAAAATGGTCTTATCTATTGGCGATTTCGTTCCAATTCACATTCCAAGTAATATTCGGCATGCTAATTACATTGCCGGTTGCCAAATTGCATTATCTCTTATAGTTTCCGAGATATGGACTATCGATAATTTACATCTTAGGCTCTGCTTCTAACTTGGGCCCAAATTGTAAAATGGTCTTATCTATTGGCGATTTCGTTCCAATTCACATTCCAAGTAATATTCGGCATGCTAATTACATTGCCGGTTGCCAAATTGCATTATCTCTTATAGTTTCCGAGATATGGACTATCGATAATTTACACCTTAGGCTCTGCTTCTAACTTGGGCCCAAATTGTAAAATGGTCTTATCTATTGGCGATTTCGTCCCAATTCACATTCCAAGTGATATTCGGCATGCTAATTACATTGCCGGTTGCGAAATTGCATTAACTCTTATAGTTTCCGAGATATGGACTATCAATAATTTACACCTTAGGCTCTGCTTCTAACTTGGGCCCAAATTGTAAAATGGTCTTATCTATTGGCGATTTCGTTCCAATTCACATTCCAAGTAATTTTCGGCATGCTAATTACATTGCCGGTTGCCAAATTGCATTATCTCTTATAGTTTCCGAGATATGGACTATCGATAATTTACACCTTAGGCTCTGCTTCTAACTTGGGTCCAAATTGTAAAATGGTCTTATCTATTGGCGATTTCGTTCCAATTCACATTCCAAGTAATATTCGGCATGCTAATTACATTGCCGGTTGCCAAATTGCATTATCTCTTATAGTTTCCGAGATATGGACTATCGATAATTTACACCTTAGGCTCTGCTTCTAACTTGGGCCCAAATTGTAAAATGGTCTTATATATTGGCGATTTCGTTCCAATTCACATTCCAAGTAATATTCGGCATGCTAATTACATTGCCGGTTGCCAAATTGCATTATCTCTTATAGTTTCCGGGATATGGACTATCGATAATTTACACCTTAGGCTCTGCTTCTAACTTGGGCCCAAATTGTAAAATGGTCTTATCTATTAGCGATTTCGTTCCAATTCACATTCCAAGTAATATTCGGCATGCTAATTACATTGCCGGTTGCGAAATTGCATTATATCTTATAGTTTCCGAGATATGGACTATCAATAATTTACACTTTAGGCTCTGCTTCTAACTTGGGCCCAAATTGTAAAATGGCCTTATCTATTGGCGATTTCGTTCCAATTCACATTCCAAGTAATATTCGGCATGCTAATTACATTGCCGGTTGCCAAATTGAATTATCTCTTATGGTTTCCGAGATATGGACTATCGATAATTTACACCTTAGGCTCTGCTTCTAACTTGGGCCCAAATTGTAAAATGGTCTTACCTATTGGCGATTTCGTTCCAATTCACATTCCAAGTAATATTCGGCATGCTAATTACATTGCCGGTTGCCAAATTGCATTATCTCTTATATATTCCGAGATATGGACTATCGATAATTTACACCTTAGGCTCTGCTTCTAACTTGGGCCCAAATTGTAAAATGGTCTTATCTATTGGCGATTTCGTTCCAATTCACATTCCAAGTAATATTCGGCATGCTAATTACATTGCCGGTTGCCAAATTGCATTATCTCTTATATTTTCCGAGATATGGACTATCGATAATTTACACCTTAGGCTCTGCTTCTAACTTGGTCCCAAATTGTAAAATGGTCTTATCTATTGGCGATTTCGTTCCAATTCACATTCCAAGTAATATTCGGCATGCTAATTACATTGCCGGTTGCCAAATTGCATTATCTCTTATAGTTTCCGAGATATGGACTATCGATAATTTACACCTTAGGCTCTGCTTCTAACTTGGGCCCAAATTGTAAAATGGTCTTATCTATTGGCGATTTCGTTCCAATTCACATTCCAAGTAATATCCGGCATGCTAATTACATTGCCGGTTGCCAAATTGAATTATCTCTTATAGTTTCCGAGATATGGACTATCGATAATTTACACCTTAGGCTCTGCTTCTAACTTTGGCCCAAATTGTAAAATGGTCTTATCTATTGGCGATTTCGTTCCAATTCACACTCCAAGTAATATTCGGCATGCTAATTACATTGCCGGTTGCCAAATTGCATTATCTCTTATAGTTTCCGAGATATGGACTATCGATAATTTACATCTTAGGCTCTGCTTCTAACTTGGGCCCAAATTGTAAAATGGTCTTATCTATTGGCGATTTCGTTCCAATTCACATTCCAAGTAATATTCGGCATGCTAATTACATTGCCGGTTGCCAAATTGCATTATCTCTTATAGTTTATGAGATATGGACTATCGATAATTTACACCTTAGGCTCTGCTTCTAACTTGGGCCCAAATTGTAAAATGGTCTTATCTATTGGCGATTTCGTTCCAATTCACATTCCAAGTAATATCCGGCATGCTAATTACATTGCCGGTTGCCAAATTGAATTATCTCTTATAGTTTCCGAGATATGGACTATCGATAATTTACACCTTAGGCTCTGCTTCTAACTTGGGCCCAAATTGTAAAATGGTCTTATCTATTGGCGATTTCGTTCCAATTCACATTCCAAGTAATATTCGGCATGCTAATTACATTGCCGGTTGCCAAATTGCATTATCTCTTATAGTTTCCGAGATATGGAGTATCGATAATTTACATCTTAGGCTCTGCTTCTAACTTGGGCCCAAATTGTAAAATGGTCTTATCTATTGGCGATTTCGTTCCAATTCACATTCCAAGTAATATTCGGCATGCTAATTACATTGCCGGTTGCCAAATTGCATTATCTCTTATAGTTTCCGAGATATGGACTATCGATAATTTACACCTTAGGCTCTGCTTCTAACTTGGGCCCAAATTGTAAAATGGTCTTATCTATTGGCGATTTCGTCCCAATTCACATTCCAAGTAATATTCGGCATGCTAATTACATTGCCGGTTGCGAAATTGCATTATATCTTATAGTTTCCGAGATATGGACTATCAATAATTTACACCTTAGGCTCTGCTTCTAACTTGGGCCCAAATTGTAAAATGGTCTTATCTATTGGCGATTTCGTTCCAATTCACATTCCAAGTAATATTCGGCATGCTAATTACATTGCCGGTTGCCAAATTGCATTATCTCTTATAGTTTCCGAGATATGGACTATCGATAATTTACACCTTAGGCTCTGCTTCTAACTTGGTCCCAAATTGTAAAATGGTCTTATCTATTGGCGATTTCGTTCCAATTCACATTCCAAGTAATATTCGGCATGCTAATTACATTGCCGGTTGCCAAATTGCATTATCTCTTATAGTTTCCGAGATATGGACTATCGATAATTTACACCTTAGGCTCTGCTTCTAACTTGGGCCCAAATTGTAAAATGGTCTTATCTATTGGCGATTTCGTTCCAATTCACATTCCAAGTAATATTCGGCATGCTAATTACATTGCCGGTTGCCAAATTGCATTATCTCTTATAGTTTCCGAGATATGGACTATCGATAATTTACACCTTAGGCTCTGCTTCTAACTTGGGCCCAAATTGTAAAATGGTCTTATCTATTGGCGATTTCGTTCCAATTCACATTCCAAGTAATATTCGGCATGCTAATTACATTGCCGGTTGCCAAATTGCATTATCTCTTATAGTTTCCGAGATATGGACTATCGATAATTTACACCTTAGGCTCTGCTTCTAACTCGGGCCCAAATTGTAAAATGGTCTTATCTATTGGCGATTTCGTTCCAATTCACACTCCAAGTAATATTCGGCATGCTAATTACATTGCCGGTTGCCAAATTGCATTATCTCTTATAGTTTCCGAGATATGGACTATCGATAATTTACACCTTAGGCTCTGCTTCTAACTTGGGCCCAAATTGTAAAATGGTCTTATCTATTGTCGATTTCGTCCCAATTCACATTCCAAGTGATATTCGGCATGCTAATTACATTGCCGGTTGCGAAATTGCATTAACTCTTATAGTTTCCGAGATATGGACTATCAATAAATTACACCTTAGGCTCTGCTTCTAACTTGGGCCCAAATTGTAAAATGGTCTTATCTATTGGCGATTTCGTTCCAATTCACATTTCAAGTAATTTTCGGCATGCTAATTACATTGCCGGTTGCCAAATTGCATTATCTCTTATAGTTTCCGAGATATGGACTATCGATAATTTACACCTTAGGCTCTGCTTCTAACTTGGGCCCAAATTGTAAAATGGTCTTATCTATTGGCGATTTCGTTCCAATTCACATTCCAAGTAATATTCGGCATGCTAATTACATTGCCGGTTGCCAAATTGCATTATCTCTTATAGTTTCCGAGATATGGACTATCGATAATTTACACCTTAGGCTCTGCTTCTAACTTGGGCCCAAATTGTAAAATGGTCTTATCTATTGGCGATTTCGTTCCAATTCACATTCCAAGTAATATTCGGCATGCTAATTACATTGCCGGTTGCCAAATTGCATTATCTCTTATAGTTTCCGAGATATGGACTATCGATAATTTACACCTTAGGCTCTGCTTCTAACTTGGGCCCAAATTGTAAAATGGTCTTATCTATTGGCGTTTTCTTTCCAATTCACATTACAAGTAATATTCGGCATGCTAATTACAATGCCGGTTGCCAAATTGCATTATCTCTTATAGTTTCCGAGATATGGACTATCGATAATTTACACCTTAGGCTCTGCTTCTAACTTGGGCCCAAATTGTAAAATGGTCTTCTCTATTGGCGATTTCGTTCCAATTCACATTCCAAGTAATATTCGGCATGCTAATTACATTGCCGGTTGCCAAATTGCATTATCTCTTATAGTTTCCGAGATATGGACTATCGATAATTTACACCTTAGGCTCTGCTTCTAACTTGGGCCCAAATTGTAAAATGGTCTTCTCTATTGGCGATTTCGTTCCAATTCACATTCCAAGTAATATTCGGCATGCTAATTACATTGCCGGTTGCCAAATTGCATTATCTTTTATAGTTTCCGAGATATGGACTATCGATAATTTACACCTTAGGCTCTGCTTCTAACTTGGGCCCAAATTGTAAAATCGTCTTATCTATTGGCGATTTCGTTCCAATTCACATTCCAAGTAATATTCGGCATGCTAATTACATTGCCGGTTGCCAAATTGCATTATCTCTTATAGTTTCCGAGATATGGACTATCGGTAATTTACACCTTAGGCTCTGCTTCTAACTTGGGCCCAAATTGTAAAATGGTCTTATCTATTGGCGATTTCGTTCCAATTCACATTCCAAGTAATATCCGGCATGCTAATTACATTGCCGGTTGCCAAATTGCATTATCTCTTATAGTTTCCGAGATATGGACTATCGATAATTTACACCTTAGGCTCTGCTTCTAACTTGGGCCCAAATTGTAAAATGGTCTTACCTATTGGCGATTTCGTTCCAATTCACATTCCAAGTAATATTCGGCATGCTAATTACATTGCCGGTTGCCAAATTGCATTATCTCTTATAGTTTCCGAGATATGGACTATCGATAATTTACACCTTAGGCTCTGCTTCTAACTTGGGCCCAAATTGTAAAATGGTCTTATCTATTGGCGATTTCGTCCCAATTCACATTCCAAGTAATATTCGGCATGCTAATTACATTGCCGGTTGCGAAATTGCATTATATCTTATAGTTTCCGAGATATGGACTATCGATAATTTACATCTTAGGCTCTGCTTCTAACTTGGGCCCAAATTGTAAAATGGCCTTATCTATTGGCTATTTCGTTCCAATTCACATTCCAAGTAATATTCGGCATGCTAATTACATTGCCGGTTGCCAAATTGCATTATCTCTTATAGTTTATGAGATATGGACTATCGATAATTTACACCTTAGGCTCTGCTTCTAACTTGGGCCCAAATTGTAAAATGGTCTTATCTATTGGCGATTTCGTTCCAATTCACATTCCAAGTAATATCCGGCATGCTAATTACATTGCCGGTTGCCAAATTGCATTATCTCTTATAGTTTCCGAGATATGGACTATCGATAATTTACACCTTAGGCTCTGCTTCTAACTTGGGCCCAAATTATAAAATGGTCTTATCTATTGGCGATTTCGTTCCAATTCACATTCCAAGTAATATTCGGCATGCTAATTACATTGCCGGTTGCCAAATTGCATTATCTCTTATAGTTTCCGAGATATGGACTATCGATAATTTACACCTTAGGCTCTGCTTCTAACTTGGGCCCAAATTGTAAAATGGTCTTATCTATTGGCGATTTCGTTCCAATTCACATTCCAAGTAATATTCGGCATGCTAATTACATTGCCGGTTGCCAAATTGCATTATCTCTTATAGTTTATGAGATATGGACTATCGATAATTTACACCTTAGGCTCTGCTTCTAACTTGGGCCCAAATTGTAAAATGGTCTTATCTATTGGCGATTTCGTTCCAATTCACATTCCAAGTAATATCCGGCATGCTAATTACATTGTCGGTTGCCAAATTGAATTATCTCTTATAGTTTCCGAGATATGGACTATCGATAATTTACACCTTAGGCTCTGCTTCTAACTTGGGCCCAAATTGTAAAATGGTCTTATCTATTGGCGATTTCGTTCCAATTCACATTCCAAGTAATATTCGGCATG
Organism: Rhynchophorus ferrugineus; assembly: GCF_030347505.1. Lineage (NCBI taxonomy): Eukaryota > Metazoa > Arthropoda > Insecta > Coleoptera > Curculionidae > Rhynchophorus > Rhynchophorus ferrugineus. The sequence goes on from NW_027472692.1 coordinate 261,207, forward strand.
CTAATTACATTGCCGGTTGCCAAATTGCATTATCTCTTATAGTTTCCGAGATATGGACTATCGATAATTTACATCTTAGGCTCTGCTTCTAACTTGGGCCCAAATTGTAAAATGGTCTTATCTATTGGCGATTTCGTTCCAATTCACATTCCAAGTAATATTCGGCATGCTAATTACATTGCCGGTTGCCAAATTGCATTATCTCTTATAGTTTCCGAGATATGGACTATCGATAATTTACACCTTAGGCTCTGCTTCTAACTTGGGCCCAAATTGTAAAATGGTCTTATCTATTGGCGATTTCGTCCCAATTCACATTCCAAGTAATATTCGGCATGCTAATTACATTGCCGGTTGCGAAATTGCATTATATCTTATAGTTTCCGAGATATGGACTATCAATAATTTACACCTTAGGCTCTGCTTCTAACTTGGGCCCAAATTGTAAAATGGCCTTATCTATTGGCGATTTCGTTCCAATTCACATTCCAAGTAATATTCGGCATGCTAATTACATTGCCGGTTGCCAAATTGCATTATCTCTTATAGTTTCCGAGATATGGACTATCGATAATTTACACCTTAGGCTCTGCTTCTAACTTGGTCCCAAATTGTAAAATGGTCTTATCTATTGGCGATTTCGTTCCAATTCACATTCCAAGTAATATTCGGCATGTTAATTACTTTGCCGGTTGCCAAATTGCATTATCTCTTATAGTTTCCGAGATATGGACTATCGATAATTTACACCTTAGGCTCTGCTTCTAACTTGGGCCCAAATTGTAAAATGGTCTTATCTATTGGCGATTTCGTTCCAATTCACATTCCAAGTAATATTCGGCATGCTAATTACATTGCCGGTTGCCAAATTGCATTATCTCTTATAGTTTCCGAGATATGGAGTATCGATAATTTACACCTTAGGCTCTGCTTCTAACTTGGGCCCAAATTGTAAAATGGTCTTATCTATTGGCGATTTCGTTCCAATTCACATTCCAAGTAATATTCGGCATGCTAATTACATTGCCGGTTGCTAAATTGCATTATCTCTTATAGTTTCCGAGATATGGACTATCGATAATTTACACCTTAGGCTCTGCTTCTAACTCGGGCCCAAATTGTAAAATGGTCTTATCTATTGGCGATTTCGTTCCAATTCACACTCCAAGTAATATTCGGCATGCTAATTACATTGCCGGTTGCGAAATTGCATTATCTCTTATAGTTTCCGAGATATGGACTATCAAAAATTTACACCTTAGGCTCTGCTTCTAACTTGGGCCCAAATTGTAAAATGGTCTTATCTATTGGCGATTTCGTTCCAATTCACATTCCAAGTAATATTCGGCATGCTAATTACATTGCCGGTTGCCAAATTGCATTATCTCTTATAGTTTCCGAGATATGGACTATCGATAATTTACACCTTAGGCTCTGCTTCTAACTTGGGCCCAAATTGTAAAATGGTCTTATCTATTGGCGATTTCGTTCCAATTCACATTCCAAGTAATATTCGGCATGCTAATTACATTGCCGGTTGCCAAATTGCATTATCTCTTATAGTTTCCGAGATATGGACTATCGATAATTTACACCTTAGTCTCTGCTTCTAACTTGGGCCCAAATTGTAAAATGGTCTTATCTATTGGCGATTTCGTTCCAATTCACATTCCAAGTAATATTCGGCATGCTAATTACATTGCCGGTTGCCAAATTGCATTATCTCTTATAGTTTCCGAGATATGGACTATCGATAATTTACACCTTAGGCTCTGCTTCTAACTTGGGCCCAAATTGTAAAATGGTCTTCTCTATTGGCGATTTCGTTCCAATTCACATTCCAAGTAATATTCGGTATGCTAATTACATTGCCGGTTGCCAAATTGCATTACCTCTTATAGTTTCCGAGATATGGACTATCGATAATTTACACCTTAGGCTCTGCTTCTAACTTGGGCCCAAATGGTAAAATGGTCTTACCTATTGGCGATTTCGTTCCAATTCACATTCCAAGTAATATTCGGCATGCTAATTACATTGCCGGTTGCCAAATTGCATTATCTCTTATAGTTTCCGAGATATGGACTATCGATAATTTACACCTTAGGCTCTGCTTCTAACTTGGGCCCAAATTGTAAAATGGTCTTATCTATTGGCGATTTCGTTCCAATTCACATTCCAATTAATATTCGGCATGCTAATTACATTGCCGGTTGCCAAATTGCATTATCTCTTATAGTTTCCGAGATATGGACTATCGATAATTTACACCTTAGGCTCTGCTTCTAACTTGGGCCCAAATTGTAAAATGGTCTTATCTATTGGCGATTTCGTTCCAATTCACATTCCAAGTAATATTCGGCATGCTAATTACATTGCCGTTTGCCAAATTGCATTATCTCTTATAGTTTCCGAGATATGGACTATCGATAATTTACACCTTAGGCTCTGCTTCTAACTTGGGCCCAAATTGTAAAATGGTCTTATCTATTGGCGATTTCGTTCCAATTCACATTCCAAGTAATATTCGGCATGCTAATTACATTGCCGGTTGCCAAATTGCATTATATCTTATAGTTTCCGAGATATGGACTATCGATAATTTACACCTTAGGCTCTGCTTCTAACTTGGGCCCAAATTGTAAAATGGTCTTATCTATTGGCGATTTTGTTCCAATTCACATTCCAAGTAATATTCGGCATGCTAATTACATTGCCGGTTGCCAAATTGAATTATCTCTTATAGTTTCCGAGATATGGACTATCGATAATTTACACCTTAGGCTCTGCTTCTAACTTGGGCCCAAATTGTAAAATGGTCTTACCTATTGGCGATTTCGTTCCAATTCACATTCCAAGTAATATTCGGCATGCTAATTACATTGCCGGTTGCCAAATTGCGTTATCTCTTATAGTTTCCGAGATATGGACTATCGATAATTTACACCTTAGGCTCTGCTTCTAACTTGGGCCCAAATTGTAAAATGGTCTTATCTATTGGCGATTTCGTTCCAATTCACATTCCAAGTAATATTCGGCATGCTAATTACATTGCCGGTTGCCAAATTGCATTATCTCTTATAGTTTCCGAGATATGGACTATCGATAATTTACACCTTAGGCTCTGCTTCTAACTTGGGCCCAAATTGTAAAATCGTCTTATCTATTGGCGATTTCGTTCCAATTCACATTCCAAGTAATATTCGGCATGCTAATTACATTGCCGGTTGCCAAATTGCATTATCTCTTAGTTTCCGAGATATGGACTATCGGTAATTTACACCTTAGGCTCTGCTTCTAACTTGGGCCCAAATTATAAAATGGTCTTATCTATTGGCGATTTCGTTCCAATTCACATTCCAAGTAATATTCGGCATGCTAATTACATTGCCGGTTGCCAAATTGCATTATATCTTATAGTTTCCGAGATATTTACTATCGATAATTTACACCTTAGGCTCTGTTTCTAACTTGGGCCCAAATTGTAAAATGGTCTTATCTATTGGCGATTTCGTTCCAATTCACATTCCAAGTAATATTCGGCATGCTAATTACATTGCCGGTTGCCAAATTGCATTATCTCTTATAGTTTCCGAGATATGGACTATCGATAATTTACACCTTAGGCTCTGCTTCTAACTTGGGCCCAAATTGTAAAATGGTCTTCTCTATTGGCGATTTCGTTCCAATTCACATTCCAAGCAATATTCGGCATGCTAATTACATTGCCGGTTGCCAAATTGCATTACCTCTTATAGTTTCCGAGATATGGACTATCGATAATTTACACCTTAGGCTCTGCTTCTAACTTGGGCCCAAATTGTAAAATGGTCTTATCTATTGGCGATTTCGTTCCAATTCACATTCCAAGTAATATTCGGCATGCTAATTACTTTGCCGGTTGCCAAATTGCATTATCTCTTATAGTTTCCGAGATATGGACTATCGATAATTTACACCTTAGGCTCTGCTTCTAACTTGGGCCCAAATTGTAAAATGGTCTTTTCTATTGGCGATTTCGTTCCAATTCACATTCCAAGTAATATTCGGCATGCTAATTACATTGCCGGTTGCCAAATTGCATTATCTCTTATAGATTCCGAGATATGGACTATCAATAATTTACACCTTAGGCTCTGCTTCTAACTTGGGCCCAAATAGTAAAATGGTCTTATCTATTGGCGATTTCGTTCCAATTCACATTCCAAGTAATATTCGGCATGCTAATTACATTGCCTGTTGCCAAATTGAATTATCTCTTATAGTTTCCGAGATATGGACTATCGATAATTTACACCTTAGGCTCTGCTTCTAACTTGGGCCCAAATTGTAAAATGGTCTTACCTATTGGCGATTTCGTTCCAATTCACATTCCAAGTAATATTCGGCATGCTAATTACATTGCCGGTTGCCAAATTGCATTATCTCTTATAGTTTCCGAGATATGGACTATCGATAATTTACACCTTAGGCTCTGCTTCTAACTTGGGCCCAAATTGTAAAATGGTCTTATCTATTGGCGATTTCGTTCCAATTCACATTCCAATTAATATTCGGCATGCTAATTACATTGCCGGTTGCCAAATTGCATTATCTCTTATAGTTTCCGAGATATGGACTATCGATAATTTACACCTTAGGCTCTGCTTCTAACTTGGGCCCAAATTGTAAAATGGTCTTATCTATTGGCGATTTCGTTCCAATTCACATTCCAAGTAATATTCGGCATGCTAATTACATTGCCGTTTGCCAAATTGCATTATCTCTTATAGTTTCCGAGATATGGACTATCGATAATTTACACCTTAGGCTCTGCTTCTAACTTGGGCCCAAATTGTAAAATGGTCTTATCTATTGGCGATTTCGTTCCAATTCACATTCCAAGTAATATTCGGCATGCTAATTACATTGCCGGTTGCCAAATTGCATTATATCTTATAGTTTCCGAGATATGGACTATCGATAATTTACACCTTAGGCTCTGCTTCTAACTTGGGCCCAAATTGTAAAATGGTCTTATCTATTGGCGATTTCGTTCCAATTCACATTCCAAGTAATATTCGGCATGCTAATTACATTGCCGGTTGCCAAATTGAATTATCTCTTATAGATTCCGAGATATGGACTATCAATAATTTACACCTTAGGCTCCGCTTCTAACTTGGGCCCAAATTGTAAAATGGTCTTATCTATTGGCGATTTCGTTCCAATTCACATTCCAAGTAATATTCGGCATGCTAATTACATTGCCTGTTGCCAAATTGAATTATCTCTTATAGTTTCCGAGATATGGACTATCGATAATTTACACCTTAGGCTCTGCTTCTAACTTGGGCCCAAATGGTAAAATGGTCTTACCTATTGGCGATTTCGTTCCAATTCACATTCCAAGTAATATTCGGCATGCTAATTACATTGCCGGTTGCCAAATTGCATTATCTCTTATAGTTTCCGAGATATGGACTATCGATAATTTACACCTTAGGCTCTGCTTCTAACTTGGGCCCAAATTGTAAAATGGTCTTATCTATTGGCGATTTCGTTCCAATTCACATTCCAATTAATATTCGGCATGCTAATTACATTGCCGGTTGCCAAATTGCATTATCTCTTATAGTTTCCGAGATATGGACTATCGATAATTTACACCTTAGGCTCTGCTTCTAACTTGGGCCCAAATTGTAAAATGGTCTTATCTATTGGCGATTTCGTTCCAATTCACATTCCAAGTAATATTCGGCATGCTAATTACATTGCCGTTTGCCAAATTGCATTATCTCTTATAGTTTCCGAGATATGGACTATCGATAATTTACACCTTAGGCTCTGCTTCTAACTTGGGCCCAAATTGTAAAATGGTCTTATCTATTGGCGATTTCGTTCCAATTCACATTCCAAGTAATATTCGGCATGCTAATTACATTGCCGGTTGCCAAATTGCATTATCTCTTATAGTTTCCGGGATATGGACTATCGATAATTTACACCTTAGGCTCTGCTTCTAACTTGGGCCCAAATTGTAAAATGGTCTTCTCTATTGGCGATTTCGTTCCAATTCACATTCCAAGTAATATTCGGCATGCTAATTACATTGCCGGTTGCCAAATTGCATTACCTCTTATAGTTTCCGAGATATGGACTATCGATAATTAACACCTTAGGCTCTGCATCTAACTTGGGCCCAAATTGTAAAATGGTCTTATCTATTGGCGATTTCGTTCCAATTCACATTCCAAGTAATATTCGGCATGCTAATTACTTTGCCGGTTGCCAAATTGCATTATCTCTTATAGTTTCCGAGATATGGACTATCGATAATATACACCTTAGGCTCTGCTTCTAACTTGGGCCCAAATTGTAAAATGGTCTTTTCTATTGGCGATTTCGTTCCAATTCACATTCCAAGTAATATTCGGCATGCTAATTACATTGCCGGTTGCCAAATTGCATTATCTCTTATAGATTCCGAGATATGGACTATCAATAATTTACACCATAGGCTCCGCTTCTAACTTGGGCCCAAATTGTAAAATGGTCTTATCTATTGGCGATTTCGTTCCAATTCACATTCCAAGTAATATTCGGCATGCTAATTACATTGCCTGTTGCCAAATTGAATTATCTCTTATAGTTTCCGAGATATGGACTATCGATAATTTACACCTTAGGCTCTGCTTCTAACTTGGGCCCAAATGGTAAAATGGTCTTACCTATTGGCGATTTCGTTCCAATTCACATTCCAAGTAATATTCGGCATGCTAATTACATTGCCGGTTGCCAAATTGCATTATCTCTTATAGTTTCCGAGATATGGACTATCGATAATTTACACCTTAGGCTCTGCTTCTAACTTGGGCCCAAATTGTAAAATGGTCTTATCTATTGGCGATTTCGTTCCAATTCACATTCCAATTAATATTCGGCATGCTAATTACATTGCCGGTTGCCAAATTGCATTATCTCTTATAGTTTCCGAGATATGGACTATCGATAATTTACACCTTAGGCTCTGCTTCTAACTTGGGCCCAAATTGTAAAATGGTCTTATCTATTGGCGATTTCGTTCCAATTCACATTCCAAGTAATATTCGGCATGCTAATTACATTGCCGTTTGCCAAATTGCATTATCTCTTATAGTTTCCGAGATATGGACTATCGATAATTTACACCTTAGGCTCTGCTTCTAACTTGGGCCCAAATTGTAAAATGGTCTTATCTATTGGCGATTTCGTTCCAATTCACATTCCAAGTAATATTCGGCATGCTAATTACATTGCCGGTTGCCAAATTGCATTATATCTTATAGTTTCCGAGATATGGACTATCGATAATTTACACCTTAGGCTCTGCTTCTAACTTGGGCCCAAATTGTAAAATGGTCTTATCTATTGGCGATTTCGTTCCAATTCACATTCCAAGTAATATTCGGCATGCTAATTACATTGCCGGTTGCCAAATTGCGTTATCTCTTATAGTTTCCGAGATATGGACTATCGATAATTTACACCTTAGGCTCTGCTTCTAACTTGGGCCCAAATTGTAAAATGGTCTTATCTATTGGCGATTTCGTTCCAATTCACATTCCAAGTAATATTCGGCATGCTAATTACATTGCCGGTTGCCAAATTGCATTATCTCTTATAGTTTCCGAGATATGGACTATCGATAATTTACACCTTAGGCTCTGCTTCTAACTTGGGCCCAAATTGTAAAATCGTCTTATCTATTGGCGATTTCGTTCCAATTCACATTCCAAGTAATATTCGGCATGCTAATTACATTGCCGGTTGCCAAATTGCATTATCTCTTAGTTTCCGAGATATGGACTATCGGTAATTTACACCTTAGGCTCTGCTTCTAACTTGGGCCCAAATTATAAAATGGTCTTATCTATTGGCGATTTCGTTCCAATTCACATTCCAAGTAATATTCGGCATGCTAATTACATTGCCGGTTGCCAAATTGCATTATATCTTATAGTTTCCGAGATATGGACTATCGATAATTTACACCTTAGGCTCTGTTTCTAACTTGGGCCCAAATTGTAAAATGGTCTTATCTATTGGCGATTTCGTTCCAATTCACATTCCAAGTAATATTCGGCATGCTAATTACATTGCCGGTTGCCAAATTGCATTATCTCTTATAGTTTCCGAGATATGGACTATCGATAATTTACACCTTAGGCTCTGCTTCTAACTTGGGCCCAAATTGTAAAATGGTCTTCTCTATTGGCGATTTCGTTCCAATTCACATTCCAAGTAATATTCGGCATGCTAATTACATTGCCGGTTGCCAAATTGCATTACCTCTTATAGTTTCCGAGATATGGACTATCGATAATTTACACCTTAGGCTCTGCTTCTAACTTGGGCCCAAATTGTAAAATGGTCTTATCTATTGGCGATTTCGTTCCAATTCACATTCCAAGTAATATTCGGCATGCTAATTACTTTGCCGGTTGCCAAATTGCATTATCTCTTATAGTTTCCGAGATATGGACTATCGATAATTTACACCTTAGGCTCTGCTTCTAACTTGGGCCCAAATTGTAAAATGGTCTTTTCTATTGGCGATTTCGTTCCAATTCACATTCCAAGTAATATTCGGCATGCTAATTACATTGCCGGTTGCCAAATTGCATTATCTCTTATAGATTCCGAGATATGGACTATCAATAATTTACACCTTAGGCTCTGCTTCTAACTTGGGCCCAAATAGTAAAATGGTCTTATCTATTGGCGATTTCGTTCCAATTCACATTCCAAGTAATATTCGGCATGCTAATTACATTGCCTGTTGCCAAATTGAATTATCTCTTATAGTTTCCGAGATATGGACTATCGATAATTTACACCTTAGGCTCTGCTTCTAACTTGGGCCCAAATTGTAAAATGGTCTTACCTATTGGCGATTTCGTTCCAATTCACATTCCAAGTAATATTCGGCATGCTAATTACATTGCCGGTTGCCAAATTGCATTATCTCTTATAGTTTCCGAGATATGGACTATCGATAATTTACACCTTAGGCTCTGCTTCTAACTTGGGCCCAAATTGTAAAATGGTCTTATCTATTGGCGATTTCGTTCCAATTCACATTCCAATTAATATTCGGCATGCTAATTACATTGCCGGTTGCCAAATTGCATTATCTCTTATAGTTTCCGAGATATGGACTATCGATAATTTACACCTTAGGCTCTGCTTCTAACTTGGGCCCAAATTGTAAAATGGTCTTATCTATTGGCGATTTCGTTCCAATTCACATTCCAAGTAATATTCGGCATGCTAATTACATTGCCGTTTGCCAAATTGCATTATCTCTTATAGTTTCCGAGATATGGACTATCGATAATTTACACCTTAGGCTCTGCTTCTAACTTGGGCCCAAATTGTAAAATGGTCTTATCTATTGGCGATTTCGTTCCAATTCACATTCCAAGTAATATTCGGCATGCTAATTACATTGCCGGTTGCCAAATTGCATTATATCTTATAGTTTCCGAGATATGGACTATCGATAATTTACACCTTAGGCTCTGCTTCTAACTTGGGCCCAAATTGTAAAATGGTCTTATCTATTGGCGATTTCGTTCCAATTCACATTCCAAGTAATATTCGGCATGCTAATTACATTGCCGGTTGCCAAATTGAATTATCTCTTATAGTTTCCGAGATATGGACTATCGATAATTTACACCTTAGGCTCTGCTTCTAACTTGGGCCCAAATTGTAAAATGGTCTTACCTATTGGCGATTTCGTTCCAATTCACATTCCAAGTAATATTCGGCATGCTAATTACATTGCCGGTTGCCAAATTGCATTATCTCTTATAGTTTCCGAGATATGGACTATCGATAATTTACACCTTAGGCTCTGCTTCTAACTTGGGCCCAAGTTGTAAAATGGTCTTATCTATTGGCGATTTCGTTCCAATTCACATTCCAAGTAATATTCGGCATGCTAATTACATTGCCGGTTGCCAAATTGCATTATCTCTTATAGTTTCCGAGATATGGACTATCGATAATTTACACCTTAGGCTCTGCTTCTAACTTGGGCCCAAATTGTAAAATCGTCTTATCTATTGGCGATTTCGTTCCAATTCACATTCCAAGTAATATTCGGCATGCTAATTACATTGCCGGTTGCCAAATTGCATTATCTCTTATAGTTTCCGAGATATGGACTATCGGTAATTTACACCTTAGGCTCTGCTTCTAACTTGGGCCCAAATTATAAAATGGTCTTATCTATTGGCGATTTCGTTCCAATTCACATTCCAAGTAATATTCGGCATGCTAATTACATTGCCGGTTGCCAAATTGCATTATATCTTATAGTTTCCGAGATATGGACTATAGATAATTTACACCTTAGGCTCTGTTTCTAACTTGGGCCCAAATTGTAAAATGGTCTTATCTATTGGCGATTTCGTTCCAATTCACATTCCAAGTAATATTCGGCATGCTAATTACATTGCCGGTTGCCAAATTGAATTATCTCTTATAGTTTCCGAGATATGGACTATCGATAATTTACACCTTAGGCTCTGCTTCTAACTTGGGCCCAAATTGTAAAATGGTCTTACCTATTGGCGATTTCGTTCCAATTCACATTCCAAGTAATATTCGGCATGCTAATTACATTGCCGGTTGCCAAATTGCATTATCTCTTATAGTTTCCGAGATATGGACTATCGATAATTTACACCTTAGGCTCTGCTTCTAACTTGGGCCCAAATTGTAAAATGGTCTTATCTATAGGCGATTTCGTTCCAATTCACATTCCAAGTAATATTCGGCATGCTAATTACATTGCCGGTTGCCAAATTGCATTATCTCTTATATTTTCCGAGATATGGACTATCGATAATTTACACCTTAGGCTCTGCTTCTAACTTGGTCCCAAATTGTAAAATGGTCTTATCTATTGGCGATTTCGTTCCAATTCACATTCCAAGTAATATTCGGCATGCTAATTACATTGCCGGTTGCCAAATTGCATTATCTCTTATAGTTTCCGAGATATGGACTATCGATAATTTACACCTTAAGCTCTGCTTCTAACTTGGGCCCAAATTGTAAAATGGTCTTATCTATTGGCGATTTCGTTCCAATTCACATTCCAAGTAATATCCGGCATGCTAATTACATTGCCGTTTGCCAAATTGAATTATCTCTTATAGTTTCCGAGATATGGATTATCGATAATTAACACCTTAGGCTCTGCTTCTAACTTGGGCCCAAATTGTAAAATGGTCTTATCTATTGGCGATTTCGTTCCAATTCACATTCCAAGTAATATTCGGCATGCTAATTACATTGCCGGTTGCCAAATTGCATTATCTCTTATAGTTTCCGAGATATGGACTATCGATAATTTACATCTTAGGCTCTGCTTCTAACTTGGGCCCAAATTGTAAAATAGTCTTATCTATTGGCGATTTCGTTCCAATTCACATTCCAAGTAATATTCGGCATGCTAATTACATTGCCGGTTGCCAAATTGCATTATCTCTTATAGTTTCCGAGATATGGACTATCGATAATTTACACCTTAGGCTCTGCTTCTAACTTGGGCCCAAATTGTAAAATGGTCTTACCTATTGGCGATTTCGTTCCAATTCACATTCCAAGTAATATTCGGCATGCTAATTACATTGCCGGTTGCCAAATTGCATTATCTCTTATAGTTTCCGAGATATGGACTATCGATAATTTACACCTTAGGCTCTGCTTCTAACTTGGGCCCAAATTGTAAAATGGTCTTATCTATTGGCGATTTCGTTCCAATTCACATTCCAAGTAATATTCGGCATGCTAGTTACATTGCCGGTTGCCAAATTGCATTATCTCTTATAGTTTCCGAGATATGGACTATCGATAATTTACACCTTAGGCTCTGCTTCTAACTTGGGCCCAAATTGTAAAATGGTCTTATCTATTGGCGATTTCGTTCCAATTCACATTCCAAGTAATATTCGGCATGCTAATTACATTGCCGGTTGCCAAATTGCATTATCTCTTATAGTTTCCGAGATATGGACTATCGATAATTTACATCTTAGGCTCTGCTTCTAACTTGGGCCCAAATTGTAAAATGGTCTTATCTATTGGCGATTTCGTTCCAATTCACATTCCAAGTAATATTCGGCATGCTAATTACATTGCCGGTTGCCAAATTGCATTATCTCTTATAGTTTCCGAGATATGGACTATCGATAATTTACACCTTAGGCTCTGCTTCTAACTTGGGCCCAAATTGTAAAATGGTCTTATCTATTGGCGATTTCGTCCCAATTCACATTCCAAGTGATATTCGGCATGCTAATTACATTGCCGGTTGCGAAATTGCATTAACTCTTATAGTTTCCGAGATATGGACTATCAATAATTTACACCTTAGGCTCTGCTTCTAACTTGGGCCCAAATTGTAAAATGGTCTTATTTATTGGCGATTTCGTTCTAATTCACATTCCAAGTAATTTTCGGCATGCTAATTACATTGCCGGTTGCCAAATTGCATTATCTCTTATAGTTTCCGAGATATGGACTATCGATAATTTACACCTTAGGCTCTGCTTCTAACTTGGGCCCAAATTGTAAAATGGTCTTATCTATTGGCGATTTCGTCCCAATTCACATTCCAAGTGATATTCGGCATGCTAATTACATTGCCGGTTGCGAAATTGCATTAACTCTTATAGTTTCCGAGATATGGACTATCAATAATTTACACCTTAGGCTCTGCTTCTAACTTGGGCCCAAATTGTAAAATGGTCTTATCTATTGGCGATTTCGTTCCAATTCACATTCCAAGTAATTTTCGGCATGCTAATTACATTGCCGGTTGCCAAATTGCATTATCTCTTATAGTTTCCGAGATATGGACTATCGATAATTTACACCTTAGGCTCTGCTTCTAACTTGGGCCCAAATTGTAAAATGGTCTTATCTATTGGCGATTTCGTTCCAATTCACATTCCAAGTAATATCCGGCATGCTAATTACATTGCCGGTTGCCAAATTGAATTATCTCTTATAGTTTCCGAGATATGGACTATCGATAATTTACACCTTAGGCTCTGCTTCTAACTTGGGCCCAAATTGTAAAATGGTCTTATCTATTGGCGATTTCGTTCCAATTCACATTCCAAGTAATATTCGGCATGCTAATTACATTGCCGGTTGCCAAATTGCATTATCTCTTATAGTTTCCGAGATATGGACTATCGATAATTTACATCTTAGGCTCTGCTTCTAACTTGGGCCCAAATTGTAAAATGGTCTTATCTATTGGCGATTTCGTTCCAATTCACATTCCAAGTAATATTCGGCATGCTAATTACATTGCCGGTTGCCAAATTGCATTATCTCTTATAGTTTCCGAGATATGGACTATCGATAATTTACACCTTAGGCTCTGCTTCTAACTTGGGCCCAAATTGTAAAATGGTCTTATCTATTGGCGATTTCGTCCCAATTCACATTCCAAGTGATATTCGGCATGCTAATTACATTGCCGGTTGCGAAATTGCATTAACTCTTATAGTTTCCGAGATATGGACTATCAATAATTTACACCTTAGGCTCTGCTTCTAACTTGGGCCCAAATTGTAAAATGGTCTTATCTATTGGCGATTTCGTTCCAATTCACATTCCAAGTAATTTTCGGCATGCTAATTACATTGCCGGTTGCCAAATTGCATTATCTCTTATAGTTTCCGAGATATGGACTATCGATAATTTACACCTTAGGCTCTGCTTCTAACTTGGGCCCAAATTGTAAAATGGTCTTATCTATTGGCGATTTCGTTCCAATTCACATTCCAAGTAATATTCGGCATGCTAATTACATTGCCGGTTGCCAAATTGCATTATCTCTTATAGTTTCCGAGATATGGACTATCGATAATTTACACCTTAGGCTCTGCTTCTAACTTGGGCCCAAATTGTAAAATGGTCTTATATATTGGCGATTTCGTTCCAATTCACATTCCAAGTAATATTCGGCATGCTAATTACATTGCCGGTTGCCAAATTGCATTATCTCTTATAGTTTCCGGGATATGGACTATCGATAATTTACACCTTAGGCTCTGCTTCTAACTTGGGCCCAAATTGTAAAATGGTCTTATCTATTAGCGATTTCGTTCCAATTCACATTCCAAGTAATATTCGGCATGCTAATTACATTGCCGGTTGCGAAATTGCATTATATCTTATAGTTTCCGAGATATGGACTATCAATAATTTACACTTTAGGCTCTGCTTCTAACTTGGGCCCAAATTGTAAAATGGCCTTATCTATTGGCGATTTCGTTCCAATTCACATTCCAAGTAATATTCGGCATGCTAATTACATTGCCGGTTGCCAAATTGAATTATCTCTTATAGTTTCCGAGATATGGACTATCGATAATTTACACCTTAGGCTCTGCTTCTAACTTGGGCCCAAATTGTAAAATGGTCTTACCTATTGGCGATTTCGTTCCAATTCACATTCCAAGTAATATTCGGCATGCTAATTACATTGCCGGTTGCCAAATTGCATTATCTCTTATATATTCCGAGATATGGACTATCGATAATTTACACCTTAGGCTCTGCTTCTAACTTGGGCCCAAATTGTAAAATGGTCTTATCTATTGGCGATTTCGTTCCAATTCACATTCCAAGTAATATTCGGCATGCTAATTACATTGCCGGTTGCCAAATTGCATTATCTCTTATATTTTCCGAGATATGGACTATCGATAATTTACACCTTAGGCTCTGCTTCTAACTTGGTCCCAAATTGTAAAATGGTCTTATCTATTGGCGATTTCGTTCCAATTCACATTCCAAGTAATATTCGGCATGCTAATTACATTGCCGGTTGCCAAATTGCATTATCTCTTATAGTTTCCGAGATATGGACTATCGATAATTTACACCTTAGGCTCTGCTTCTAACTTGGGCCCAAATTGTAAAATGGTCTTATCTATTGGCGATTTCGTTCCAATTCACATTCCAAGTAATATCCGGCATGCTAATTACATTGCCGGTTGCCAAATTGAATTATCTCTTATAGTTTCCGAGATATGGACTATCGATAATTTACACCTTAGGCTCTGCTTCTAACTTTGGCCCAAATTGTAAAATGGTCTTATCTATTGGCGATTTCGTTCCAATTCACACTCCAAGTAATATTCGGCATGCTAATTACATTGCCGGTTGCCAAATTGCATTATCTCTTATAGTTTCCGAGATATGGACTATCGATAATTTACATCTTAGGCTCTGCTTCTAACTTGGGCCCAAATTGTAAAATGGTCTTATCTATTGGCGATTTCGTTCCAATTCACATTCCAAGTAATATTCGGCATGCTAATTACATTGCCGGTTGCCAAATTGCATTATCTCTTATAGTTTATGAGATATGGACTATTGATAATTTACACCTTAGGCTCTGCTTCTAACTTGGGCCCAAATTGTAAAATGGTCTTATCTATTGGCGATTTCGTTCC
This sequence comes from Rhynchophorus ferrugineus, assembly GCF_030347505.1. Taxonomy (NCBI): domain Eukaryota; kingdom Metazoa; phylum Arthropoda; class Insecta; order Coleoptera; family Curculionidae; genus Rhynchophorus; species Rhynchophorus ferrugineus. Next base: position 276,722 of record NW_027472692.1, read on the forward strand.
AATTCACATTCCAAGTAATATCCGGCATGCTAATTACATTGCCGGTTGCCAAATTGAATTATCTCTTATAGTTTCCGAGATATGGACTATCGATAATTTACACCTTAGGCTCTGCTTCTAACTTGGGCCCAAATTGTAAAATGGTCTTATCTATTGGCGATTTCGTTCCAATTCACATTCCAAGTAATATTCGGCATGCTAATTACATTGCCGGTTGCCAAATTGCATTATCTCTTATAGTTTCCGAGATATGGAGTATCGATAATTTACATCTTAGGCTCTGCTTCTAACTTGGGCCCAAATTGTAAAATGGTCTTATCTATTGGCGATTTCGTTCCAATTCACATTCCAAGTAATATTCGGCATGCTAATTACATTGCCGGTTGCCAAATTGCATTATCTCTTATAGTTTCCGAGATATGGACTATCGATAATTTACACCTTAGGCTCTGCTTCTAACTTGGGCCCAAATTGTAAAATGGTCTTATCTATTGGCGATTTCGTCCCAATTCACATTCCAAGTAATATTCGGCATGCTAATTACATTGCCGGTTGCGAAATTGCATTATATCTTATAGTTTCCGAGATATGGACTATCAATAATTTACACCTTAGGCTCTGCTTCTAACTTGGGCCCAAATTGTAAAATGGCCTTATCTATTGGCGATTTCGTTCCAATTCACATTCCAAGTAATATTCGGCATGCTAATTACATTGCCGGTTGCCAAATTGCATTATCTCTTATAGTTTCCGAGATATGGACTATCGATAATTTACACCTTAGGCTCTGCTTCTAACTTGGTCCCAAATTGTAAAATGGTCTTATCTATTGGCGATTTCGTTCCAATTCACATTCCAAGTAATATTCGGCATGCTAATTACATTGCCGGTTGCCAAATTGCATTATCTCTTATAGTTTCCGAGATATGGACTATCGATAATTTACACCTTAGGCTCTGCTTCTAACTTGGGCCCAAATTGTAAAATGGTCTTATCTATTGGCGATTTCGTTCCAATTCACATTCCAAGTAATATTCGGCATGCTAATTACATTGCCGGTTGCCAAATTGCATTATCTCTTATAGTTTCCGAGATATGGACTATCGATAATTTACACCTTAGGCTCTGCTTCTAACTTGGGCCCAAATTGTAAAATGGTCTTATCTATTGGCGATTTCGTTCCAATTCACATTCCAAGTAATATTCGGCATGCTAATTACATTGCCGGTTGCCAAATTGCATTATCTCTTATAGTTTCCGAGATATGGACTATCGATAATTTACACCTTAGGCTCTGCTTCTAACTCGGGCCCAAATTGTAAAATGGTCTTATCTATTGGCGATTTCGTTCCAATTCACACTCCAAGTAATATTCGGCATGCTAATTACATTGCCGGTTGCCAAATTGCATTATCTCTTATAGTTTCCGAGATATGGACTATCGATAATTTACACCTTAGGCTCTGCTTCTAACTTGGGCCCAAATTGTAAAATGGTCTTATCTATTGGCGATTTCGTCCCAATTCACATTCCAAGTGATATTCGGCATGCTAATTACATTGCCGGTTGCGAAATTGCATTAACTCTTATAGTTTCCGAGATATGGACTATCAATAAATTACACCTTAGGCTCTGCTTCTAACTTGGGCCCAAATTGTAAAATGGTCTTATCTATTGGCGATTTCGTTCCAATTCACATTTCAAGTAATTTTCGGCATGCTAATTACATTGCCGGTTGCCAAATTGCATTATCTCTTATAGTTTCCGAGATATGGACTATCGATAATTTACACCTTAGGCTCTGCTTCTAACTTGGGCCCAAATTGTAAAATGGTCTTATCTATTGGCGATTTCGTTCCAATTCACATTCCAAGTAATATTCGGCATGCTAATTACATTGCCGGTTGCCAAATTGCATTATCTCTTATAGTTTCCGAGATATGGACTATCGATAATTTACACCTTAGGCTCTGCTTCTAACTTGGGCCCAAATTGTAAAATGGTCTTATCTATTGGCGATTTCGTTCCAATTCACATTCCAAGTAATATTCGGCATGCTAATTACATTGCCGGTTGCCAAATTGCATTATCTCTTATAGTTTCCGAGATATGGACTATCGATAATTTACACCTTAGGCTCTGCTTCTAACTTGGGCCCAAATTGTAAAATGGTCTTATCTATTGGCGTTTTCTTTCCAATTCACATTACAAGTAATATTCGGCATGCTAATTACAATGCCGGTTGCCAAATTGCATTATCTCTTATAGTTTCCGAGATATGGACTATCGATAATTTACACCTTAGGCTCTGCTTCTAACTTGGGCCCAAATTGTAAAATGGTCTTCTCTATTGGCGATTTCGTTCCAATTCACATTCCAAGTAATATTCGGCATGCTAATTACATTGCCGGTTGCCAAATTGCATTATCTCTTATAGTTTCCGAGATATGGACTATCGATAATTTACACCTTAGGCTCTGCTTCTAACTTGGGCCCAAATTGTAAAATGGTCTTCTCTATTGGCGATTTCGTTCCAATTCACATTCCAAGTAATATTCGGCATGCTAATTACATTGCCGGTTGCCAAATTGCATTATCTCTTATAGTTTCCGAGATATGGACTATCGATAATTTACACCTTAGGCTCTGCTTCTAACTTGGGCCCAAATTGTAAAATGGTCTTCTCTATTGGCGATTTCGTTCCAATTCACATTCCAAGTAATATTCGGCATGCTAATTACATTGCCGGTTGCCAAATTGCATTATCTTTTATAGTTTCCGAGATATGGACTATCGATAATTTACACCTTAGGCTCTGCTTCTAACTTGGGCCCAAATTGTAAAATCGTCTTATCTATTGGCGATTTCGTTCCAATTCACATTCCAAGTAATATTCGGCATGCTAATTACATTGCCGGTTGCCAAATTGCATTATCTCTTATAGTTTCCGAGATATGGACTATCGGTAATTTACACCTTAGGCTCTGCTTCTAACTTGGGCCCAAATTGTAAAATGGTCTTATCTATTGGCGATTTCGTTCCAATTCACATTCCAAGTAATATCCGGCATGCTAATTACATTGCCGGTTGCCAAATTGAATTATCTCTTATAGTTTCCGAGATATGGACTATCAATAATTTACACCTTAGGCTCTGCTTCTAACTTGGGCCCAAATTGTAAAATGGTCTTACCTATTGGCGATTTCGTTCCAATTCACATTCCAAGTAATATTCGGCATGCTAATTACATTGCCGGTTGCCAAATTGCATTATCTCTTATAGTTTCCGAGATATGGACTATCGATAATTTACACCTTAGGCTCTGCTTCTAACTTGGGCCCAAATTGTAAAATGGTCTTATCTATTGGCGATTTCGTCCCAATTCACATTCCAAGTAATATTCGGCATGCTAATTACATTGCCGGTTGCGAAATTGCATTATATCTTATAGTTTCCGAGATATGGACTATCGATAATTTACATCTTAGGCTCTGCTTCTAACTTGGGCCCAAATTGTAAAATGGCCTTATCTATTGGCTATTTCGTTCCAATTCACATTCCAAGTAATATTCGGCATGCTAATTACATTGCCGGTTGCCAAATTGCATTATCTCTTATAGTTTATGAGATATGGACTATCGATAATTTACACCTTAGGCTCTGCTTCTAACTTGGGCCCAAATTGTAAAATGGTCTTATCTATTGGCGATTTCGTTCCAATTCACATTCCAAGTAATATCCGGCATGCTAATTACATTGCCGGTTGCCAAATTGCATTATCTCTTATAGTTTCCGAGATATGGACTATCGATAATTTACACCTTAGGCTCTGCTTCTAACTTGGGCCCAAATTATAAAATGGTCTTATCTATTGGCGATTTCGTTCCAATTCACATTCCAAGTAATATTCGGCATGCTAATTACATTGCCGGTTGCCAAATTGCATTATCTCTTATAGTTTCCGAGATATGGACTATCGATAATTTACACCTTAGGCTCTGCTTCTAACTTGGGCCCAAATTGTAAAATGGTCTTATCTATTGGCGATTTCGTTCCAATTCACATTCCAAGTAATATTCGGCATGCTAATTACATTGCCGGTTGCCAAATTGCATTATCTCTTATAGTTTCCGAGATATGGACTATCGATAATTTACACCTTAGGCTCTGCTTCTAACTCGGGCCCAAATTGTAAAATGGTCTTATCTATTGGCGATTTCGTTCCAATTCACACTCCAAGTAATATTCGGCATGCTAATTACATTGCCGGTTGCCAAATTATATTATCTCTTATAGTTTCCGAGATATGGACTATCGATAATTTACACCTTAGGCTCTGCTTCTAAATTGGGCCCAAATTGTAAAATGGTCTTATCTATTGGCGATTTCGTCCCAATTCACATTCCAAGTGATATTCGGCATGCTAATTACATTGCCGGTTGCGAAATTGCATTAACTCTTATAGTTTCCGAGATATGGACTATCAATAATTTACACCTTAGGCTCTGCTTCTAACTTGGGCCCAAATTGTAAAATGGTCTTATCTATTGGCGATTTCGTTCCAATTCACATTCCAAGTAATTTTCGGCATGCTAATTACATTGCCGGTTGCCAAATTGCATTATCTCTTATAGTTTCCGAGATATGGACTATCGATAATTTACACCTTAGGCTCTGCTTCTAACTTGGGCCCAAATTGTAAAATGGTCTTATCTATTGGCGATTTCGTTCCAATTCACATTCCAAGTAATATTCGGCATGCTAATTACATTGCCGGTTGCCAAATTGCATTATCTCTTATAGTTTCCGAGATATGGACTATCGATAATTTACACCTTAGGCTCTGCTTCTAACTTGGGCCCAAATTGTAAAATGGTCTTATCTATTGGCGATTTCGTTCCAATTCACATTCCAAGTAATATTCGGCATGCTAATTACATTGCCGGTTGCCAAATTGCATTATCTCTTATAGTTTCCGAGATATGGACTATCGATAATTTACACCTTAGGCTCTGCTTCTAACTTGGGCCCAAATTGTAAAATGGTCTTATCTATTGGCGATTTCGTTCCAATTCACATTCCAAGTAATATCCGGCATGCTAATTACATTGCCGGTTGCCAAATTGAATTATCTCTTATAGTTTCCGAGATATGGACTATCGATAATTTACTCCTTAGGCTCTGCTTCTAACTTGGGCCCAAATTGTAAAATGGTCTTATCTATTGGCGATTTCGTTCCAATTCACATTCCAAGTAATATTCGGCATGCTAATTACATTGCCGGTTGCCAAATTGCATTATCTCTTATAGTTTCCGAGATATGGACTATCGATAATTTACATCTTAGGCTCTGCTTCTAACTTGGGCCCAAATTGTAAAATGGTCTTATCTATTGGCGATTTCGTTCCAATTCACATTCCAAGTAATATTCGGCATGCTAATTACATTGCCGGTTGCCAAATTGCATTATCTCTTATAGTTTCCGAGATATGGACTATCGATAATTTACACCTTAGGCTCTGCTTCTAACTTGGGCCCAAATTGTAAAATGGTCTTATCTATTGGCGATTTCGTCCCAATTCACATTCCAAGTGATATTCGGCATGCTAATTACATTGCCGGTTGCGAAATTGCATTAACTCTTATAGTTTCCGAGATATGGACTATCAATAATTTACACCTTAGGCTCTGCTTCTAACTTGGGCCCAAATTGTAAAATGGTCTTATCTATTGGCGATTTCGTTCCAATTCACATTCCAAGTAATTTTCGGCATGCTAATTACATTGCCGGTTGCCAAATTGCATTATCTCTTATAGTTTCCGAGATATGGACTATCGATAATTTACACCTTAGGCTCTGCTTCTAACTTGGGCCCTAATTGTAAAATGGTCTTATCTATTGGCGATTTCGTTCCAATTCACATTCCAAGTAATATCCGGCATGCTAATTACATTGCCGGTTGCCAAATTGAATTATCTCTTATAGTTTCCGAGATATGGACTATCGATAATTTACTCCTTAGGCTCTGCTTCTAACTTGGGCCCAAATTGTAAAATGGTCTTATCTATTGGCGATTTCGTTCCAATTCACATTCCAAGTAATATTCGGCATGCTAATTACATTGCCGGTTGCCAAATTGCATTATCTCTTATAGTTTCCGAGATATGGACTATCGATAATTTACATCTTAGGCTCTGCTTCTAACTTGGGCCCAAATTGTAAAATGGTCTTATCTATTGGCGATTTCGTTCCAATTCACATTCCAAGTAATATTCGGCATGCTAATTACATTGCCGGTTGCCAAATTGCATTATCTCTTATAGTTTCCGAGATATGGACTATCGATAATTTACACCTTAGGCTCTGCTTCTAACTTGGGCCCAAATTGTAAAATGGTCTTATCTATTGGCGATTTCGTCCCAATTCACATTCCAAGTGATATTCGGCATGCTAATTACATTGCCGGTTGCGAAATTGCATTAACTCTTATAGTTTCCGAGATATGGACTATCAATAATTTACACCTTAGGCTCTGCTTCTAACTTGGGCCCAAATTGTAAAATGGTCTTATCTATTGGCGATTTCGTTCCAATTCACATTCCAAGTAATTTTCGGCATGCTAATTACATTGCCGGTTGCCAAATTGCATTATCTCTTATAGTTTCCGAGATATGGACTATCGATAATTTACACCTTAGGCTCTGCTTCTAACTTGGGCCCTAATTGTAAAATGGTCTTATCTATTGGCGATTTCGTTCCAATTCACATTCCAAGTAATATCCGGCATGCTAATTACATTGCCGGTTGCCAAATTGAATTATCTCTTATAGTTTCCGAGATATGGACTATCGATAATTTACACCTTAGGCTCTGCTTCTAGCTTGGGCCAAAATTGTAAAATGGTCTTATCTATTGGCGATTTCGTTCCAATTCACATTCCAAGTAATATTCGGCATGCTAATTACATTGCCGGTTGCCAAATTGCATTATCTCTTATAGTTTCCGAGATATGGACTATCGATAATTTACACCATAGGCTCTGCTTCTAACTTGGTCCCAAATTGTAAAATGGTCTTATCTATTGGCGATTTCGTTCCAATTCACATTCCAAGTAATATTCGGCATGCTAATTACATTGCCGGTTGCCAAATTGCATTATCTCTTATAGTTTCCGAGGTATGGACTATCGATAATTTACACCTTAGGCTCTGCTTCTAACTTGGGCCCAAATTGTAAAATGGTCTTATCTATTGGCGATTTCGTTCCAATTCACATTCCAAGTAATTTTCGGCATGCTAATTACATTGCCGGTTGCCAAATTGCATTATCTCTTATAGTTTCCGAGATATGGACTATCGATAATTTACACCTTAGGCTCTGCTTCTAACTTGGGCCCAAATTGTAAAATGGTCTTATCTATTGGCGATTTCGTTCCAATTCACATTCCAAGTAATATTCGGCATGCTAATTACATTGCCGGTTGCCAAATTGCATTATCTCTTATAGTTTCCGAGATATGGACTATCGATAATTTACACCTTAGGCTCTGCTTCTAACTTGGGCCCAAATTGTAAAATGGTCTTATCTATTGGCGATTTCGTTCCAATTCACATTCCAAGTAATATTCGGCATGCTAATTACATTGCCGGTTGCCAAATTGCATTATCTCTTATAGTTTCCGAGATATGGACTATCGATAATTTACACCTTAGGCTCTGCTTCTAACTTGGGCCCAAATTGTAAAATGGTCTTATCTATTGGCGTTTTCTTTCCAATTCACATTCCAAGTAATATTCGGCATGCTAATTACACTGCCGGTTGCCAAATTGCATTATCTCTTATAGTTTCCGAGATATGGACTATCGATAATTTACACCTTAGGCTCTGCTTCTAACTTGGGCCCAAATTGTAAAATGGTCTTCTCTATTGGCGATTTCGTTCCAATTCACATTCCAAGTAATATTCGGCATGCTAATTACATTGCCGGTTGCCAAATTGCATTATCTCTTATAGTTTCCGAGATATGGACTATCGATAATTTACACCTTAGGCTCTGCTTCTAACTTGGGCCCAAATTGTAAAATGGTCTTCTCTATTGGCGATTTCGTTCCAATTCACATTCCAAGTAATATTCGGCATGCTAATTACATTGCCGGTTGCCAAATTGCATTATCTTTTATAGTTTCCGAGATATGGACTATCGATAATTTACACCTTAGGCTCTGCTTCTAACTTGGGCCCAAATTGTAAAATCGTCTTATCTATTGGCGATTTCGTTCCAATTCACATTCCAAGTAATATTCGGCATGCTAATTACATTGCCGGTTGCCAAATTTCATTATCTCTTATAGTTTCCGAGATATGGACTATCGGTTATTTACACCTTAGGCTCTGCTTCTAACTAGGGCCCAAATTGTAAAATGGTCTTATCTATTGGCGATTTCGTTCCAATTCACATTCCAAGTAATATCCGGCATGCTAATTACATTGCCGGTTGCCAAATTGAATTATCTCTTATAGTTTCCGAGATATGGACTATCGATAATTTACACCTTAGGCTCTGCTTCTAACTTGGGCCCAAATTGTAAAATGGTCTTACCTATTGGCGATTTCGTTCCAATTCACATTCCAAGTAATATTCGGCATGCTAATTACATTGCCGGTTGCCAAATTGCATTATCTCTTATAGTTTCCGAGATATGGACTATCGATAATTTACACCTTAGGCTCTGCTTCTAACTTGGGCCCAAATTGTAAAATGGTCTTATCTATTGGCGATTTCGTCCCAATTCACATTCCAAGTAATATTCGGCATGCTAATTACATTGCCGGTTGCGAAATTGCATTATATCTTATAGTTTCCGAGATATGGACTATCAATAATTTACACCTTAGGCTCTGCTTCTAACTTGGGCCCAAATTGTAAAATGGCCTTATCTATTGGCTATTTCGTTCCAATTCACATTCCAAGTAATATTCGGCATGCTAATTACATTGCCGGTTGCCAAATTGCATTATCTCTTATAGTTTCCGAGATATGGACTATCGATAATTTACACCTTAGGCTCTGCTTCTAACTTGGTCCCAAATTGTAAAATGGCCTTATCTATTGGCGATTTCGTTCCAATTCACATTCCAAGTAATATTCGGCATGCTAATTACATTGCCGGTTGCCAAATTGCATTATCTCTTATAGTTTCCGAGATATGGACTATCGATAATTTACACCTTAGGCTCTGCTTCTAACTTGGGCCCAAATTGTAAAATGGTCTTATCTATTGGCGATTTCGTTCCAATTCACATTCCAAGTAATATTCGGCATGCTAATTACATTGCCGGTTGCCAAATTGCATTATCTCTTATAGTTTCCGAGATATGGACTATCGATAATTTACACCTTAGGCTCTGCTTCTAACTTGGGCCCAAATTGTAAAATGGTCTTATCTATTGGCGATTTCGTTCCAATTCACATTCCAAGTAATATCCGGCATGCTAATTACATTGCCGGTTGCCAAATTGCATTATCTTTTATAGTTTCCGAGATATGGACTATCGATAATTTACACCTTAGGCTCTGCTTCTAACTTGGGCCCAAATTGTAAAATGGTCTTATCTATTGGCGATTTCGTCCCAATTCACATTCCAAGTAATATTCGGCATGCTAATTACATTGCCGGTTGCGAAATTGCATTATATCTTATAGTTTCCGAGATATGGACTATCAATAATTTACACCTTAGGCTCTGCTTCTAACTTGGGCCCAAATTGTAAAATGGCCTTATCTATTGGCGATTTCGTTCCAATTCACATTCCAAGTAATATTCGGCATGCTAATTACATTGCCGGTTGCCAAATTGCATTATCTCTTATAGTTTCCGAGATATGGACTATCGATAATTTACACCTTAGGCTCTGCTTCTAACTTGGTCCCAAATTGTAAAATGGTCTTATCTATTGGCGATTTCGTTCCAATTCACATTCCAAGTAATATTCGGCATGCTAATTACATTGCCGGTTGCCAAATTGCATTATCTCTTATAGTTTCCGAGATATGGACTATCGATAATTTACACCTTAGGCTCTGCTTCTAACTTGGGCCCAAATTGTAAAATGGTCTTATCTATTGGCGATTTCGTTCCAATTCACATTCCAAGTAATATTCGGCATGCTAATTACATTGCCGGTTGCCAAATTGCATTATCTCTTATAGTTTCCGAGATATGGACTATCGATAATTTACACCTTAGGCTCTGCTTCTAACTTGGGCCCAAATTGTAAAATGGTCTTATCTATTGGCGATTTCGTTCCAATTCACATTCCAAGTAATATTCGGCATGCTAATTACATTGCCGGTTGCCAAATTGCATTATCTCTTATAGTTTCCGAGATATGGACTATCGATAATTTACACCTTAGGCTCTGCTTCTAACTCGGGCCCAAATTGTAAAATGGTCTTATCTATTGGCGATTTCGTTCCAATTCACATTCCAAGTAATATTCGGCATGCTAATTACATTGCCGGTTGCCAAATTGCATTATCTCTTATAGTTTCCGAGATATGGACTATCGATAATTTACACCTTAGGCTCTGCTTCTAACTTGGGCCCAAATTGTAAAATGGTCTTATCTATTGGCGATTTCGTTCCAATTCACATTCCAAGTAATATTCGGCATGCTAATTACATTGCCGGTTGCCAAATTGCATTATCTCTTATAGTTTCCGAGATATGGACTATCGATAATTTACACCTTAGGCTCTGCTTCTAACTTGGGCCCAAATTGTAAAATGGTCTTATCTATTGGCAATTTCGTTCCAATTCACATTCCAAGTAATATCCGGCATGCTAATTACATTGCCGGTTGCCAAATTGAATTATCTCTTATAGTTTCCGAGATATGGACTATCGATAATTTACACCTTAGGCTCTGCTTCTAACTTGGGCCCAAATTGTAAAATGGTCTTACCTATTGGCGATTTCGTTCCAATTCACATTCCAAGTAATATTCGGCATGCTAATTACATTGCCGGTTGCCAAATTGCATTATCTCTAATAGTTTCCGAGATATGGACTATCGATAATTTACACCTTAGGCTCTGCTTCTAACTTGGGCCCAAATTGTAAAATGGTCTTATCTATTGGCGATTTCGTTCCAATTCACATTCCAAGTAATATTCGGCATGCTAATTACATTGCCGGTTGCCAAATTGCATTATCTCTTATAGTTTCCGAGATATGGACTATCGATAATTTACACCTTAGGCTCTGCTTCTAACTTGGGCCCAAATTGTAAAATGGTCTTATCTATTGGCGATTTCGTTCCAATTCACATTCCAAGTAATATTCGGCATGCTAATTACATTGCCGGTTGCCAAATTGCATTATCTCTTATAGTTTCCGAGATATGGACTATCGATAATTTACACCTTAGGCTCTGCTTCTAACTTGGGCCCAAATTGTAAAATGGTCTTATCTATTGGCGATTTCGTTCCAATTCACATTCCAAGTAATATTCGGCATGCTAATTACATTGCCGGTTGCCAAATTGCATTATCTCTTATAGTTTCCGAGATATGGACTATCGATAATTTACACCTTAGGCTCTGCTTCTAACTTGGGCCCAAATTGTAAAATGGTCTTATCTATTGGCGATTTCGTTCCAATTCACATTCCAAGTAATATTCGGCATGCTAATTACATTGCCGGTTGCCAAATTGCATTATCTCTTATAGTTTCCGAGATATGGACTATCGATAATTTACACCTTAGGCTCTGCTTCTAACTCGGGCCCAAATTGTAAAATGGTCTTATCTATTGGCGATTTCGTTCCAATTCACATTCCAAGTAATATTCGGCATGCTAATTACATTGCCGGTTGCCAAATTGCATTATCTCTTATAGTTTCCGAGATATGGACTATCGATAATTTACACCTTAGGCTCTGCTTCTAACTTGGGCCCAAATTGTAAAATGGTCTTATCTATTGGCGATTTCGTTCCAATTCACATTCCAAGTAATATTCGGCATGCTAATTACATTGCCGGTTGCCAAATTGCATTATCTCTTATAGTTTCCGAGATATGGACTATCGATAATTTACACCTTAGGCTCTGCTTCTAACTTGGGCCCAAATTGTAAAATGGTCTTATCTATTGGCAATTTCGTTCCAATTCACATTCCAAGTAATATCCGGCATGCTAATTACATTGCCGGTTGCCAAATTGAATTATCTCTTATAGTTTCCGAGATATGGACTATCGATAATTTACACCTTAGGCTCTGCTTCTAACTTGGGCCCAAATTGTAAAATGGTCTTACCTATTGGCGATTTCGTTCCAATTCACATTCCAAGTAATATTCGGCATGCTAATTACATTGCCGGTTGCCAAATTGCATTATCTCTAATAGTTTCCGAGATATGGACTATCGATAATTTACACCTTAGGCTCTGCTTCTAACTTGGGCCCAAATTGTAAAATGGTCTTATCTATTGGCGATTTCGTTCCAATTCACATTCCAAGTAATATTCGGCATGCTAATTACATTGCCGGTTGCCAAATTGCATTATCTCTTATAGTTTCCGAGATATGGACTATCGATAATTTACACCTTAGGCTCTGCTTCTAACTTGGGCCCAAATTGTAAAATGGTCTTATCTATTGGCGATTTCGTTCCAATTCACATTCCAAGTAATATTCGGCATGCTAATTACATTGCCGGTTGCCAAATTGCATTATCTCTTATAGTTTCCGAGATATGGACTATCGATAATTTACACCTTAGGCTCTGCTTCTAACTTGGGCCCAAATTGTAAAATGGTCTTATCTATTGGCGATTTCGTCCCAATTCACATTCCAAGTAATATTCGGCATGCTAATTACATTGCCAGTTGCGAAATTGCATTATATCTTATAGTTTCCGAGATATGGACTATCAATAATTTACACCTTAGGCTCTGCTTCTAACTTGGGCCCAAATTGTAAAATGGCCTTATCTATTGGCGATTTCGTTCCAATTCACATTCCAAGTAATATTCGGCATGCTAATTACATTGCCGGTTGCCAAATTGCATTATCTCTTATAGTTTCCGAGATATGGACTATCGACAATTTACACCTTAGGCTCTGCTTCTAACTTGGTCCCAAATTGTAAAATGGTCTTATCTATTGGCGATTTCGTTCCAATTCACATTCCAAGTAATATTCGGCATGCTAATTACATTGCCGGTTGCCAAATTGCATTATCTCTTATAGTTTCCGAGATATGGACTATCGATAATTTACACCTTAGGCTCTGCTTCTAACTTGGGCCCAAACTGTAAAATGGTCTTATCTATTGGCGATTTCGTTCCAATTCACATTCCAAGTAATATTCGGCATGCTAATTACATTGCCGGTTGCCAAATTGCATTATCTCTCATAGTTTCCGAGATATGGACTATCGATAATTTACACCTTAGGCTCTGCTTCTAACTTGGGCCCAAATTGTAAAATGGTCTTATCTATTGGCGATTTCGTTCCAATTCACATTCCAAGTAATATTCGGCATGCTAATTACATTGCCGGTTGCCAAATTGTATTATCTCTTATAGTTTCCGAGATATGGACTATCGATAATTTACACCTTAGGCTCTGCTTCTAACTCGGGCCCAAATTGTAAAATGGTCTTATCTATTGGCGATTTCGTTCCAATTCACACTCCAAGTAATATTCGGCATGCTAATTACATTGCCGGTTGCCAAATTGCATTATCTCTTATAGTTTCCGAGATATGGACTATCGATAATTTACACCTTAGGCTCTGCTTCTAACTTGGGCCCAAATTGTAAAATGGTCTTATCTATTGGCGATTTCGTCCCAATTCACATTCCAAGTGATATTCGGCATGCTAATTACATTGCCGGTTGCGAAATTGCATTAACTCTTATAGTTTCCGAGATATGGACTATCAATAATTTACACCTTAGGCTCTGCTTCTAACTTGGGCCCAAATTGTAAAATGGTCTTATCTATTGGCGATTTCGTTCCAATTCACATTCCAAGTAATTTTCGGCATGCTAATTACATTGCCGGTTGCCAAATTGCATTATCTCTTATAGTTTCCGAGATATGGACTATCGATAATTTACACCTTAGGCTCTGCTTCTAACTTGGGCCCAAATTGTAAAATGGTCTTATCTATTGGCGATTTCGTTCCAATTCACATTCCAAGTAATATTCGGCATGCTAATTACATTGCCGGTTGCCAAATTGCATTATCTCTTATAGTTTCCGAGATATGGACTATCGATAATTTACACCTTAGGCTCTGCTTCTAACTTGGGCCCAAATTGTAAAATGGTCTTATCTATTGGCGATTTCGTTCCAATTCACATTCCAAGTAATATTCGGCATGCTAAATACATTGCCGGTTGCCAAATTGCATTATCTCTTATAGTTTCCGAGATATGGACTATCGATAATTTACACCTTAGGCTTTGCTTCTAACTTGGGCCCAAATTGTAAAATGGTCTTATCTATTGGCGATTTCGTTCCAATTCACATTCCAAGTAATATCCGGCATGCTAATTACATTGCCGGTTGCCAAATTGAATTATCTCTTATAGTTTCCGAGATATGGACTATCGATAATTTACTCCTTAGGCTCTGCTTCTAACTTGGGCCCAAATTGTAAAATGGTCTTATCTATTGGCGATTTCGTTCCAATTCACATTCCAAGTAATATTCGGCATGCTAATTACATTGCCGGTTGCCAAATTGCATTATCTCTTATAGTTTCCGAGATATGGACTATCGATAATTTACATCTTAGGCTCTGCTTCTAACTTGGGCCCAAATTGTAAAATGGTCTTATCTATTGGCGATTTCGTTCCAATTCACATTCCAAGTAATATTCGGCATGCTAATTACATTGCCGGTTGCCAAATTGCATTATCTCTTATAGTTTCCGAGATATGGACTATCGATAATTTACTCCTTAGGCTCTGCTTCTAACTTGGGCCCAAATTGTAAAATGGTCTTATCTATTGGCGATTTCGTCCCAATTCACATTCCAAGTGATATTCGGCATGCTAATTACATTGCCGGTTGCGAAATTGCATTAACTCTTATAGTTTCCGAGATATGGACTATCAATAATTTACACCTTAGGCTCTGCTTCTAACTTGGGCCCAAATTGTAAAATGGTCTTATCTATTGGCGATTTCGTTCCAATTCACATTCCAAGTAATATTCGGCATGCTAATTACATTGCCGGTTGCCAAATTGCATTATCTCTTATAGTTTCCGAGATATGGACTATCGATAATTTACACCTTAGGCTCTGCTTCTAACTTGGGCCCAAATTGTAAAATGGTCTTATCTATTGGCGTTTTCTTTCCAATTCACATTCCAAGTAATATTCGGCATGCTAATTACACTGCCGGTTGCCAAATTGCATTATCTCTTATAGTTTCCGAGATATGGACTATCGATAATTTACACCTTAGGCTCTGCTTCTAACTTGGGCCCAAATTGTAAAATGGTCTTCTCTATTGGCGATTTCGTTCCAATTCACATTCCAAGTAATATTCGGCATGCTAATTACATTGCCGGTTGCCAAATTGCATTATCTCTTATAGTTTCCGAGATATGGACTATCGATAATTTACACCTTAGGCTCTGCTTCTAACTTGGGCCCAAATTGTAAAATGGTCTTCTCTATTGGCGATTTCGTTCCAATTCACATTCCAAGTAATATTCGGCATGCTAATTACATTGCCGGTTGCCAAATTGCATTATCTCTTATAGTTTCCGAGATATGGACTATCGATAATTTACACCTTAGGCTCTGCTTCTAACTTGGGCCCAAATTGTAAAATGGTCTTCTCTATTGGCGATTTCGTTCCAATTCACATTCCAAGTAATATTCGGCATGCTAATTACATTGCCGGTTGCCAAATTGCATTATCTTTTATAGTCTCCGAGATATGGACTATCGATAATTTACACCTTAGGCTCTGCTTCTAACTTGGGCCCAAATTGTAAAATCGTCTTATCTATTGGCGATTTCGTTCCAATTCACATTCCAAGTAATATTCGGCATGCTAATTACATTGCCGGTTGCCAAATTGCATTATCTCTTATAGTTTCCGAGATATGGACTATCGGTAATTTACACCTTAGGCTCTGCTTCTAACTAGGGCCCAAATTGTAAAATGGTCTTATCTATTGGCGATTTCGTTCCAATTCACATTCCAAGTAATATCCGGCATGCTAATTACATTGCCGGTTGCCAAATTGAATTATCTCTTATAGTTTCCGAGATATGGACTATCGATAATTTACACCTTAGGCTCTGCTTCTAACTTGGGCCCAAATTGTAAAATGGTCTTACCTATTGGCGATTTCGTTCCAATTCACATTCCAAGTAATATTCGGCATGCTAATTACATTGCCGGTTGCCAAATTGCATTATCTCTTATAGTTTCCGAGATATGGACTATCGATAATTTACACCTTAGGCTCTGCTTCTAACTTGGGCCCAAATTGTAAAATGGTCTTATCTATTGGCGATTTCGTCCCAATTCACATTCCAAGTAATATTCGGCATGCTAATTACATTGCCGGTTGCGAAATTGCATTATATCTTATAGTTTCCGAGATATGGACTATCAATAATTTACACCTTAGGCTCTGCTTCTAACTTGGGCCCAAATTGTAAAATGGCCTTATCTATTGGCTATTTCGTTCCAATTCACATTCCAAGTAATATTCGGCATGCTAATTACATTGCCGGTTGCCAAATTGCATTATCTCTTATAGTTTCCGAGATATGGACTATCGATAATTTACACCTTAGGCTCTGCTTCTAACTTGGTCCCAAATTGTAAAATGGTCTTATCTATTGGCGATTTCGTTCCAATTCACATTCCAAGTAATATTCGGCATGCTAATTACATTGCCGGTTGCCAAATTGCATTATCTCTTATAGTTTCCGATATATGGACTATCGATAATTTACACCTTAGGCTCTGCTTCTAACTTGGGCCCAAATTGTAAAATGGTCTTATCTATTGGCGATTTCGTTCCAATTCACATTCCAAGTAATATTCGGCATGCTAATTACATTGCCGGTTGCCAAATTGCATTATCTCTTATAGTTTCCGAGATATGGACTATCGATAATTTACACCTTAGGCTCTGCTTCTAACTTGGGCCCAAAATGTAAAATGGTCTTATCTATTGGCGATTTCGTTCCAATTCACATTCCAAGTAATATCCGGCATGCTAATTACATTGCCGGTTGCCAAATTGCATTATCTCTTATAGTTTCCGAGATATGGACTATCGATAATTTACACCTTAGGCTCTGCTTCTAACTTGGGCCCAAATTGTAAAATGGTCTTATCTATTGGCGATTTCGTCCCAATTCACATTCCAAGTAATATTCGGCATGCTAATTACATTGCCGGTTGCGAAATTGCATTATATCTTATAGTTTCCGAGATATGGACTATCAATAATTTACACCTTAGGCTCTGCTTCTAACTTGGGCCCAAATTGTAAAATGGCCTTATCTATTGGCGATTTCGTTCCAATTCACATTCCAAGTAATATTCGGCATGCTAATTACATTGCCGGTTGCCAAATTGCATTATCTCTTATAGTTTCCGAGATATGGACTATCGATAATTTACACCTTAGGCTCTGCTTCTAACTTGGTCCCAAATTGTAAAATGGTCTTATCTATTGGCGATTTCGTTCCAATTCACATTCCAAGTAATATTCGGCATGCTAATTACATTGCCGGTTGCCAAATTGCATTATCTCTTATAGTTTCCGTGATATGGACTATCGATAATTTACACCTTAGGCTCTGCTTCTAACTTGGGCCCAAATTGTAAAATGGTCTTATCTATTGGCGATTTCGTTCCAATTCACATTCCAAGTAATATTCGGCATGCTAATTACATTGCCGGTTGCCAAATTGCATTATCTCTTATAGTTTCCGAGATATGGACTATCGATAATTTACACCTTAGGCTCTGCTTCTAACTTGGGCCCAAATTGTAAAATGGTCTTATCTATTGGCGATTTCGTTCCAATTCACATTCCAAGTAATATTCGGCATGCTAATTACATTGCCGGTTGCCAAATTGCATTATCTCTTATAGTTTCCGAGATATGGACTATCGATAATTTACACCTTAGGCTCTGCTTCTAACTCGGGCCCAAATGGTAAAATGGTCTTATCTATTGGCGATTTCGTTCCAATTCACATTCCAAGTAATATTCGGCATGCTAATTACATTGCCGGTTGCCAAATTGCATTATCTCTTATAGTTTCCGAGATATGGACTATCGATAATTTACACCTTAGGCTCTGCTTCTAACTTGGGCCCAAATTGTAAAATGGTCTTATCTATTGGCGATTTCGTTCCAATTCACATTCCAAGTAATATTCGGCATGCTAATTACATTGCCGGTTGCCAAATTGCATTATCTCTTATAGTTTCCGAGATATGGACTATCGATAATTTACACCTTAGGCTCTGCTTCTAACTTGGGCCCAAATTGTAAAATGGTCTTATCTATTGGCGATTTCGTTCCAATTCACATTCCAAGTAATATCCGGCATGCTAATTACATTGCCGGTTGCCAAATTGAATTATCTCTTATAGTTTCCGAGATATGGACTATCGATAATTTACACCTTAGGCTCTGCTTCTAACTTGGGCCCAAATTGTAAAATGGTCTTACCTATTGGCGATTTCGTTCCAATTCACATTCCAAGTAATATTCGGCATGCTAATTACATTGCCGGTTGCCAAATTGCATTATCTCTAATAGTTTCCGAGATATGGACTATCGATAATTTACACCTTAGGCTCTGCTTCTAACTTGGGCCCAAATTGTAAAATGGTCTTATCTATTGGCGATTTCGTTCCATTTCACATTCCAAGTAATATTCGGCATGCTAATTACATTGCCGGTTGCCAAATTGCATTATCTCTTATAGTTTCCGAGATATG
The DNA here is from genome assembly GCF_030347505.1 of Rhynchophorus ferrugineus. NCBI lineage: Eukaryota > Metazoa > Arthropoda > Insecta > Coleoptera > Curculionidae > Rhynchophorus > Rhynchophorus ferrugineus. The sequence goes on from NW_027472692.1 coordinate 295,734, forward strand.
GACTATCGATAATTTACACCTTAGGCTCTGCTTCTAACTTGGGCCCAAATTGTAAAATGGTCTTATCTATTGGCGATTTCGTTCCAATTCACATTCCAAGTAATATCCGGCATGCTAATTACATTGCCGGTTGCCAAATTGAATTATCTCTTATAGTTTCCGAGATATGGACTATCGATAATTTACACCTTAGGCTCTGCTTCTAACTTGGGCCCAAATTGTAAAATGGTCTTACCTATTGGCGATTTCGTTCCAATTCACATTCCAAGTAATATTCGGCATGCTAATTACATTGCCGGTTGCCAAATTGCATTATCTCTAATAGTTTCCGAGATATGGACTATCGATAATTTACACCTTAGGCTCTGCTTCTAACTTGGGCCCAAATTGTAAAATGGTCTTATCTATTGGCGATTTCGTTCCAATTCACATTCCAAGTAATATTCGGCATGCTAATTACATTGCCGGTTGCCAAATTGCATTATCTCTTATAGTTTCCGAGATATGGACTATCGATAATTTACATCTTAGGCTCTGCTTCTAACTTGGGCCCAAATTGTAAAATGGTCTTATCTATTGGCGATTTCGTTCCAATTCACATTCCAAGTAATATTCGGCATGCTAATTACATTGCCGGTTGCCAAATTGCATTATCTCTTATAGTTTCCGAGATATGGACTATCGATAATTTACACCTTAGGCTCTGCTTCTAACTTGGGCCCAAATTGTAAAATGGTCTTATCTATTGGCGATTTCGTCCCAATTCACATTCCAAGTAATATTCGGCATGCTAATTACATTGCCGGTTGCGAAATTGCATTATATCTTATAGTTTTCGAGATATGGACTATCAATAATTTACACCTTAGGCTCTGCTTCTAACTTGGGCCCAAATTGTAAAATGGCCTTATCTATTGGCGATTTCGTTCCAATTCACATTCCAAGTAATATTCGGCATGCTAATTACATTGCCGGTTGCCAAATTGCATTATCTCTTATAGTTTCCGAGATATGGACTATCGATAATTTACACCTTAGGCTCTGCTTCTAACTTGGTCCCAAATTGTAAAATGGTCTTATCTATTGGCGATTTCGTTCCAATTCACATTCCAAGTAATATTCGGCATGCTAATTACATTGCCGGTTGCCAAATTGCATTATCTCTTATAGTTTCCGAGATATGGACTATCGATAATTTACACCTTAGGCTCTGCTTCTAACTTGGGCCCAAATTGTAAAATGGTCTTATCTATTGGCGATTTCGTTCCAATTCACATTCCAAGTAATATCCGGCATGCTAATTACATTGCCGGTTGCCAAATTGAATTATCTCTTATAGTTTCCGAGATATGGACTATCGATAATTTACTCCTTAGGCTCTGCTTCTAACTTGGGCCCAAATTGTAAAATGGTCTTATCTATTGGCGATTTCGTTCCAATTCACATTCCAAGTAATATTCGGCATGCTAATTACATTGCCGGTTGCCAAATTGCATTATCTCTTATAGTTTCCGAGATATGGACTATCGATAATTTACACCTTAGGCTCTGCTTCTAACTTGGGCCCAAATTGTAAAATGGTCTTATCTATTGGCGATTTCGTTCCAATTCACATTCCAAGTAATATTCGGCATGCTAATTACATTGCCGGTTGCCAAATTGCATTATCTCTTATAGTTTCCGAGATATGGACTATCGATAATTTACACCTTAGGCTCTGCTTCTAACTTGGGCCCAAATTGTAAAATGGTCTTATCTATTGGCGATTTCGTTCCAATTCACATTCCAAGTAATATCCGGCATGCTAATTACATTGCCGGTTGCCAAATTGAATTATCTCTAATAGTTTCCGAGATATGGACTATCGATAATTTACACCTTAGGCTCTGCTTCTAACTTGGGCCCAAATTGTAAAATGGTCTTACCTATTGGCGATTTCGTTCCAATTCACATTCCAAGTAATATTCGGCATGCTAATTACATTGCCGGTTGCCAAATTGCATTATCTCTAATAGTTTCCGAGATATGGACTATCGATAATTTACACCTTAGGCTCTGCTTCTAACTTGGGCCCAAATTGTAAAATGGTCTTATCTATTGGCGATTTCGTTCCAATTCACATTCCAAGTAATTTTCGGCATGCTAATTACATTGCCGGTTGCCAAATTGCATTATCTCTTATAGTTTCCGAGATATGGACTATCGATAATTTACACCTTAGGCTCTGCTTCTAACTTGGGCCCAAATTGTAAAATGGTCTTATCTATTGGCGATTTCGTTCCAATTCACATTCCAAGTAATATTCGGCTTGCTAATTACATTGCCGGTTGCCAAATTGCATTATCTCTTATAGTTTCCGAGATATGGACTATCGATAATTTACACCTTAGGCTCTGCTTCTAACTTGGGCCCAAATTGTAAAATGGTCTTATCTATTGGCGATTTCGTTCCAATTCACATTCCAAGTAATATTCGGCATGCTAAATACATTGCCGGTTGCCAAATTGCATTATCTCTTATAGTTTCCGAGATATGGACTATCGATAATTTACACCTTAGGCTTTGCTTCTAACTTGGGCCCAAATTGTAAAATGGTCTTATCTATTGGCGATTTCGTTCCAATTCACATTCCAAGTAATATCCGGCATGCTAATTACATTGCCGGTTGCCAAATTGAATTATCTCTTATAGTTTCCGAGATATGGACTATCGATAATTTACTCCTTAGGCTCTGCTTCTAACTTGGGCCCAAATTGTAAAATGGTCTTATCTATTGGCGATTTCGTTCCAATTCACATTCCAAGTAATATTCGGCATGCTAATTACATTGCCGGTTGCCAAATTGCATTATCTCTTATAGTTTCCGAGATATGGACTATCGATAATTTACATCTTAGGCTCTGCTTCTAACTTGGGCCCAAATTGTAAAATGGTCTTATCTATTGGCGATTTCGTTCCAATTCACATTCCAAGTAATATTCGGCATGCTAATTACATTGCCGGTTGCCAAATTGCATTATCTCTTATAGTTTCCGAGATATGGACTATCGATAATTTACTCCTTAGGCTCTGCTTCTAACTTGGGCCCAAATTGTAAAATGGTCTTATCTATTGGCGATTTCGTCCCAATTCACATTCCAAGTGATATTCGGCATGCTAATTACATTGCCGGTTGCGAAATTGCATTAACTCTTATAGTTTCCGAGATATGGACTATCCATAATTTACACCTTAGGCTCTGCTTCTAACTTGGGCCCAAATTGTAAAATGGTCTTATCTATTGGCGATTTCGTTCCAATTCACATTCCAAGTAATATTCGGCATGCTAATTACATTGCCGGTTGCCAAATTGCATTATCTCTTATAGTTTCCGAGATATGGACTATCGATAATTTACACCTTAGGCTCTGCTTCTAACTTGGGCCCAAATTGTAAAATGGTCTTATCTATTGGCGTTTTCTTTCCAATTCACATTCCAAGTAATATTCGGCATGCTAATTACACTGCCGGTTGCCAAATTGCATTATCTCTTATAGTTTCCGAGATATGGACTATCGATAATTTACACCTTAGGCTCTGCTTCTAACTTGGGCCCAAATTGTAAAATGGTCTTCTCTATTGGCGATTTCGTTCCAATTCACATTCCAAGTAATATTCGGCATGCTAATTACATTGCCGGTTGCCAAATTGCATTATCTCTTATAGTTTCCGAGATATGGACTATCGATAATTTACACCTTAGGCTCTGCTTCTAACTTGGGCCCAAATTGTAAAATGGTCTTCTCTATTGGCGATTTCGTTCCAATTCACATTCCAAGTAATATTCGGCATGCTAATTACATTGCCGGTTGCCAAATTGCATTATCTCTTATAGTTTCCGAGATATGGACTATCGATAATTTACACCTTAGGCTCTGCTTCTAACTTGGGCCCAAATTGTAAAATGGTCTTCTCTATTGGCGATTTCGTTCCAATTCACATTCCAAGTAATATTCGGCATGCTAATTACATTGCCGGTTGCCAAATTGCATTATCTTTTATAGTCTCCGAGATATGGACTATCGATAATTTACACCTTAGGCTCTGCTTCTAACTTGGGCCCAAATTGTAAAATCGTCTTATCTATTGGCGATTTCGTTCCAATTCACATTCCAAGTAATATTCGGCATGCTAATTACATTGCCGGTTGCCAAATTGCATTATCTCTTATAGTTTCCGAGATATGGACTATCGGTAATTTACACCTTAGGCTCTGCTTCTAACTAGGGCCCAAATTGTAAAATGGTCTTATCTATTGGCGATTTCGTTCCAATTCACATTCCAAGTAATATCCGGCATGCTAATTACATTGCCGGTTGCCAAATTGAATTATCTCTTATAGTTTCCGAGATATGGACTATCGATAATTTACACCTTAGGCTCTGCTTCTAACTTGGGCCCAAATTGTAAAATGGTCTTACCTATTGGCGATTTCGTTCCAATTCACATTCCAAGTAATATTCGGCATGCTAATTACATTGCCGGTTGCCAAATTGCATTATCTCTTATAGTTTCCGAGATATGGACTATCGATAATTTACACCTTAGGCTCTGCTTCTAACTTGGGCCCAAATTGTAAAATGGTCTTATCTATTGGCGATTTCGTCCCAATTCACATTCCAAGTAATATTCGGCATGCTAATTACATTGCCGGTTGCGAAATTGCATTATATCTTATAGTTTCCGAGATATGGACTATCAATAATTTACACCTTAGGCTCTGCTTCTAACTTGGGCCCAAATTGTAAAATGGCCTTATCTATTGGCTATTTCGTTCCAATTCACATTCCAAGTAATATTCGGCATGCTAATTACATTGCCGGTTGCCAAATTGCATTATCTCTTATAGTTTCCGAGATATGGACTATCGATAATTTACACCTTAGGCTCTGCTTCTAACTTGGTCCCAAATTGTAAAATGGTCTTATCTATTGGCGATTTCGTTCCAATTCACATTCCAAGTAATATTCGGCATGCTAATTACATTGCCGGTTGCCAAATTGCATTATCTCTTATAGTTTCCGATATATGGACTATCGATAATTTACACCTTAGGCTCTGCTTCTAACTTGGGCCCAAATTGTAAAATGGTCTTATCTATTGGCGATTTCGTTCCAATTCACATTCCAAGTAATATTCGGCATGCTAATTACATTGCCGGTTGCCAAATTGCATTATCTCTTATAGTTTCCGAGATATGGACTATCGATAATTTACACCTTAGGCTCTGCTTCTAACTTGGGCCCAAAATGTAAAATGGTCTTATCTATTGGCGATTTCGTTCCAATTCACATTCCAAGTAATATCCGGCATGCTAATTACATTGCCGGTTGCCAAATTGCATTATCTCTTATAGTTTCCGAGATATGGACTATCGATAATTTACACCTTAGGCTCTGCTTCTAACTTGGGCCCAAATTGTAAAATGGTCTTATCTATTGGCGATTTCGTCCCAATTCACATTCCAAGTAATATTCGGCATGCTAATTACATTGCCGGTTGCGAAATTGCATTATATCTTATAGTTTCCGAGATATGGACTATCAATAATTTACACCTTAGGCTCTGCTTCTAACTTGGGCCCAAATTGTAAAATGGCCTTATCTATTGGCGATTTCGTTCCAATTCACATTCCAAGTAATATTCGGCATGCTAATTACATTGCCGGTTGCCAAATTGCATTATCTCTTATAGTTTCCGAGATATGGACTATCGATAATTTACACCTTAGGCTCTGCTTCTAACTTGGTCCCAAATTGTAAAATGGTCTTATCTATTGGCGATTTCGTTCCAATTCACATTCCAAGTAATATTCGGCATGCTAATTACATTGCCGGTTGCCAAATTGCATTATCTCTTATAGTTTCCGAGATATGGACTATCGATAATTTACACCTTAGGCTCTGCTTCTAACTTGGGCCCAAATTGTAAAATGGTCTTATCTATTGGCGATTTCGTTCCAATTCACATTCCAAGTAATATTCGGCATGCTAATTACATTGCCGGTTGCCAAATTGCATTATCTCTTATAGTTTCCGAGATATGGACTATCGATAATTTACACCTTAGGCTCTGCTTCTAACTTGGGCCCAAATTGTAAAATGGTCTTATCTATTGGCGATTTCGTTCCAATTCACATTCCAAGTAATATTCGGCATGCTAATTACATTGCCGGTTGCCAAATTGCATTATCTCTTATAGTTTCCGAGATATGGACTATCGATAATTTACACCTTAGGCTCTGCTTCTAACTCGGGCCCAAATGGTAAAATGGTCTTATCTATTGGCGATTTCGTTCCAATTCACATTCCAAGTAATATTCGGCATGCTAATTACATTGCCGGTTGCCAAATTGCATTATCTCTTATAGTTTCCGAGATATGGACTATCGATAATTTACACCTTAGGCTCTGCTTCTAACTTGGGCCCAAATTGTAAAATGGTCTTATCTATTGGCGATTTCGTTCCAATTCACATTCCAAGTAATATTCGGCATGCTAATTACATTGCCGGTTGCCAAATTGCATTATCTCTTATAGTTTCCGAGATATGGACTATCGATAATTTACACCTTAGGCTCTGCTTCTAACTTGGGCCCAAATTGTAAAATGGTCTTATCTATTGGCGATTTCGTCCCAATTCACATTCCAAGTAATATTCGGCATGCTAATTACATTGCCGGTTGCGAAATTGCATTATATCTTATAGTTTCCGAGATATGGACTATCAATAATTTACACCTTAGGCTCTGCTTCTAACTTGGGCCCAAATTGTAAAATGGCCTTATCTATTGGCTATTTCGTTCCAATTCACATTCCAAGTAATATTCGGCATGCTAATTACATTGCCGGTTGCCAAATTGCATTATCTCTTATAGTTTCCGAGATATGGACTATCGATAATTTACACCTTAGGCTCTGCTTCTAACTTGGTCCCAAATTGTAAAATGGTCTTATCTATTGGCGATTTCGTTCCAATTCACATTCCAAGTAATATTCGGCATGCTAATTACATTGCCGGTTGCCAAATTGCATTATCTCTTATAGTTTCCGATATATGGACTATCGATAATTTACACCTTAGGCTCTGCTTCTAACTTGGGCCCAAATTGTAAAATGGTCTTATCTATTGGCGATTTCGTTCCAATTCACATTCCAAGTAATATTCGGCATGCTAATTACATTGCCGGTTGCCAAATTGCATTATCTCTTATAGTTTCCGAGATATGGACTATCGATAATTTACACCTTAGGCTCTGCTTCTAACTTGGGCCCAAAATGTAAAATGGTCTTATCTATTGGCGATTTCGTTCCAATTCACATTCCAAGTAATATCCGGCATGCTAATTACATTGCCGGTTGCCAAATTGCATTATCTCTTATAGTTTCCGAGATATGGACTATCGATAATTTACACCTTAGGCTCTGCTTCTAACTTGGGCCCAAATTGTAAAATGGTCTTATCTATTGGCGATTTCGTCCCAATTCACATTCCAAGTAATATTCGGCATGCTAATTACATTGCCGGTTGCGAAATTGCATTATATCTTATAGTTTCCGAGATATGGACTATCAATAATTTACACCTTAGGCTCTGCTTCTAACTTGGGCCCAAATTGTAAAATGGCCTTATCTATTGGCGATTTCGTTCCAATTCACATTCCAAGTAATATTCGGCATGCTAATTACATTGCCGGTTGCCAAATTGCATTATCTCTTATAGTTTCCGAGATATGGACTATCGATAATTTACACCTTAGGCTCTGCTTCTAACTTGGTCCCAAATTGTAAAATGGTCTTATCTATTGGCGATTTCGTTCCAATTCACATTCCAAGTAATATTCGGCATGCTAATTACATTGCCGGTTGCCAAATTGCATTATCTCTTATAGTTTCCGAGATATGGACTATCGATAATTTACACCTTAGGCTCTGCTTCTAACTTGGGCCCAAATTGTAAAATGGTCTTATCTATTGGCGATTTCGTTCCAATTCACATTCCAAGTAATATTCGGCATGCTAATTACATTGCCGGTTGCCAAATTGCATTATCTCTTATAGTTTCCGAGATATGGACTATCGATAATTTACACCTTAGGCTCTGCTTCTAACTTGGGCCCAAATTGTAAAATGGTCTTATCTATTGGCGATTTCGTTCCAATTCACATTCCAAGTAATATTCGGCATGCTAATTACATTGCCGGTTGCCAAATTGCATTATCTCTTATAGTTTCCGAGATATGGACTATCGATAATTTACACCTTAGGCTCTGCTTCTAACTCGGGCCCAAATGGTAAAATGGTCTTATCTATTGGCGATTTCGTTCCAATTCACATTCCAAGTAATATTCGGCATGCTAATTACATTGCCGGTTGCCAAATTGCATTATCTCTTATAGTTTCCGAGATATGGACTATCGATAATTTACACCTTAGGCTCTGCTTCTAACTTGGGCCCAAATTGTAAAATGGTCTTATCTATTGGCGATTTCGTTCCAATTCACATTCCAAGTAATATTCGGCATGTTAATTACATTGCCGGTTGCCAAATTGCATTATCTCTTATAGTTTCCGAGATATGGACTATCGATAATTTACACCTTAGGCTCTGCTTCTAACTTGGGCCCAAATTGTAAAATGGTCTTATCTATTGGCGATTTCGTTCCAATTCACATTCCAAGTAATATCCGGCATGCTAATTACATTGCCGGTTGCCAAATTGAATTATCTCTTATAGTTTCCGAGATATGGACTATCGATAATTTACACCTTAGGCTCTGCTTCTAACTTGGGCCCAAATTGTAAAATGGTCTTACCTATTGGCGATTTCGTTCCAATTCACATTCCAAGTAATATTCGGCATGCTAATTACATTGCCGGTTGCCAAATTGCATTATCTCTTATAGTTTCCGAGATATGGACTATCGATAATTTACACCTTAGGCTCTGCTTCTAACTTGGGCCCAAATTGTAAAATGGTCTTATCTATTGGCGATTTCGTTCCAATTCACATTCCAAGTAATATCCGGCATGCTAATTACATTGCCGGTTGCCAAATTGAATTATCTCTTATAGTTTCCGAGATATGGACTATCGATAATTTACACCTTAGGCTCTGCTTCTAACTTGGGCCCAAATTGTAAAATGGTCTTACCTATTGGCGATTTCGTTCCAATTCACATTCCAAGTAATATTCGGCATGCTAATTACATTGCCGGTTGCCAAATTGCATTATCTCTAATAGTTTCCGAGATATGGACTATCGATAATTTACACCTTAGGCTCTGCTTCTAACTTGGGCCCAAATTGTAAAATGGTCTTATCTATTGGCGATTTCGTTCCAATTCACATTCCAAGTAATATTCGGCATGCTAATTACATTGCCGGTTGCCAAATTGCATTATCTCTTATAGTTTCCGAGATATGGACTATCGATAATTTACATCTTAGGCTCTGCTTCTAACTTGGGCCCAAATTGTAAAATGGTCTTATCTATTGGCGATTTCGTTCCAATTCACATTCCAAGTAATATTCGGCATGCTAATTACATTGCCGGTTGCCAAATTGCATTATCTCTTATAGTTTCCGAGATATGGACTATCGATAATTTACACCTTAGGCTCTGCTTCTAACTTGGGCCCAAATTGTAAAATGGTCTTATCTATTGGCGATTTCGTCCCAATTCACATTCCAAGTAATATTCGGCATGCTAATTACATTGCCGGTTGCGAAATTGCATTATATCTTATAGTTTCCGAGATATGGACTATCAATAATTTACACCTTAGGCTCTGCTTCTAACTTGGGCCCAAATTGTAAAATGGCCTTATCTATTGGCTATTTCGTTCCAATTCACATTCCAAGTAATATTCGGCATGCTAATTACATTGCCGGTTGCCAAATTGCATTATCTCTTATAGTTTCCGAGATATGGACTATCGATAATTTACACCTTAGGCTCTGCTTCTAACTTGGTCCCAAATTGTAAAATGGTCTTATCTATTGGCGATTTCGTTCCAATTCACATTCCAAGTAATATTCGGCATGCTAATTACATTGCCGGTTGCCAAATTGCATTATCTCTTATAGTTTCCGATATATGGACTATCGATAATTTACACCTTAGGCTCTGCTTCTAACTTGGGCCCAAATTGTAAAATGGTCTTATCTATTGGCGATTTCGTTCCAATTCACATTCCAAGTAATATTCGGCATGCTAATTACATTGCCGGTTGCCAAATTGCATTATCTCTTATAGTTTCCGAGATATGGACTATCGATAATTTACACCTTAGGCTCTGCTTCTAACTTGGGCCCAAAATGTAAAATGGTCTTATCTATTGGCGATTTCGTTCCAATTCACATTCCAAGTAATATCCGGCATGCTAATTACATTGCCGGTTGCCAAATTGCATTATCTCTTATAGTTTCCGAGATATGGACTATCGATAATTTACACCTTAGGCTCTGCTTCTAACTTGGGCCCAAATTGTAAAATGGTCTTATCTATTGGCGATTTCGTCCCAATTCACATTCCAAGTAATATTCGGCATGCTAATTACATTGCCGGTTGCGAAATTGCATTATATCTTATAGTTTCCGAGATATGGACTATCAATAATTTACACCTTAGGCTCTGCTTCTAACTTGGGCCCAAATTGTAAAATGGCCTTATCTATTGGCGATTTCGTTCCAATTCACATTCCAAGTAATATTCGGCATGCTAATTACATTGCCGGTTGCCAAATTGCATTATCTCTTATAGTTTCCGAGATATGGACTATCGATAATTTACACCTTAGGCTCTGCTTCTAACTTGGTCCCAAATTGTAAAATGGTCTTATCTATTGGCGATTTCGTTCCAATTCACATTCCAAGTAATATTCGGCATGCTAATTACATTGCCGGTTGCCAAATTGCATTATCTCTTATAGTTTCCGAGATATGGACTATCGATAATTTACACCTTAGGCTCTGCTTCTAACTTGGGCCCAAATTGTAAAATGGTCTTATCTATTGGCGATTTCGTTCCAATTCACATTCCAAGTAATATTCGGCATGCTAATTACATTGCCGGTTGCCAAATTGCATTATCTCTTATAGTTTCCGAGATATGGACTATCGATAATTTACACCTTAGGCTCTGCTTCTAACTTGGGCCCAAATTGTAAAATGGTCTTATCTATTGGCGATTTCGTTCCAATTCACATTCCAAGTAATATTCGGCATGCTAATTACATTGCCGGTTGCCAAATTGCATTATCTCTTATAGTTTCCGAGATATGGACTATCGATAATTTACACCTTAGGCTCTGCTTCTAACTCGGGCCCAAATGGTAAAATGGTCTTATCTATTGGCGATTTCGTTCCAATTCACATTCCAAGTAATATTCGGCATGCTAATTACATTGCCGGTTGCCAAATTGCATTATCTCTTATAGTTTCCGAGATATGGACTATCGATAATTTACACCTTAGGCTCTGCTTCTAACTTGGGCCCAAATTGTAAAATGGTCTTATCTATTGGCGATTTCGTTCCAATTCACATTCCAAGTAATATTCGGCATGCTAATTACATTGCCGGTTGCCAAATTGCATTATCTCTTATAGTTTCCGAGATATGGACTATCGATAATTTACACCTTAGGCTCTGCTTCTAACTTGGGCCCAAATTGTAAAATGGTCTTATCTATTGGCGATTTCGTTCCAATTCACATTCCAAGTAATATCCGGCATGCTAATTACATTGCCGGTTGCCAAATTGAATTATCTCTTATAGTTTCCGAGATATGGACTATCGATAATTTACACCTTAGGCTCTGCTTCTAACTTGGGCCCAAATTGTAAAATGGTCTTACCTATTGGCGATTTCGTTCCAATTCACATTCCAAGTAATATTCGGCATGCTAATTACATTGCCGGTTGCCAAATTGCATTATCTCTTATAGTTTCCGAGATATGGACTATCGATAATTTACACCTTAGGCTCTGCTTCTAACTTGGGCCCAAATTGTAAAATGGTCTTATCTATTGGCGATTTCGTTCCAATTCACATTCCAAGTAATATCCGGCATGCTAATTACATTGCCGGTTGCCAAATTGAATTATCTCTTATAGTTTCCGAGATATGGACTATCGATAATTTACACCTTAGGCTCTGCTTCTAACTTGGGCCCAAATTGTAAAATGGTCTTACCTATTGGCGATTTCGTTCCAATTCACATTCCAAGTAATATTCGGCATGCTAATTACATTGCCGGTTGCCAAATTGCATTATCTCTAATAGTTTCCGAGATATGGACTATCGATAATTTACACCTTAGGCTCTGCTTCTAACTTGGGCCCAAATTGTAAAATGGTCTTATCTATTGGCGATTTCGTTCCAATTCACATTCCAAGTAATATTCGGCATGCTAATTACATTGCCGGTTGCCAAATTGCATTATCTCTTATAGTTTCCGAGATATGGACTATCGATAATTTACATCTTAGGCTCTGCTTCTAACTTGGGCCCAAATTGTAAAATGGTCTTATCTATTGGCGATTTCGTTCCAATTCACATTCCAAGTAATATTCGGCATGCTAATTACATTGCCGGTTGCCAAATTGCATTATCTCTTATAGTTTCCGAGATATGGACTATCGATAATTTACACCTTAGGCTCTGCTTCTAACTTGGGCCCAAATTGTAAAATGGTCTTATCTATTGGCGATTTCGTCCCAATTCACATTCCAAGTAATATTCGGCATGCTAATTACATTGCCGGTTGCGAAATTGCATTATATCTTATAGTTTCCGAGATATGGACTATCAATAATTTACACCTTAGGCTCTGCTTCTAACTTGGGCCCAAATTGTAAAATGGCCTTATCTATTGGCGATTTCGTTCCAATTCACATTCCAAGTAATATTCGGCATGCTAATTACATTGCCGGTTGCCAAATTGCATTATCTCTTATAGTTTCCGAGATATGGACTATCGATAATTTACACCTTAGGCTCTGCTTCTAACTTGGTCCCAAATTGTAAAATGGTCTTATCTATTGGCGATTTCGTTCCAATTCACATTCCAAGTAATATTCGGCATGCTAATTACATTGCCGGTTGCCAAATTGCATTATCTCTTATAGTTTCCGAGATATGGACTATCGATAATTTACACCTTAGGCTCTGCTTCTAACTTGGTCCCAAATTGTAAAATGGTCTTATCTATTGGCGATTTCGTTCCAATTCACATTCCAAGTAATATTCGGCATGCTAATTACATTGCCGGTTGCCTAATTGCATTATCTCTTATAGTTTCCGAGATATGGACTATCGATAATTTACACCTTAGGCTCTGCTTCTAACTTGGGCCCAAATTGTAAAATGGTCTTATCTATTGGCGATTTCGTTCCAATTCACATTCCAAGTAATATTCGGCATGCTAATTACATTGCCGGTTGCCAAATTGCATTATCTCTTATAGTTTCCGAGATATGGACTATCGATAATTTACACCTTAGGCTCTGCTTCTAACTTGGGCCCAAATTGTAAAATGGTCTTATCTATTGGCGATTTCGTTCCAATTCACATTCCAAGTAATATTCGGCATGCTAATTACATTGCCGGTTGCCAAATTGCATTATCTCTTATAGTTTCCGAGATATGGACTATCGATAATTTACACCTTAGGCTCTGCTTCTAACTCGGGCCCAAATGGTAAAATGGTCTTATCTATTGGCGATTTCGTTCCAATTCACATTCCAAGTAATATTCGGCATGCTAATTACATTGCCGGTTGCCAAATTGCATTATCTCTTATAGTTTCCGAGATATGGACTATCGATAATTTACACCTTAGGCTCTGCTTCTAACTTGGGCCCAAATTGTAAAATGGTCTTATCTATTGGCGATTTCGTCCCAATTCACATTCCAAGTAATATTCGGCATGCTAATTACATTGCCGGTTGCGAAATTGCATTATATCTTATAGTTTCCGAGATATGGACTATCAATAATTTACACCTTAGGCTCTGCTTCTAACTTGGGCCCAAATTGTAAAATGGCCTTATCTATTGGCGATTTCGTTCCAATTCACATTCCAAGTAATATTCGGCATGCTAATTACATTGCCGGTTGCCAAATTGCATTATCTCTTATAGTTTCCGAGATATGGACTATCGATAATTTACACCTTAGGCTCTGCTTCTAACTTGGTCCCAAATTGTAAAATGGTCTTATCTATTGGCGATTTCGTTCCAATTCACATTCCAAGTAATATTCGGCATGCTAATTACATTGCCGGTTGCCAAATTGCATTATCTCTTATAGTTTCCGAGATATGGACTATCGATAATTTACACCTTAGGCTCTGCTTCTAACTTGGGCCCAAATTGTAAAATGGTCTTATCTATTGGCGATTTCGTTCCAATTCACATTCCAAGTAATATTCGGCATGCTAATTACATTGCCGGTTGCCAAATTGCATTATCTCTTATAGTTTCCGAGATATGGACTATCGATAATTTACACCTTAGGCTCTGCTTCTAACTTGGGCCCAAATTGTAAAATGGTCTTATCTATTGGCGATTTCGTTCCAATTCACATTCCAAGTAATATTCGGCATGCTAATTACATTGCCGGTTGCCAAATTGCATTATCTCTTATAGTTTCCGAGATATGGACTATCGATAATTTACACCTTAGGCTCTGCTTCTAACTCGGGCCCAAATGGTAAAATGGTCTTATCTATTGGCGATTTCGTTCCAATTCACATTCCAAGTAATATTCGGCATGCTAATTACATTGCCGGTTGCCAAATTGCATTATCTCTTATAGTTTCCGAGATATGGACTATCGATAATTTACACCTTAGGCTCTGCTTCTAACTTGGGCCCAAATTGTAAAATGGTCTTATCTATTGGCGATTTCGTTCCAATTCACATTCCAAGTAATATTCGGCATGCTAATTACATTGCCGGTTGCCAAATTGCATTATCTCTTATAGTTTCCGAGATATGGACTATCGATAATTTACACCTTAGGCTCTGCTTCTAACTTGGGCCCAAATTGTAAAATGGTCTTATCTATTGGCGATTTCGTCCCAATTCACATTCCAAGTAATATTCGGCATGCTAATTACATTGCCGGTTGCGAAATTGCATTATATCTTATAGTTTCCGAGATATGGACTATCAATAATTTACACCTTAGGCTCTGCTTCTAACTTGGGCCCAAATTGTAAAATGGCCTTATCTATTGGCTATTTCGTTCCAATTCACATTCCAAGTAATATTCGGCATGCTAATTACATTGCCGGTTGCCAAATTGCATTATCTCTTATAGTTTCCGAGATATGGACTATTGATAATTTACACCTTAGGCTCTGCTTCTAACTTGGTCCCAAATTGTAAAATGGTCTTATCTATTGGCGATTTCGTTCCAATTCACATTCCAAGTAATATTCGGCATGCTAATTACATTGCCGGTTGCCAAATTGCATTATCTCTTATAGTTTCCGATATATGGACTATCGATAATTTACACCTTAGGCTCTGCTTCTAACTTGGGCCCAAATTGTAAAATGGTCTTATCTATTGGCGATTTCGTTCCAATTCACATTCCAAGTAATATTCGGCATGCTAATTACATTGCCGGTTGCCAAATTGCATTATCTCTTATAGTTTCCGAGATATGGACTATCGATAATTTACACCTTAGGCTCTGCTTCTAACTTGGGCCCAAAATGTAAAATGGTCTTATCTATTGGCGATTTCGTTCCAATTCACATTCCAAGTAATATCCGGCATGCTAATTACATTGCCGGTTGCCAAATTGCATTATCTCTTATAGTTTCCGAGATATGGACTATCGATAATTTACACCTTAGGCTCTGCTTCTAACTTGGGCCCAAATTGTAAAATGGTCTTATCTATTGGCGATTTCGTCCCAATTCACATTCCAAGTAATATTCGGCATGCTAATTACATTGCCGGTTGCGAAATTGCATTATATCTTATAGTTTCCGAGATATGGACTATCAATAATTTACACCTTAGGCTCTGCTTCTAACTTGGGCCCAAATTGTAAAATGGCCTTATCTATTGGCGATTTCGTTCCAATTCACATTCCAAGTAATATTCGGCATGCTAATTACATTGCCGGTTGCCAAATTGCATTATCTCTTATAGTTTCCGAGATATGGACTATCGATAATTTACACCTTAGGCTCTGCTTCTAACTTGGTCCCAAATTGTAAAATGGTCTTATCTATTGGCGATTTCGTTCCAATTCACATTCCAAGTAATATTCGGCATGCTAATTACATTGCCGGTTGCCAAATTGCATTATCTCTTATAGTTTCCGAGATATGGACTATCGATAATTTACACCTTAGGCTCTGCTTCTAACTTGGGCCCAAATTGTAAAATGGTCTTATCTATTGGCGATTTCGTTCCAATTCACATTCCAAGTAATATTCGGCATGCTAATTACATTGCCGGTTGCCAAATTGCATTATCTCTTATAGTTTCCGAGATATGGACTATCGATAATTTACACCTTAGGCTCTGCTTCTAACTTGGGCCCAAATTGTAAAATGGTCTTATCTATTGGCGATTTCGTTCCAATTCACATTCCAAGTAATATTCGGCATGCTAATTACATTGCCGGTTGCCAAATTGCATTATCTCTTATAGTTTCCGAGATATGGACTATCGATAATTTACACCTTAGGCTCTGCTTCTAACTCGGGCCCAAATGGTAAAATGGTCTTATCTATTGGCGATTTCGTTCCAATTCACATTCCAAGTAATATTCGGCATGCTAATTACATTGCCGGTTGCCAAATTGCATTATCTCTTATAGTTTCCGAGATATGGACTATCGATAATTTACACCTTAGGCTCTGCTTCTAACTTGGGCCCAAATTGTAAAATGGTCTTATCTATTGGCGATTTCGTTCCAATTCACATTCCAAGTAATATTCGGCATGCTAATTACATTGCCGGTTGCCAAATTGCATTATCTCTTATAGTTTCCGAGATATGGACTATCGATAATTTACACCTTAGGCTCTGCTTCTAACTTGGGCCCAAATTGTAAAATGGTCTTATCTATTGGCGATTTCGTTCCAATTCACATTCCAAGTAATATCCGGCATGCTAATTACATTGTCGGTTGCCAAATTGAATTATCTCTTATAGTTTCCGAGATATGGACTATCGATAATTTACACCTTAGGCTCTGCTTCTAACTTGGGCCCAAATTGTAAAATGGTCTTACCTATTGGCGATTTCGTTCCAATTCACATTCCAAGTAATATTCGGCATGCTAATTACATTGCCGGTTGCCAAATTGCATTATCTCTTATAGTTTCCGAGATATGGACTATCGATAATTTACACCTTAGGCTCTGCTTCTAACTTGGGCCCAAATTGTAAAATGGTCTTATCTATTGGCGATTTCGTTCCAATTCACATTCCAAGTAATATCCGGCATGCTAATTACATTGCCGGTTGCCAAATTGAATTATCTCTTATAGTTTCCGAGATATGGACTATCGATAATTTACACCTTAGGCTCTGCTTCTAACTTGGGCCCAAATTGTAAAATGGTCTTACCTATTGGCGATTTCGTTCCAATTCACATTCCAAGTAATATTCGGCATGCTAATTACATTGCCGGTTGCCAAATTGCATTATCTCTAATAGTTTCCGAGATATGGACTATCGATAATTTACACCTTAGGCTCTGCTTCTAACTTGGGCCCAAATTGTAAAATGGTCTTATCTATTGGCGATTTCGTTCCAATTCACATTCCAAGTAATATTCGGCATGCTAATTACATTGCCGGTTGCCAAATTGCATTATCTCTTATAGTTTCCGAGATATGGACTATCGATAATTTACATCTTAGGCTCTGCTTCTAACTTGGGCCCAAATTGTAAAATGGTCTTATCTATTGGCGATTTCGTTCCAATTCACATTCTAAGTAATATTCGGCATGCTAATTACATTGCCGGTTGCCAAATTGCATTATCTCTTATAGTTTCCGAGATATGGACTATCGATAATTTACACCTTAGGCTCTGCTTCTAACTTGGGCCCAAATTGTAAAATGGTCTTATCTATTGGCGATTTCGTCCCAATTCACATTCCAAGTAATATTCGGCATGCTAATTACATTGCCGGTTGCGAAATTGCATTATATCTTATAGTTTCCGAGATATGGACTATCAATAATTTACACCTTAGGCTCTGCTTCTAACTTGGGCCCAAATTGTAAAATGGCCTTATCTATTGGCGATTTCGTTCCAATTCACATTCCAAGTAATATTCGGCATGCTAATTACATTGCCGGTTGCCAAATTGCATTATCTCTTATAGTTTCCGAGATATGGACTATCGATAATTTACACCTTAGGCTCTGCTTCTAACTTGGTCCCAAATTGTAAAATGGTCTTATCTATTGGCGATTTCGTTCCAATTCACATTCCAAGTAATATTCGGCATGCTAATTACATTGCCGGTTGCCAAATTGCATTATCTCTTATAGTTTCCGAGATATGGACTATCGATAATTTACACCTTAGGCTCTGCTTCTAACTTGGGCCCAAATTGTAAAATGGTCTTATCTATTGGCGATTTCGTTCCAATTCACATTCCAAGTAATATCCGGCATGCTAATTACATTGCCGGTTGCCAAATTGAATTATCTCTTATAGTTTCCGAGATATGGACTATCGATAATTTACTCCTTAGGCTCTGCTTCTAACTTGGGCCCAAATTGTAAAATGGTCTTATCTATTGGCGATTTCGTTCCAATTCACATTCCAAGTAATATTCGGCATGCTAATTACATTGCCGGTTGCCAAATTGCATTATCTCTTATAGTTTCCGAGATATGGACTATCGATAATTTACATCTTAGGCTCTGCTTCTAACTTGGGCCCAAATTGTAAAATGGTCTTATCTATTGGCGATTTCGTTCCAATTCACATTCCAAGTAATATTCGGCATGCTAATTACATTGCCGGTTGCCAAATTGCATTATCTCTTATAGTTTCCGAGATATGGACTATCGATAATTTACACCTTAGGCTCTGCTTCTAACTTGGGCCCAAATTGTAAAATGGTCTTATCTATTGGCGATTTCGTTCCAATTCACATTCCAAGTAATATTCGGCATGCTAATTACATTGCCGGTTGCCAAATTGCATTATCTCTTATAGTTTCCGAGATATGGAATATCGATAATTTACACCTTAGGCTCTGCTTCTAACTTGGGCCCAAATTGTAAAATGGTCTTATCTATTGGCGTTTTCTTTCCAATTCACATTCCAAGTAATATTCGGCATGCTAATTACACTGCCGGTTGCCAAATTGCATTATCTCTTATAGTTTCCGAGATATGGACTATCGATAATTTACACCTTAGGCTCTGCTTCTAACTTGGGCCCAAATTGTAAAATCGTCTTATCTATTGGCGATTTCGTTCCAATTCACATTCCAAGTAATATTCGGCATGCTAATTACATTGCCGGTTGCCAAATTGCATTATCTTTTATAGTTTCCGAGATATGGACTATCGATAATTTACACCTTAGGCTCTGCTTCTAACTTGGGCCCAAATTGTAAAATCGTCTTATCTATTGGCGATTTCGTTCCAATTCACATTCCAAGTAATATTCGGCATGCTAATTACATTGCCGGTTGCCAAATTGCATTATCTCTTATAGTTTCCGAGATATGGACTATCGGTAATTTACACCTTAGGCTCTGCTTCTAACTTGGGCCCAAATTGTAAAATGGTCTTATCTATTGGCGATTTCGTTCCAATTCACATTCCAAGTAATATCCGGCATGCTAATTACATTGCCGGTTGCCAAATTGAATTATCTCTTATAGTTTCCGAGATATGGACTATCGATAATTTACACCTTAGGCTCTGCTTCTAACTTGGGCCCAAATTGTAAAATGGTCTTACCTATTGGCGATTTCGTTCCAATTCACATTCCAAGTAATATTCGGCATGCTAATTACATTGCCGGTTGCCAAATTGCATTATCTCTTATAGTTTCCGAGATATGGACTATCGATAATTTACACCTTAGGCTCTGCTTCTAACTTGGGCCCAAATTGTAAAATGGTCTTATCTATTGGCGATTTCGTTCCAATTCACATTCCAAGTAATATTCGGCGTGCTAATTATATTGCCGGTTGCCATATTGCATTATCTCTTATAGTTTCCGAGATATGGACTATCGATAATTTACATCTTAGGCTCTGCTTCTAACTTGGGCCCAAATTGTAAAATCGTCTTATCTATTGGCGATTTCGTTCCAATTCACATTCCAAGTAATATTCGGCATGCTAATTACATTGCCGGTTGCCAAATTGCATTATCTCTTATAGCTTATGAGATATGGACTATCGATAATTTACACCTTAGGCTCTGCTTCTAACTTGGGCCCATATTGTAAAATGGTCTTATCTATTGGCGATTTCGTTCCAATTCACATTCCAAGTAATATCCGGCATGCTAATTACATTGCCGGTTGCCAAATTGAATTATCTCTTATAGTTTCCGAGATATGGACTATCGATAATTTACACCTTAGGCTCTGCTTCTAACTTGGGCCCAAATTGTAAAATGGTCTTATCTATTGGCGATTTCGTTCCAATTCACATTCCAAGTAATATTCGGCATGCTAATTACTTTGCCGGTTGCCAAATTGCATTATCTCTTATAGTTTCCGAGATATGGACTATCGATAATTTACATCTTAGGCTCTGCTTCTAACTTGGGCCCAAATTGTAAAATGGTCTTATCTATTGGCGATTTCGTTCCAATTCACATTCCAAGTAATATTCGGCATGCTAATTACATTGCCGGTTGCGAAATTGCATTATATCTTATAGTTTCCGAGATATGGACTATCAATAATTTACACCTTAGACTCTGCTTCTAACTTGGGCCCAAATTGTAAAATGGCCTTATCTATTGGCGATTTCGTTCCAATTCACATTCCAAGTAATATTCGGCATGCTAATTACATTGCCGGTTGCCAAATTGCATTATCTCTTATAGTTTCCGAGATATGGACTATCGATAATTTACACCTTAGGCTCTGCTTCTAACTTGGTCCCAAATTGTAAAATGGTCTTATCTATTGGCGATTTCGTTCCAATTCACATTCCAAGTAATATTCGGCATGCTAATTACATTGCCGGTTGCCAAATTGCATTATCTCTTATAGTTTCCGAGATATGGACTATCGATAATTTACACCTTAGGCTCTGCTTCTAACTTGGGCCCAAATTGTAAAATGGTCTTATCTATTGGCGATTTCGTTCCAATTCACATTCCAAGTAATATTCGGCATGCTAATTACATTGCCGGTTGCCAATTTGCATTATCTCTTATAGTTTCCGAGATATGGACTATCGATAATTTACACCTTAGGCTCTGCTTCTAACTTGGGCCCAAATTGTAAAATGGTCTTATCTATTGGCGATTTCGTTCCAATTCACATTCCAAGTAATATCCGGCATGCTAATTACATTGCCGGTTGCCAAATTGAATTATCTCTTATAGTTTCCGAGATATGGACTATCGATAATTTACACCTTAGGCTCTGCTTCTAACTTGGGCCCAAATTGTAAAATGGTCTTATCTATTGGCGATTTCGTTCCAATTCACATTCCAAGTAATATCCGGCATGCTAATTACATTGCCGGTTGCCAAATTGAATTATCTCTTATAGTTTCCGAGATATGGACTATCGATAATTTACACCTTAGGCTCTGCTTCTAACTTGGGCCCAAATTGTAAAATGGTCTTATCTATTGGCGATTTCGTTCCAATTCACATTCCAAGTAATATTCGGCATGCTAATTACATTGCCGGTTGCCAAATTGCATTATCTCTTATAGTTTCCGAGATATGGACTATCGATAATTTACATCTTAGGCTCTGCTTCTAACTTGGGCCCAAATTGTAAAATGGTCTTATCTATTGGCGATTTCGTTCCAATTCACATTCCAAGTAATATTCGGCATGCTAATTACATTGCCGGTTGCCAAATTGCATTATCTCTTATAGTTTCCGAGATATGGACTATCGATAATTTACACCTTAGGCTCTGCTTCTAACTTGGGCCCAAATTGTAAAATGGTCTTATCTATTGGCGATTTCGTTCCAATTCACATTCCAAGTAATATTCGGCATGCTAATTACATTGCCGGTTGCCAAATTGCATTATCTCTTATAGTTTCCGAGATATGGACTATCGATAATTTACACCTTAGGCTCTGCTTCTTACTTGGGCCCAAATTGTAAAATGGTCTTATCTATTGGCGATTTCGTTCCAATTCACATTCCAAGTAATATTCGGCATGCTAATTACATTGCCGGTTGCCAAATTGCATTATCTCTTATAGTTTCCGAGATATGGACTATCGATAATTTACATCTTAGGCTCTGCTTCTAACTTGGGCCCAAATTGTAAAATGGTCTTATCTATTGGCGATTTCGTTCCAATTCACATTCCAAGTAATATTCGGCATGCTAATTACATTGCCGGTTGCCAAATTGCATTATCTCTTATAGTTTCCGAGATATGGACTATCGATAATTTACACCTTAGGCTCTGCTTCTAACTTGGGCCCAAATTGTAAAATGGTCTTATCTATTGGCGATTTCGTTCCAATTCACATTCCAAGTAATATTCGGCATGCTAATTACATTGCCGGTTGCCAAATTGCATTATCTCTTATAGTTTCCGAGATATGGACTATCGATAATTTACACCTTAGGCTCTGCTTCTAACTTGGGCCCAAATTGTAAAATGGTCTTATCTATTGGCGATTTCGTCCCAATTCACATTCCAAGTGATATTCGGCATGCTAATTACATTGCCGGTTGCGAAATTGCATTAACTCTTATAGTTTCCGAGATATGGACTATCAATAATTTACACCTTATGCTCTGCTTCTAACTTGGGCCCAAATTGTAAAATGGTCTTATCTATTGGCGATTTCGTTCCAATTCACATTCCAAGTAATTTTCGGCATGCTAATTACATTGCCGGTTGCCAAATTGCATTATCTCTTATAGTTTCCGAGATATGGACTATCGATAATTTACACCTTAGGCTCTGCTTCTAACTTGGGCCCAAATTGTAAAATGGTCTTATCTATTGGCGATTTCGTTCCAATTCACATTCCAAGTAATATTCGGCATGCTAATTACATTGCCGGTTGCCAAATTGCATTATCTCTTATAGTTTCCGAGATATGGACTATCGATAATTTACACCTTAGGCTCTGCTTCTAACTTGGGCCCAAATTGTAAAATGGTCTTATCTATTGGCGATTTCGTTCCAATTCACATTCCAAGTAATATTCGGCATGCTAATTACATTGCCGGTTGCCAAATTGCATTATCTCTTATAGTTTCCGAGATATGGACTATCGATAATTTACACCTTAGGCTCTGCTTCTAACTTGGGCCCAAATTGTAAAATGGTCTTATCTATTGGCGTTTTCTTTCCAATTCACATTCCAAGTAATATTCGGCATGCTAATTACACTGCCGGTTGCCAAATTGCATTATCTCTTATAGTTTCCGAGATATGGACTATCGATAATTTACACCTAAGGCTCTGCTTCTAACTTGGGCCCAAATTGTAAAATGGTCTTCTCTATTGGCGATTTCGTTCCAATTCACATTCCAAGTAATATTCAGCATGCTAATTACATTGCCGGTTGCCAAATTGCATTATCTCTTATAGTTTCCGAGATATGGACTATCGATAATTTACACCTTAGGCTCTGCTTCTAACTTGGGCCCAAATTGTAAAATGGTCTTCTCTATTGGCGATTTCGTTCCAATTCACATTCCAAGTAATATTCGGCATGCTAATTACATTGCCGGTTGCCAAATTGCATTATCTCTTATAGTTTCCGAGATATGGACTATCGATAATTTACACCTTAGGCTCTGCTTCTAACTTGGGCCCAAATTGTAAAATGGTCTTCTCTATTGGCGATTTCGTTCCAATTCACATTCCAAGTAATATTCGGCATGCTAATTACATTGCCGGTTGCCAAATTGCATTATCTTTTATAGTTTCCGAGATATGGACTATCGATAATTTACACCTTAGGCTCTGCTTCTAACTTGGGCCCAAATTGTAAAATCGTCTTATCTATTGGCGATTTCGTTCCAATTCACATTCCAAGTAATATTCGGCATGCTAATTACATTGCCGGTTGCCAAATTGCATTATTTCTTATAGTTTCCGAGATATGGACTATCGGTAATTTACACCTTAGGCTCTGTTTCTAACTTGGGCCCAAATTGTAAAATGGTCTTATCTATTGGCGATTTCGTTCCAATTCACATTCCAAGTAATATCCGGCATGCTAATTACATTGCCGGTTGCCAAATTGAATTATCTCTTATAGTTTCCGAGATATGGACTATCGATAATTTACACCTTAGGCTCTGCTTCTAACTTGGGCCCAAATTGTAAAATGGTCTTACCTATTGGCGATTTCGTTCCAATTCACATTCCAAGTAATATTCGGCATGCTAATTACATTGCCGGTTGCCAAATTGCATTATCTCTTATAGTTTCCGAGATATGGACTATCGATAATTTACACCTTAGGCTCTGCTTCTAACTTGGGCCCAAATTGTAAAATGGTCTTATCTATTGGCGATTTCGTTCCAATTCACATTCCAAGTAATATTCGGCGTGCTAATTACATTGCCGGTTGCCATATTGCATTATCTCTTATAGTTTCCGAGATATGGACTATCGATAATTTACATCTTAGGCTCTGCTTCTAACTTGGGCCCAAATTGTAAAATCGTCTTATCTATTGGCGATTTCGTTCCAATTCACATTCCAAGTAATATTCGGCATGCTAATTACATTGCCGGTTGCCAAATTGCATTATCTCTTATAGTTTATGAGATATGGACTATCGATAATTTACACCTTAGGCTCTGCTTCTAACTTGGGCCCAAATTGTAAAATGGTCTTATCTATTGGCGATTTCGTTCCAATTCACATTCCAAGTAATATTCGGCATGCTAATTACATTGCCGGTTGCCAAATTGCATTATCTCTTATAGTTTCCGAGATATGGACTATCGATAATTTACACCTTAGGCTCTGCTTCTAACTCGGGCCCAAATTGTAAAATGGTCTTATCTATTGGCGATTTCGTTCCAATTCACTTTCCAAGTAATATTCGGCATGCTAATTACATTGCCGGTTGCCAAATTGCATTATCTCTTATAGTTTCCGAGATATGGACTATCGATAATTTACACCTTAGGCTCTGCTTCTAACTTGGGCCCAAATTGTAAAATGGTCTTATCTATTGGCGATTTCGTCCCAATTCACATTCCAAGTAATATTCGGCATGCTAATTACATTGCCCGTTGCCAAATTGCATTATCTCTTATATTTTCCGAGATATGGACTATCGATAATTTACACCTTAGGCTCTGCTTCTAACTTGGTCCCAAATTGTAAAATGGTCTTATCTATTGGCGATTTCGTTCCAATTCACATTCCAAGTAATATTCGGCATGCTAATTACATTGCCGGTTGCCAAATTGCATTATCTCTTATAGTTTCCGAGATATGGACTATCGATAATTTACACCTTAGGCTCTGCTTCTAACTTGGGCCCAAATTGTAAAATGGTCTTATCTATTGGCGATTTCGTTCCAATTCACATTCCAAGTAATATCCGGCATGCTAATTACATTGCCGGTTGCCAAATTGAATTATCTCTTATAGTTTCCGAGATATGGACTATCGATAATTTACACCTTAGGCTCTGCTTCTAACTTGGGCCCAAATTGTAAAATGGTCTTATCTATTGGCGATTTCGTTCCAATTCACATTCCAAGTAATATTCGGCATGCTAATTACATTGCCGGTTGCCAAATTGCATTATCTTATAGTTTCCGAGATATGGACTATCGATAATTTACATCTTAGGCTCTGCTTCTAACTTGGGCCCAAATTGTAAAATGGTCTTATCTATTGGCGATTTCGTTCCAATTCACATTAAAAGTAATATTCGGCATGCTAATTACATTGCCGGTTGCCAAATTGCATTATCTCTTATAGTTTCCGAGATATGGACTATCGATAATTTACACCTTAGGCTCTGCTTCTAACTTGGGCCCAAATTGTAAAATGGTCTTATCTATTGGCGATTTCGTCCCAATTCACAATCCAAGTGATATTCGGCATGCTAATTACATTGCCGGTTGCGAAATTGCATTAACTCTTATAGTTTCCGAGATATGGACTATCAATAATTTACACCTTAGGCTCTGCTTCTAACTTGGGCCCAAATTGTAAAATGGTCTTATCTATTGGCGATTTCGTTCCAATTCACATTCCAAGTAATTTTCGGCATGCTAATTACATTGCCGGTTGCCAAATTGCATTATCTCTTATAGTTTCCGAGATATGGACTATCGATAATTTACACCTTAGGCTCTGCTTCTAACTTGGGCCCAAATTGTAAAATGGTCTTATCTATTGGCGATTTCGTTCCAATTCACATTCCAAGTAATATTCGGCATGCTAATTAAATTGCCGGTTGCCAAATTGCATTATCTCTTATAGTTTCCGAGATATGGACTATCGATAATTTACACCTTAGGCTCTGCTTCTAACTTGGGCCCAAATTGTAAAATGGTCTTATCTATTGGCGATTTCGTTCCAATTCACATTCCAAGTAATATTCGGCATGCTAATTACATTGCCGGTTGCCAAATTGCATTATCTCTTATAGTTTCCGAGATATGGACTATCGATAATTTACACCTTAGGCTCTGCTTCTAACTTGGGCCCAAATTGTAAAATGGTCTTATCTATTGGCGTTTTCTTTCCAATTCACATTCCAAGTAATATTCGGCATGCTAATTACACTGCCGGTTGCCAAATTGCATTATCTCTTATAGTTTCCGAGATATGGACTATCGATAATTTACACCTTAGTCTCTGCTTCTAACTTGGGCCCAAATTGTAAAATGGTCTTCTCTATTGGCGATTTCGTTCCAATTCACATTCCAAGTAATATTCGGCATGCTAATTACATTGCCGGTTACCAAATTGCATTATCTCTTATAGTTTCCGAGATATGGACTATCGATAATTTACAACTTAGGCTCTGCTTCTAACTTGGGCCCAAATTGTAAAATGGTCTTCTCTATTGGCGATTTCGTTCCAATTCACATTCCAAGTAATATTCGGCATGCTAATTACATTGCCGGTTGCCAAATTGCATTATCTCTTATAGTTTCCGAGATATGGACTATCGATAATTTACACCTTAGGCTCTGCTTCTAACTTGGGCCCAAATTGTAAAATGGTCTTCTCTATTGGCGATTTCGTTCCAATTCACATTCCAAGTAATATTCGGCATGCTAATTACATTGCCGGTTGCCAAATTGCATTATCTTTTATAGTTTCCGAGATATGGACTATCGATAATTTACACCTTAGGCTCTGCTTCTAACTTGGGCCCAAATTGTAAAATCGTCTTATCTATTGGCGATTTCGTTCCAATTCACATTCCAAGTAATATTCGGCATGCTAATTACATTGCCGGTTGCCAAATTGCATTATCTCTTATAGTTTCCGAGATATGGACTATCGGTAATTTACACCTTAGGCTCTGCTTCTAACTTGGGCCCAAATTGTAAAATGGTCTTATCTATTGGCGATTTCGTTCCAATTCACATTCCAAGTAATATCCGGCATGCCAATTACATTGCCGGTTGCCAAATTGAATTATCTCTTATAGTTTCCGAGATATGGACTATCGATAATTTACACCTTAGGCTCTGCTTCTAACTTGGGCCCAAATTGTAAAATGGTCTTACCTATTGGCGATTTCGTTCCAATTCACATTCCAAGTAATATTCGGCATGCTAATTACATTGCCGGTTGCCAAATTGCATTATCTCTTATAGTTTCCGAGATATGGACTATCGATAATTTACACCTTAGGCGCTGCTTCTAACTTGGGCCCAAATTGTAAAATGGTCTTATCTATTGGCGATTTCGTTCCAATTCACATTCCAAGTAATATTCGGCGTGCTAATTACATTGCCGGTTGCCATATTGCATTATCTCTTATAGTTTCCGAGATATGGACTATCGATAATTTACATCTTAGGCTCTGCTTCTAACTTGGGCCCAAATTGTAAAATCGTCTTATCTATTGGCGATTTCGTTCCAATTCACATTCCAAGTAATATTCGGCATGCTAATTACATTGCCGGTTGCCAAATTGCATTATCTCTTATAGTTTATGAGATATGGACTATCGATAATTTACACCTTAGGCTCTGCTTCTAACTTGGGCCCAAATTGTAAAATGGTCTTATCTATTGGCGATTTCGTTCCAATTCACATTCCAAGTAATATCCGGCATGCTAATTACATTGCCGGTTGCCAAATTGAATTATCTCTTATAGTTTCCGAGATATGGACTATCGATAATTTACACCTTAGGCTCTGCTTCTAACTTGGGCCCAAATTGTAAAATGGTCTTATCTATTGGCGATTTCGTTCCAATTCACATTCCAAGTAATATTCGGCATGCTAATTACATTGCCGGTTGCCAAATTGCATTATCTCTTATAGTTTCCGAGATATGGACTATCGATAATTTACATCTTAGGCTCTGCTTCTAACTTGGGCCCAAATTGTAAAATGGTCTTATCTATTGGCGATTTCGTTCCAATTCACATTCCAAGTAATATTCGGCATGCTAATTACATTGCCGGTTGCCAAATTGCATTATCTCTTATAGTTTCCGAGATATGGACTATCGATAATTTACACCTTAGGCTCTGCTTCTAACTTGGGCCCAAATTGTAAAATGGTCTTATCTATTGGCGATTTCGTCCCAATTCACATTCCAAGTAATATTCGGCATGCTAATTACATTGCCGGTTGCGAAATTGCATTATATCTTATAGTTTCCGAGATATGGACTATCAATAATTTACACCTTAGGCTCTGCTTCTAACTTGGGCCCAAATTGTAAAATGGCCTTATCTATTGGCGATTTCGTTCCAATTCACATTCCAAGTAATATTCGGCATGCTAATTACATTGCCGGTTGCCAAATTGCATTATCTCTTATAGTTTCCGAGATATGGACTATCGATAATTTACACCTTAGGCTCTGCTTCTAACTTGGTCCCAAATTGTAAAATGGTCTTATCTATTGGCGATTTCGTTCCAATTCACATTCCAAGTAATATTCGGCATGCTAATTACATTGCCGGTTGCCAAATTGCATTATCTCTTATAGTTTCCGAGATATGGTCTATCGATAATTTACACCTTAGGCTCTGCTTCTAACTTGGGCCCAAATTGTAAAATGGTCTTATCTATTGGCGATTTCGTTCCAATTCACATTCCAAGTAATATTCGGCATGCTAATTACATTGCCGGTTGCCAAATTGCATTATCTCTTATAGTTTCCGAGATATGGACTATCGATAATTTACACCTTAGGCTCTGCTTCTAACTTGGGCCCAAATTGTAAAATGGTCTTATCTATTGGCGATTTCGTTCCAATTCACATTCCAAGTAATATTCGGCATGCTAATTATATTGCCGGTTGCCAAATTGCATTATCTCTTATAGTTTCCGAGATATGGACTATCGATAATTTACACCTTAGGCTCTGCTTCTAACTCGGGCCCAAATTGTAAAATGGTCTTATCTATTGGCGATTTCGTTCCAATTCACATTCCAAGTAATATTCGGCATGCTAATTACATTGCCGGTTGCCAAATTGCATTATCTCTTATAGTTTCCGAGATATGGACTATCGATAATTTACACCTTAGGCTCTGCTTCTAACTTGGGCCCAAATTGTAAAATGGTCTTATCTATTGGCGATTACGTTCCAATTCACATTCCAAGTAATATTCGGCATGCTAATTACATTGCCGGTTGCCAAATTGCATTATCTCTTATACTTTCCGAGATATGGACTATCGATAATTTACACCTTAGGCTCTGCTTCTAACTTGGGCCCAAATTGTAAAATGGTCTTATCTATTGGCGATTTCGTTCCAATTCACATTCCAAGTAATATCCGGCATGCTAATTACATTGCCGGTTGCCAAATTGAATTATCTCTTATAGTTTCCGAGATATGGACTATCGATAATTTACACCTTAGGCTCTGCTTCTAACTTGGGCCCAAATTGTAAAATGGTCTTACCTATTGGCGATTTCGTTCCAATTCACATTCCAAGTAATATTCGGAATGCTAATTACATTGCCGGTTGCCAAATTGCATTATCTCTTATAGTTTCCGAGATATGGACTATCGATAATTTACACCTTAGGCTCTGCTTCTAACTTGGGCCCAAATTGTAAAATGGTCTTATCTATTGGCGATTTCGTTCCAATTCACATTCCAAGTAATATTCGGCGTGCTAATTACATTGCCGGTTGCCATATTGCATTATCTCTTATAGTTTCCGAGATATGGACTATCGATAATTTACATCTTAGGCTCTGCTTCTAACTTGGGCCCAAATTGTAAAATCGTCTTATCTATTGGCGATTTCGTTCCAATTCACATTCCAAGTAATATTCGGCATGCTAATTACATTGCCGGTTGCCAAATTGCATTATCTCTTATAGTTTATGAGATATGGACTATCGATAATTTACACCTTAGGCTCTGCTTCTAACTTGGGAACAAATTGTAAAATGGTCTTATCTATTGGCGATTTCGTTCCAATTCACAATCCAAGTAATATCCGGCATGCTAATTACATTGCCGGTTGCCAAATTGAATTATCTCTTATAGTTTCCGAGATATGGACTATCGATAATTTACACCTTAGGCTCTGCTTCTAACTTGGGCCCAAATTGTAAAATGGTCTTATCTATTGGCGATTTCGTTCCAATTCACATTCCAAGTAATATTCGGCATGCTAATTACATTGCCGGTTGCCAAATTGCATTATCTCTTATAGTTTCCGAGATATGGACTATCGATAATTTACACCTTAGGCTCTGCTTCTAACTTGGGCCCAAATTGTAAAATGGTCTTATCTATTGGCGATTTCGTCCCAATTCACATTCCAAGTAATATTCGGCATGCTAATTACATTGCCGGTTGCGAAATTGCATTATATCTTATAGTTTCCGAGATATGGACTATCAATAATTTACACCTTAGGCTCTGCTTCTAACTTGGGCCCAAATTGTAAAATGGCCTTATCTATTGGCGATTTCGTTCCAATTCACATTCCAAGTAATATTCGGCATGCTAATTACATTGCCGGTTGCCAAATTGCATTATCTCTTATAGTTTCCGAGATATGGACTATCGATAATTTACACCTTAGGCTCTGCTTCTAACTTGGTCCCAAATTGTAAAATGGTCTTATCTATTGGCGATTTCGTTCCAATTCACATTCCAAGTAATATTCGGCATGCTAATTACATTGCCGGTTGCCAAATTGCATTATCTCTTATAGTTTCCGAGATATGGACTATCGATAATTTACACCTTAGGCTCTGCTTCTAACTTGGGCCCAAATTGTAAAATGGTCTTATCTATTGGCGATTTCGTTCCAATTCACATTCCAAGTAATATTCGGCATGCTAATTACATTGCCGGTTGCCAAATTGCATTATCTCTTATAGTTTCCGAGATATGGACTATCGATAATTTACACCTTAGGCTCTGCTTCTAACTTGGGCCCAAATTGTAAAATGGTCTTATCTATTGGCGATTTCGTTCCAATTCACATTCCAAGTAATATTCGGCATGCTAATTACATTGCCGGTTGCCAAATTGCATTATCTCTTATAGTTTCCGAGATATGGACTATCGATAATTTACACCTTAGGCTCTGCTTCTAACTCGGGCCCAAATTGTAAAATGGTCTTATCTATTGGCGATTTCGTTATAATTCACACTCCAAGTAATATTCGGCATGCTAATTACATTGCCGGTTGCCAAATTGCATTATCTCTTATAGTTTCCGAGATATGGACTATCGATAATTTACACCTTAGGCTCTGCTTCTAACTTGGGCCCAAATTGTAAAATGGTCTTATCTATTGGCGATTTCGTCCCAATTCACATTCCAAGTGATATTCGGCATGCTAATTACATTGCCGGTTGCGAAATTGCATTAACTCTTATAGTTTCCGAGATATGTACTATCAATAATTTACACCTTAGGCTCTGCTTCTAACTTGGGCCCAAATTGTAAAATGGTCTTATCTATTGGCGATTTCGTTCCAATTCACATTCCAAGTAATTTTCGGCATGCTAATTACATTGCCGGTTGCCAAATTGCATTATCTCTTATAGTTTCCGAGATATGGACTATCGATAATTTACACCTTAGGCTCTGCTTCTAACTTGGGCCCAAATTGTAAAATGGTCTTATCTATTGGCGATTTCGTTCCAATTCACATTCCAAGTAATATTCAGCATGCTAATTACATTGCCGGTTGCCAAATTGCATTATCTCTTATAGTTTCCGAGATATGGACTATCGATAATTTACACCTTAGGCTCTGCTTCTAACTTGGGCCCAAATTGTAAAATGGTCTTATCTATTGGCGATTTCGTTCCAATTCACATTCCAAGTAATATTCGGCATGCTAATTACATTGCCGGTTGCCAAATTGCATTATCTCTTATAGTTTCCGAGATATGGACTATCGATAATTTACACCTTAGGCTCTGCTTCTAACTTGGGCCCAAATTGTAAAATGGTCTTATCTATTGGCGTTTTCTTTCCAATTCACATTCCAAGTAATATTCGGCATGCTAATTACACTGCCGGTTGTCAAATTGCATTATCTCTTATAGTTTCCGAGATATGGACTATCGATAATTTACACCTTAGGCTCTGCTTCTAACTTGGGCCCAAATTGTAAAATGGTCTTCTCTATTGGCGATTTCGTTCCAATTCACATTCCAAGTAATATTCGGCATGCTAATTACATTGCCGGTTGCCAAATTGCATTATCTCTTATAGTTTCCGAGATATGGACTATCGGTAATTTACACCTTAGGCTCTGCTTCTAACTTGGGCCCAAATTGTAAAATGGTCTTCTCTATTGGCGATTTCGTTCCAATTCACATTCCAAGTATTATTCGGCATGCTAATTACATTGCCGGTTGCCAAATTGCATTATCTTTTATAGTTTCCGAGATATGGACTATCGATAATTTACACCTTAGGCTCTGCTTCTAACTTGGGCCCAAATTGTAAAATCGTCTTATCTATTGGCGATTTCGTTCCAATTCACATTCCAAGTAATATTCGGCATGCTAATTACATTGCCGGTTGCCAAATTGCATTATCTCTTATAGTTTCCGAGATATGGACTATCGATAATTTACACCTTAGGCTCTGCTTCTAACTTGGTCCCAAATTGTAAAATGGTCTTATCTATTGGCGATTTCGTTCCAATTCACATTCCAAGTAATATTCGGCATGCTAATTACATTGCCGGTTGCCAAATTGCATTATCTCTTATAGTTTCCGAGATATGGACTATCGATAATTTACACCTTAGGCTCTGCTTCTAACTTGGGCCCAAATTGTAAAATGGTCTTATCTATTGGCGATTTCGTTCCAATTCACATTCCAAGTAATATTCGGCATGCTAATTACATTGCCGGTTGCCAAATTGCATTATCTCTTATAGTTTCCGAGATATGGACTATCGATAATTTACACCTTAGGCTCTGCTTCTAACTTGGGCCCAAATTGTAAAATGGTCTTATCTATTGGCGATTTCGTTCCAATTCACATTCCAAGTAATATTCGGCATGCTAATTACATTGCCGGTTGCCAAATTGCATTATCTCTTATAGTTTCCGAGATATGGACTATCGATAATTTACACCTTAGGCTCTGCTTCTAACTCGGGCCCAAATTGTAAAATGGTCTTATCTATTGGCGATTTCGTTCCAATTCACACTCCAAGTAATATTCGGCATGCTAATTACATTGCCGGTTGCCAAATTGCATTATCTCTTATAGTTTCCGAGATATGGACTATCGATAATTTACACCTTAGGCTCTGCTTCTAACTTGGGCCCAAATTGTAAAATGGTCTTATCTATTGGCGATTTCTTCCCAATTCACATTCCAAGTGATATTCGGCATGCTAATTACATTGCCGGTTGCGAAATTGCATTAACTCTTATAGTTTCCGAGATATGTACTATCAATAATTTACACCTTAGGCTCTGCTTCTAACTTGGGCCCAAATTGTAAAATGGTCTTATCTATTGGCGATTTCGTTCCAATTCACATTCCAAGTAATTTTCGGCATGCTAATTACATTGCCGGTTGCCAAATTGCATTATCTCTTATAGTTTCCGAGATATGGACTATCGATAATTTACACCTTAGGCTCTGCTTCTAACTTGGGCCCAAATTGTAAAATTGTCTTATCTATTGGCGATTTCGTTCCAATTCACATTCCAAGTAATATTCGGCATGCTAATTACATTGCCGGTTGCCAAATTGCATTATCTCTTATAGTTTCCGAGATATGGACTATCGATAATTTACACCTTAGGCTCTGCTTCTAACTTGGGCCCAAATTGTAAAATGGTCTTATCTATTGGCGATTTCGTTCCAATTCACATTCCAAGTAATATTCGGCATGCTAATTACACTGCCGGTTGCCA
The DNA here is from genome assembly GCF_030347505.1 of Rhynchophorus ferrugineus. Lineage (NCBI taxonomy): Eukaryota > Metazoa > Arthropoda > Insecta > Coleoptera > Curculionidae > Rhynchophorus > Rhynchophorus ferrugineus. The sequence continues at coordinate 330,513 of NW_027472692.1, forward strand.
AATTGCATTATCTCTTATAGTTTCCGAGATATGGACTATCGATAATTTACACCTTAGGCTCTGCTTCTAACTTGGGCCCAAATTATAAAATGGTCTTCTCTATTGGCGATTTCGTTCCAATTCACATTCCAAGTAATATTCGGCATGCTAATTACATTGCCGGTTGCCAAATTGCATTATCTCTTATAGTTTCCGAGATATGGACTATCGATAATTTACACCTTAGGCTCTGCTTCTAACTTGGGCCCAAATTGTAAAATGGTCTTCTCTATTGGCGATTTCGTTCCAATTCACATTCCAAGTAATATTCGGCATGCTAATTACATTGCCGTTTGCCAAATTGCATTATCTTTTATAGTTTCCGAGATATGGACTATCGATAATTTACACCTTAGGCTCTGCTTCTAACTTGGTCCCAAATTGTAAAATGGTCTTATCTATTGGCGATTTCGTTCCAATTCACATTCCAAGTAATATTCGGCATGCTAATTACATTGCCGGTTGCCAAATTGCATTATCTCTTATAGTTTCCGAGATATGGACTATCGATAATTTACACCTTAGGCTCTGCTTCTAACTTGGGCCCAAATTGTAAAATGGTCTTATCTATTGGCGATTTCGTTCCAATTCACATTCCAAGTAATATTCGGCATGCTAATTACATTGCCGGTTGCCAAATTGCATTATCTCTTATAGTTTCCGAGATATGGACTATCGATAATTTACACCTTAGGCTCTGCTTCTAACTTGGGCCCAAATTGTAAAATGGTCTTATCTATTGGCGATTTCGTTCCAATTCACATTCCAAGTAATATTCGGCATGCTAATTACATTGCCGGTTGCCAAATTGCATTATCTCTTATAGTTTCCGAGATGTGGACTATCGATAATTTACACCTTAGGCTCTGCTTCTAACTCGGGCCCAAATTGTAAAATGGTCTTATCTATTGGCGATTTCGTTCCAATTCACACTCCAAGTAATATTCGGCATGCTAATTACATTGCCGGTTGCCAAATTGCATTATCTCTTATAGTTTCCGAGATATGGACTATCGATAATTTACACCTTAGGCTCTGCTTCTAACTTGGGCCCAAATTGTAAAATGGTCTTATCTATTGGCGATTTCGTCCCAATTCACATTCCAAGTGATATTCGGCATGCTAATTACATTGCCGGTTGCCAAATTGCATTATCTCTTATAGTTTCCGAGATATGGACTATCATTGCCGGTTGCCAAATTGCATTATCTCTTATAGTTTCCGAGATATGGACTATCGATAATTTACACCTTAGGCTCTGCTTCTAACTTGGGCCCAAATTGTAAAATGGTCTTATCTATTGGCGATTTCGTTCCAATTCACATTCCAAGTAATTTTCGGCATGCTAATTACATTGCCGGTTGCCAAATTGCATTATCTCTTATAGTTTCCGAGATATGGACTATCGATAATTTACACCTTAGGCTCTGCTTCTAACTTGGGCCCAAATTGTAAAATGGTCTTATCTATTGGCGATTTCGTTCCAATTCACATTCCAAGTAATACTCGGCATGCTAATTACATTGCCGGTTGCCAAATTGCATTATCTCTTATAGTTTCCGAGATATGGACTATCGATAATTTACACCTTAGGCTCTGCTTCTAACTTGGGCCCAAATTGTAAAATGGTCTTATCTATTGGCGATTTCGTTCCAATTCACATTCCAAGTAATATTCGGCATGCTAATTACATTGCCGGTTGCCAAATTGCATTATCTCTTATAGTTTCCGAGATATGGACTATCGATAATTTACACCTTAGGCTCTGCTTCTAACTTGGGCCCAAATTGTAATATGGTCTTATCTATTGGCGTTTTCTTTCCAATTCACATTCCAAGTAATATTCGGCATGCTAATTACACTGCCGGTTGCCAAATTGCATTATCTCTTATAGTTTCCGAGATATGGACTATCGATAATTTACACCTTAGGCTCTGCTTCTAACTTGGGCCCAAATTGTAAAATGGTCTTCTCTATTGGCGATTTCGTTCCAATTCACATTCCAAGTAATATTCGGCATGCTAATTACATTGCCGGTTGCCAAATTGCATTATCTCTTATAGTTTCCGAGATATGGACTATCGATAATTTACACCTTAGGCTCTGCTTCTAACTTGGGCCCAAATTGTAAAATGGTCTTCTCTATTGGCGATTTCGTTCCAATTCACATTCCAAGTATTATTCGGCATGCTAATTACATTGCCGGTTGCCAAATTGCATTATCTTTTATAGTTTCCGAGATATGGACTATCGATAATTTACACCTTAGGCTCTGCTTCTAACTTGGGCCCAAATTGTAAAATCGTCTTATCTATTGGCGATTTCGTTCCAATTCACATTCCAAGTAATATTCGGCATGCTAATTACATTGCCGGTTGCCAAATTGCATTATCTCTTATAGTTTCCGAGATATGGACTATCGGTAATTTACACCTTAGGCTCTGCTTCTAACTTGGGCCCAAATTGTAAAATGGTCTTATCTATTGGCGATTTCGTTCCAATTCACATTCCAAGTAATATCCGGCATGCTAATTACATTGCCGGTTGCCAAATTGAATTATCTCTTATAGTTTCCGAGATATGGACTATCGATAATTTACACCTTAGGCTCTGCTTCTAACTTGGGCCCAAATTGTAAAATGGTCTTACCTATTGGCGATTTCGTTCCAATTCACATTCCAAGTAATATTCGGCATGCTAATTACATTGCCGGTTGCCAAATTGCATTATCTCTTATAGTTTCCGAGATATGGACTATCGATAATTTACACCTTAGGCTCTGCTTCTAACTTGGGCCCAAATTGTAAAATGGTCTTATCTATTGGCGATTTCGTTCCAATTCACATTCCAAGTAATATTCGGCGTGCTAATTACATTGCCGGTTGCCATATTGCATTATCTCTTATAGTTTCCGAGATATGGACTATCGATAATTTACATCTTAGGCTCTGCTTCTAACTTGGGCCCAAATTGTAAAATCGTCTTATCTATTGGCGATTTCGTTCCAATTCACATTCCAAGTAATATTCGGCATGCTAATTACATTGCCGGTTGCCAAATTGCATTATCTCTTATAGTTTATGAGATATGGACTATCGATAATTTACACCTTAGGCTCTGCTTCTAACTTGGGCCCAAATTGTAAAATGGTCTTATCTATTGGCGATTTCGTTCCAATTCACATTCCAAGTAATATCCGGCATGCTAATTACATTGCCGGTTGCCAAATTGAATTATCTCTTATAGTTTCCGAGATATGGACTATCGATAATTTACACCTTAGGCTCTGCTTCTAACTTGGGCCCAAATTGTAAAATGGTCTTATCTATTGGCGATTTCGTTCCAATTCACATTCCAAGTAATATTCGGCATGCTAATTACATTGCCGGTTGCCAAATTGCATTATCTCTTATAGTTTCGGAGATATGGACTATCGATAATTTACATCTTAGGCTCTGCTTCTAACTTGGGCCCAAATTGTAAAATGGTCTTATCTATTGGCGATTTCGTTCCAATTCACATTCCAAGTAATATTCGGCATGCTAATTACATTGCCGGTTGCCAAATTGCATTATCTCTTATAGTTTCCGAGATATGGACTATCGATAATTTACACCTTAGGCTCTGCTTCTAACTTGGGCCCAAATTGTAAAATGGTCTTATCTATTGGCGATTTCGTCCCAATTCACATTCCAAGTAATATTCGGCATGCTAATTACATTGCCGGTTGCGAAATTGCATTATATCTTATAGTTTCCGAGATATGGACTATCAATAAATTACACCTTAGGCTCTGCTTCTAACTTGGGCCCAAATTGTAAAATGGCCTTATCTATTGGCGATTTCGTTCCAATTCACATTCCAAGTAATATTCGGCATGGTAATTACATTGCCGGTTGCCAAATTGCATTATCTCTTATAGTTTCCGAGATATGGACTATCGATAATTTACACCTTAGGCTCTGCTTCTAACTTGGTCCCAAATTGTAAAATGGTCTTATCTATTGGCGATTTCGTTCCAATTCACATTCCAAGTAATATTCGGCATGCTAATTACATTGCCGGTTGCCAAATTGCATTATCTCTTATAGTTTCCGAGATATGGACTATCGATAATTTACACCTTAGGCTCTGCTTCTAACTTGGGCCCAAATTGTAAAATGGTCTTATCTATTGGCGATTTCGTTCCAATTCACATTCCAAGTAATATTCGGCATGCTAATTACATTGCCGGTTGCCAAATTGCATTATCTCTTATAGTTTCCGAGATATGGACTATCGATAATTTACACCTTAGGCTCTGCTTCTAACTTGGGCCCAAATTGTAAAATGGTCTTATCTATTGGCGATTTCGTTCCAATTCACATTCCAAGTAGTATTCGGCATGCTAATTACATTGCCGGTTGCCAAATTGCATTATCTCTTATAGTTTCCGAGATATGGACTATCGATAATTTACACCTTAGGCTCTGCTTCTAACTCGGGCCCAAATTGTAAAATGGTCTTATCTATTGGCGATTTCGTTCCAATTCACACTCCAAGTAATATTCGGCATGCTAATTACATTGCCGGTTGCCAAATTGCATTATCTCTTATAGTTTCCGAGATATGGACTATCGATAATTTACACCTTAGGCTCTGCTTCTAACTTGGGCCCAAATTGTAAAATGGTCTTATCTATTGGCGATTTCGTCCCAATTCACATTCCAAGTGATATTCGGCATGCTAATTACATTGCCGGTTGCGAAATTGCATTAAGTCTTATAGTTTCCGAGATATGGACTATCGATAATTTACACCTTAGGCTCTGCTTCTAACTTGGGCCCAAATTGTAAAATGGTCTTATCTATTGGCGATTTCGTTCCAATTCACATTCCAAGTAATATTCGGCATGCTAATTACATTGCCGGTTGCCAAATTGCATTATCTCTTATAGTTTCCGAGATATGGACTATCGATAATTTACACCTTAGGCTCTGCTTCTAACTTGGGCCCAAATTGTAAAATGGTCTTATCTATTGGCGATTTCGTTCCAATTCACATTCCAAGTAATATTCGGCGTGCTAATTACATTGCCGGTTGCCATATTGCATTATCTCTTATAGTTTCCGAGATATGGACTATCGATAATTTACATCTTAGGCTCTGCTTCTAACTTGGGCCCAAATTGTAAAATCGTCTTATCTATTGGCGATTTCGTTCCAATTCACATTCCAAGTAATATTCGGCATGCTAATTACATTGCCGGTTGCCAAATTGCATTATCTCTTATAGTTTATGAGATATGGACTATCGATAATTTACACCTTAGGCTCTGCTTCTAACTTGGGCCCAAATTGTAAAATGGTCTTATCTATTGGCGATTTCGTTCCAATTCACATTCCAAGTAATATCCGGCATGCTAATTACATTGCCGGTTGCCAAATTGAATTATCTCTTATAGTTTCCGAGATATGGACTATCGATAATTTACACCTTAGGCTCTGCTTCTAACTTGGGCCCAAATTGTAAAATGGTCTTATCTATTGGCGATTTCGTTCCAATTCACATTCCAAGTAATATTCGGCATGCTAATTACATTGCCGGTTGCCAAATTGCATTATCTCTTATAGTTTCGGAGATATGGACTATCGATAATTTACATCTTAGGCTCTGCTTCTAACTTGGGCCCAAATTGTAAAATGGTCTTATCTATTGGCGATTTCGTTCCAATTCACATTCCAAGTAATATTCGGCATGCTAATTACATTGCCGGTTGCGAAATTGCATTATATCTTATAGTTTCCGAGATATGGACTATCAATAATTTACACCTTAGGCTCTGCTTCTAACTTGGGCCCAAATTGTAAAATGGCCTTATCTATTGGCGATTTCGTTCCAATTCACATTCCAAGTAATATTCGGCATGGTAATTACATTGCCGGTTGCCAAATTGCATTATCTCTTATAGTTTCCGAGATATGGACTATCGATAATTTACACCTTAGGCTCTGCTTCTAACTTGGTCCCAAATTGTAAAATGGTCTTATCTATTGGCGATTTCGTTCCAATTCACATTCCAAGTAATATTCGGCATGCTAATTACATTGCCGGTTGCCAAATTGCATTATCTCTTATAGTTTCCGAGATATGGACTATCGATAATTTACACCTTAGGCTCTGCTTCTAACTTGGGCCCAAATTGTAAAATGGTCTTATCTATTGGCGATTTCGTTCCAATTCACATTCCAAGTAATATTCGGCATGCTAATTACATTGCCGGTTGCCAAATTGCATTATCTCTTATAGTTTCCGAGATATGGACTATCGATAATTTACACCTTAGGCTCTGCTTCTAACTTGGGCCCAAATTGTAAAATGGTCTTATCTATTGGCGATTTCGTTCCAATTCACATTCCAAGTAGTATTCGGCATGCTAATTACATTGCCGGTTGCCAAATTGCATTATCTCTTATAGTTTCCGAGATATGGACTATCGATAATTTACACCTTAGGCTCTGCTTCTAACTCGGGCCCAAATTGTAAAATGGTCTTATCTATTGGCGATTTCGTTCCAATTCACACTCCAAGTAATATTCGGCATGCTAATTACATTGCCGGTTGCCAAATTGCATTATCTCTTATAGTTTCCGAGATATGGACTATCGATAATTTACACCTTAGGCTCTGCTTCTAACTTGGGCCCAAATTGTAAAATGGTCTTATCTATTGGCGATTTCGTCCCAATTCACATTCCAAGTGATATTCGGCATGCTAATTACATTGCCGGTTGCGAAATTGCATTAAGTCTTATAGTTTCCGAGATATGGACTATCAATAATTTACACCTTAGGCTCTGCTTCTAACTTGGGCCCAAATTGTAAAATGGTCTTATCTATTGGCGATTTCGTTCCAATTCACATTCCAAGTAATTTTCGGCATGCTAATTACATTGCCGGTTGCCAAATTGCATTATCTCTTATAGTTTCCGAGATATGGACTATCGATAATTTACACCTTAGGCTCTGCTTCTAACTTGGGCCCAAATTGTAAAATGGTCTTATCTATTGGCGATTTCGTTCCAATTCACATTCCAAGTAATATTCGGCATGCTAATTACATTGCCGGTTGCCAAATTGCATTATCTCTTATAGTTTCCGAGATATGGACTATCGATAATTTACACCTTAGGCTCTGCTTCTAACTTGGGCCCAAATTGTAAAATGGTCTTATCTATTGGCGATTTCGTTCCAATTCACATTCCAAGTAATATTCGGCATGCTAATTACATTGCCGGTTGCCAAATTGCATTATCTCTTATAGTTTCCGAGATATGGACTATCGATAATTTACACCTTAGGCTCTGCTTCTAACTTGGGCCCAAATTGTAAAATGGTCTTATCTATTGGCGTTTTCTTTCCAATTCACATTCCAAGTAATATTCGGCATGCTAATTACACTGCCGGTTGCCAAATTGCATTATCTCTTATAGTTTCCGAGATATGGACTATCGATAATTTACACCTTAGGCTCTGCTTCTAACTTGGGCCCAAATTGTAAAATGGTCTTCTCTATTGGCGATTTCGTTCCAATTCACATTCCAAGTAATATTCGGCATGCTAATTACATTGCCGGTTGCCAAATTGCATTATCTCTTATAGTTTCCGAGATATGGACTATCGATAATTTACACCTTAGGCTCTGCTTCTAACTTGGGCCCAAATTGTAAAATGGCCTTCTCTATTGGCGATTTCGTTCCAATTCACATTCCAAGTAATATTCGGCATGCTAATTACATTGCCGGTTGCCAAATTGCATTATCTCTTATAGTTTCCGAGATATGGACTATCGGTAATTTACACCTTAGGCTCTGCTTCTAACTTGGGCCCAAATTGTAAAATGGTCTTATCTATTGGCGATTTCGTTCCAATTCACATTCCAAGTAATATCCGGCATGCTAATTACATTGCCGGTTGCCAAATTGAATTATCTCTTATAGTTTCCGAGATATGGACTATCGATAATTTACACCTTAGGCTCTGCTTCTAACTTGGGCCCAAATTGTAAAATGGTCTTACCTATTGGCGATTTCGTTCCAATCCACATTCCAAGTAATATTCGGCATGCTAATTACATTGCCGGTTGCCAAATTGCATTATCTCTTATAGTTTCCGAGATATGGACTATCGATAATTTACACCTTAGGCTCTGCTTCTAACTTGGGCCCAAATTGTAAAATCGTCTTATCTATTGGCGATTTCGTTCCAATTCACATTCCAAGTAATATTCGGCATGCTAATTACATTGCCGGTTGCCAAATTGCATTATCTCTTATAGTTTATGAGATATGGACTATCGATAATTTACACCTTAGGCTCTGCTTCTAACTTGGGCCCAAATTGTAAAATGGTCTTATCTATTGGCGATTTCGTTCCAATTCACATTCCAAGTAATATCCGGCATGCTAATTACATTGCCGGTTGCCAAATTGAATTATCTCTTATAGTTTCCGAGATATGGACTATCGATAATTTACACCTTAGGCTCTGCTTTTAACTTGGGCCCAAATTGTAAAATGGTCTTATCTATTGGCGATTTCGTTCCAATTCACATTCCAAGTAATATTCGGCATGCTAATTACATTGCCGGTTGCCAAATTGCATTATCTGTTATAGTTTCCGAGATATGGACTATCGATAATTTACATCTTAGGCTCTGCTTCTAACTTGGGCCCAAATTGTAAAATGGTCTTATCTATTGGCGATTTCGTTCCAATTCACATTCCAAGTAATATTCGGCATGCTAATTACATTGCCGGTTGCCAAATTGCATTATCTCTTATAGTTTCCGAGATATGGACTATCGATAATTTACACCTTAGGCTCTGCTTCTAACTTGGGCCCAAATTGTAAAATGGTCTTATCTATTGGCGATTTCGTCCCAATTCACATTCCAAGTAATATTCGGCATGCTAATTACATTGCCGGTTGCGAAATTGCATTATATCTTATAGTTTCCGAGATATGGACTATCAATAATTTACACCTTAGGCTCTGCTTCTAACTTGGGCCCAAATTGTAAAATGGCCTTATCTATTGGCGATTTCGTTCCAATTCACATTCCAAGTAATATTCGGCATGCTAATTACATTGCCGGTTGCCAAATTGCATTATCTCTTATAGTTTCCGAGATATGGACTATCGATAATTTACACCTTAGGCTCTGCTTCTAACTTGGTCAAAAATTGTAAAATGGTCTTATCTATTGGCGATTTCGTTCCAATTCACATTCCAAGTAATATTCGGCATGCTAATTACATTGCCGGTTGCCAAATTGCATTATCTCTTATAGTTTCCGAGATATGGACTATCGATAATTTACACCTTAGGCTCTGCTTCTAACTTGGGCCCAAATTGTAAAATGGTCTTATCTATTGGCGATTTCGTTCCAATTCACATTCCAAGTAATATTCGGCATGCTAATTACATTGCCGGTTGCCAAATTGCATTATCTCTTATAGTTTCCGAGATATGGACTATCGATAATTTACACCTTAGGCTCTGCTTCTAACTTGGGCCCAAATTGTAAAATGGTCTTATCTATTGGCGATTTCGTTCCAATTCACATTCCAAGTAATATTCGGCATGCTAATTACATTGCCGGTTTCCAAATTGCATTATCTTTTATAGTTTCCGAGATATGGACTATCGATAATTTACACCTTAGGCTCTGCTTCTAACTCGGGCCCAAATTGTAAAATGGTCTTATCTATTGGCGATTTCGTTCCAATTCACACTCCAAGTAATATTCGGCATGCTAATTACATTGCCGGTTGCCAAATTGCATTATCTCTTATAGTTTCCGAGATATGGACTATCGATAATTTACACCTTAGGCTCTGCTTCTAACTTGGGCCCAAATTGTAAAATGGTCTTATCTATTGGCGATTTCGTCCCAATTCACATTCCAAGTGATATTCGGCATGCTAATTACATTGCCGGTTGCGAAATTGCATTAACTCTTATAGTTTCCGAGATATGGACTATCAATAATTTACACCTTAGGCTCTGCTTCTAACTTGGGCCCAAATTGTAAAATGGTCTTATCTATTGGCGATTTCGTTCCAATTCACATTCCAAGTAATTTTCGGCATGCTAATTACATTGCCGGTTGCCAAATTGCATTATCTCTTATAGTTTCCGAGATATGGACTATCGATAATTTACACCTTAGGCTCTGCTTCTAACTTGAGCCCAAATTGTAAAATGGTCTTATCTATTGGCGATTTCGTTCCAATTCACATTCCAAGTAATATTCGGCATGCTAATTACATTGCCGGTTGCCAAATTGCATTATCTCTTATAGTTTCCGAGATATGGACTATCGATAATTTACACCTTAGGCTCTGCTTCTAACTTGGGCCCAAATTGTAAAATGGTCTTATCTATTGGCGATTTCGTTCCAATTCACATTCCAAGTAATATTCGGCATGCTAATTACATTGCCGGTTGCCAAATTGCATTATCTCTTATAGTTTCCGAGATATGGACTATCGATAATTTACACCTTAGGCTCTGCTTCTAACTTGGGCCCAAATTGTAAAATGGTCTTATCTATTGGCGTTTTCTTGCCAATTCACATTCCAAGTAATATTCGGCATGCTAATTACACTGCCGGTTGCCAAATTGCATTATCTCTTATAGTTTCCGAGATATGGACTATCGATAATTTACACCTTAGGCTCTGCTTCTAACTTGGGCCCAAATTGTAAAATGGTCTTCTCTATTGGCGATTTCGTTCCAATTCACATTCCAAGTAATATTCGGCATGCTAATTACATTGCCGGTTGCCAAATTGCATTATCTCTTAAGGTTTCCGAGATATGGACTATCGATAATTTACACCTTAGGCTCTGCTTCTAACTTGGGCCCAAATTGTAAAATTGTCTTCTCTATTGGCGATTTCGTTCCAATTCACATTCCAAGTAATATTCGGCATGCTAATTACATTGCCGGTTGCCAAATTGCATTATCTCTTATAGTTTCCGAGATATGGACTATCGATAATTTACACCTTAGGCTCTGCTTCTAACTTGGGCCCAAATTGTAAAATGGTCTTCTCTATTGGCGATTTCGTTCCAATTCACATTCCAAGTAATATTCGGCATGCTAATTACATTGCCGGTTGCCAAATTGCATTATCTTTTATAGTTTCAGAGATATGGACTATCGATAATTTACACCTTAGGCTCTGCTTCTAACTTGGGCCCAAATTGTAAAATCGTCTTATCTATTGGCGATTTCGTTCCAATTCACATTCCAAGTAATATTCGGCATGCTAATTACATTGCCGGTTGCCAAATTGCATTATCTCTTATAGTTTCCGAGATATGGACTATCGGTAATTTACACCTTAGGCTCTGCTTCTAACTTGGGCCCAAATTGTAAAATGGTCTTATCTATTGGCGATTTCGTTCCAATTCACATTCCAAGTAATATCCGGCATGCTAATTACATTGCCGGTTGCCAAATTGAATTATCTCTTATAGTTTCCGAGATATGGACTATCGATAATTTACACCTTAGGCTCTGCTTCTAACTTGGGCCCAAATTGTAAAATGGTCTTACCTATTGGCGATTTCGTTCCAATTCACATTCCAAGTAATATTCGGCATGCTAATTACATTGCCGGTTGCCAAATTGCATTATCTCTTATAGTTTCCGAGATATGGACTATCGATAATTTACACCTTAGGCTCTGCTTCTAACTTGGGCCCAAATTGTAAAATGGTCTTATCTATTGGCGATTTCGTTCCAATTCACATTCGAAGTAATATTCGGCGTGCTAATTACATTGCCGGTTGCCATATTGCATTATCTCTTATAGTTTCCGAGATATGGACTATCGATAATTTACATCTTAGGCTCTGCTTCTAACTTGGGCCCAAATTGTAAAATCGTCTTATCTATTGGCGATTTCGTTCCAATTCACATTCCAAGTAATATTCGGCATGCTAATTACATTGCCGGTTGCCAAATTGCATTATCTCTTATAGTTTATGAGATATGGACTATCGATAATTTACACCTTAGGCTCTGCTTCTAACTTGGGCCCAAATTGTAAAATGGTCTTATCTATTGGCGATTTCGTTCCAATTCACATTCCAAGTAATATCCGGCATGCTAATTACATTGCCGGTTGCCAAATTGAATTATCTCTTATAGTTTCCGAGATATGGACTATCGATAATTTACACCTTAGGCCCTGCTTCTAACTTGGGCCCAAATTGTAAAATGGTCTTATCTATTGGCGATTTCGTTCCAATTCACATTCCAAGTAATATTCGGCATGCTAATTACATTGCCGGTTGCCAAATTGCATTATCTCTTATAGTTTCCGAGATATGGACTATCGATAATTTACATCTTAGGCTATGCTTCTAACTTGGGCCCAAATTGTAAAATGGTCTTATCTATTGGCGATTTCGTTCCAATTCACATTCCAAGTAATATTCGGCATGCTAATTACATTGCCGGTTGCCAAATTGCATTATCTCTTATAGTTTCCGAGATATGGACTATCGATAATTTACACCTTAGGCTCTGCTTCTAACTTGGGCCCAAATTGTAAAATGGTCTTATCTATTGGCGATTTCGTCCCAATTCACATTCCAAGTAATATTCGGCATGCTAATTACATTGCCGGTTGCGAAATTGCATTATATCTTATAGTTTCCGAGATATGGACTATCAATAATTTACACCTTAGGCTCTGCTTCTAACTTGGGCCCAAATTGTAAAATGGCCTTATCTATTGGCGATTTCGTTCCAATTCACATTCCAAGTAATATTCGGCATGCTAATTACATTGCCGGTTGCCAAATTGCATTATCTCTTATAGTTTCCGAGATATGGACTATCGATAATTTACACCTTAGGCTCTGCTTCTAACTTGGTCCCAAATTGTAAAATGGTCTTATCTATTGGCGATTTCGTTCCAATTCACATTCCAAGTAATATTCGGCATGCTAATTACATTGCCGGTTGCCAAATTGCATTATCTCTTATAGTTTCCGAGATATGGACTATCGATAATTTACACCTTAGGCTCTGCTTCTAACTTGGGCCCAAATTGTAAAATGGTCTTATCTATTGGCGATTTCGTTCCAATTCACATTCCAAGTAATATTCGGCATGCTAATTACATTGCCGGTTGCCAAATTGCATTATCTCTTATAGTTTCCGAGATATGGACTATCGATAATTTACACCTTAGGCTCTGCTTCTAACTTGGGCCCAAATTGTAAAATGGTCTTATCTATTGGCGATTTCGTTCCAATTCACATTCCAAGTAATATTCGGCATGCTAATTACATTGCCGGTTGCCAAATTGCATTATCTCTTATAGTTTCCGAGATATGGACTATCGATAATTTACACCTTAGGCTCTGCTTCTAACTCGGGCCCAAATTGTAAAATGGTCTTATCTATTGGCGATTTCGTTCCAATTCACACTCCAAGTAATATTCGGCATGCTAATTACATTGCCGGTTGACAAATTGCATTATCTCTTATAGTTTCCGAGATATGGACTATCGATAATTTACACCTTAGGCTCTGCTTCTAACTTGGGCCCAAATTGTAAAATGGTCTTATCTATTGGCGATTTCGTTCCAATTCACATTCCAAGTAATATTCGGCATGCTAATTACATTGCCGGTTGCCAAATTGCATTATCTCTTATAGTTTCCGAAATATGGACTATCGATAATTTACACCTTAGTCTCTGCTTCTAACTTGGGCCCAAATTATAAAATGGTCTTATCTATTGGCGATTTCGTTCCAATTCACATTCCAAGTAATATTCGGCATGCTAATTACATTGCCGGTTGCCAAATTGCATTATCTCTTATAGTTTCCGAGATATGGACTATCGATAATTTACACCTTAGGCTCTGCTTCTAACTTGGGCCCAAATTGTAAAATGGTCTTCTCTATTGGCGATTTCGTTCCAATTCACATTCCAAGTAATATTCGGCATGCTAATTACATTGCTGGTTGCCAAATTGCATTACCTCTTATAGTTTCCGAGATATGGACTATCGATAATTTACACCTTAGGCTCTGCTTCTAACTTGGGCCCAAATTGTAAAATGGTCTTATCTATTGGCGATTTCGTTCCAATTCACATTCCAAGTAATATTCGGCATGCTAATTACTTTGCCGGTTGCCAAATTGCATTATCTCTTATAGTTTCCGAGATATGGACTATCGATAATTTACACCTTAGGCTCTGCTTCTAACTTGGGCCCAAATTGTAAAATGGTCTTTTCTATTGGCGATTCCGTTCCAATTCACATTCCAAGTAATATTCGGCATGCTAATTACATTGCCTGTTGCCAAATTGAATTATCTCTTATAGTTTCCGAGATATGGACTATCGATAATTTACACCTTAGGCTCTGCTTCTAACTTGGGCCCAAATTGTAAAATGGTCTTACCTATTGGCGATTTCGTTCCAATTCACATTCCAAGTAATATTCGGCATGCTAATTACATTGCCGGTTGCCAAATTGCATTATCTCTTATAGTTTCCGAGATATGGACTATCGATAATTTACACCTTAGGCTCTGCTTCTAACTTGGGCCCAAATTGTAAAATGGTCTTATCTATTGGCGATTTCGTTCCAATTCACATTCCAATTAATATTCGGCATGCTAATTACATTGCCGGCTGCCAAATTGCATTATCTCTTAAAGTTTCCGAGATATGGACTATCGATAATTTACACCTTAGGCTCTGCTTCTAACTTGGGCCCAAATTGTAAAATGGTCTTCTCTATTGGCGATTTCGTTCCAATTCACATTCCAAGTAATATTCGGCATGCTAATTACATTGCCGGTTGCCAAATTGCATTACCTCTTATAGTTTTCGAGATATGGACTATCGATAATTTACACCTTAGGCTCTGCTTCTAACTTGGGCCCAAATTGTAAAATGGTCTTATCTATTGGCGATTTCGTTCCAATTCACATTCCAAGTAATATTCGGCATGCTAATTACTTTGCCGGTTGCCAAATTGCATTATCTCTTATAGTTTCCGAGATATGGACTATCGATAATTTACACCTTAGGCTCTGCTTCTAACTTGGGCCCAAATTGTAAAATGGTCTTTTCTATTGGCGATTTCGTTCCAATTCACATTCCAAGTAATATTCGGCATGCTAATTACATTGCCGGTTGCCAAATTGCATTATCTCTTATAGATTCCGAGATATGGACTATCAATAATTTACACCTTAGGCTCTGCTTCTAACTTGGGCCCAAATTGTAAAATGGTCTTATCTATTGGCGATTTCGTTCCAATTCACATTCCAAGTAATATTCGGCATGCTAATTACATTGCCTGTTGCCAAATTGAATTATCTCTTATAGTTTCCGAGATATGGACTATCGATAATTTACACCTTAGGCTCTGCTTCTAACTTGGGCCCAAATTGTAAAATGGTCTTACCTATTGGCGATTTCGTTCCAATTCACATTCCAAGTAATATTCGGCATGCTAATTACATTGCCGGTAGCCAAATTGCATTATCTCTTATAGTTTCCGAGATATGGACTATCGATAATTTACACCTTAGGCTCTGCTTCTAACTTGGGCCCAAATTGTAAAATGGTCTTATCTATTGGCGATTTCGTTCCAATTCACATTCCAATTAATATTCGGCATGCTAATTACATTGCCGGTTGCCAAATTGCATTATCTCTTATAGTTTCCGAGATATGGACTATCGATAATTTACACCTTAGGCTCTGCTTCTAACTTGGGCCCAAATTGTAAAATGGTCTTATCTATTGGCGATTTCGTTCCAATTCACATTCCAAGTAATATTCGGCATGCTAATTACATTGCCGGTTGCCAAATTGCATTATATCTTATAGTTTCCGAGATATGGACTATCGATAATTTACACCTTAGGCTCTGCTTCTAACTTGGGCCCAAATTGTAAAATGGTCTTATCTATTGGCGATTTCGTTCCAATTCACATTCCAAGTAATATTCGGCATGCTAATTACATTGCCGGTTGCCAAATTGAATTATCTCTTATAGTTTCCGAGATATGGACTATCGATAATTTACACCTTAGGCTCTGCTTCTAACTTGGGCCCAAATTGTAAAATGGTCTTACCTATTGGCGATTTCGTTCCAATTCACATTCCAAGTAATATTCGGCATGCTAATTACATTGCCGGTTGCCAAATTGCATTATCTCTTATAGTTTCCGAGATATGGACTATCGATAATTTACACCTTAGGCTCTGCTTCTAACTTGGGCCCAAATTGTAAAATGGTCTTATCTATTGGCGATTTCGTTCCAATTCACATTCCAAGTAATATTCGGCATGCTAATTACATTGCCGGTTGCCAAATTGCATTATCTCTTATAGTTTCCGAGATATGGACTATCGATAATTTACACCTTAGGCTCTGTTTCTAACTTGGGCCCAAATTGTAAAATGGTCTTATCTATTGGCGATTTCGTTCCAATTCACATTCCAAGTAATATTCGGCATGCTAATTACATTGCCGGTTGCCAAATTGCATTATCTCTTATAGTTTCCGAGATATGGACTATCGATAATTTACACCTTAGGCTCTGCTTCTAACTTGGGCCCAAATTGTAAAATGGTCTTATCTATTGGCGATTTCGTTCCAATTCACATTCCAAGTAATATTCGGCATGCTAATTACATTGCCGGTTGCCAAATTGCATTATCTCTTATATTTTCCGAGATATGGACTATCGATAATTTACACCTTAGGCTCTGCTTCTAACTTGGTCCCAAATTGTAAAATGGTCTTATCTATTGGCGATTTCGTTCCAATTCACATTCCAAGTAATATTCGGCATGCTAATTACATTGCCGGTTGCCAAATTGCATTATCTCTTATAGTTTCCGAGATATGGACTATCGATAATTTACACCTTAGGCTCTGCTTCTAACTTGGGCCCAAATTGTAAAATGGTCTTATCTATTGGCGATTTCGTTCCAATTCACATTCCAAGTAATATTCGGCATGCTATTTACATTGCCGGTTGCCAAATTGCATTATCTCTTATAGTTTACGAGATATGGACTATCGATAATTTACACCTTAGGCTCTGCTTCTAACTTGGGCCCAAATTGTAAAATGGTCTTATCTATTGGCGATTTCGTTCCAATTCACATTCCAAATAATATTCGGCATGCTAATTACATTGCCGGTTGCCAAATTGCATTATCTCTTATAGTTTCCGAGATATGGACTATCGATAATTTACACCTTAGGCTCTGCTTCTAACTCGGGCCCAAATTGTAAAATGGTCTTATCTATTGGCGATTTCGTTCCAATTCATAATCCAAGTAATATTCGGCATGCTAATTACATTGCCGGTTGCGAAATTGCATTATCTCTTATAGTTTCCGAGATATGGACTATCAATAATTTACACCTTAGGCTCTGCTTCTAACTTGGGCCCAAATTGTAAAATGGTCTTATCTATTGGCGATTTCGTTCCAATTCACATTCCAAGTAATATTCGGCATGCTAATTACATTGCCGGTTGCCAAATTGCATTATCTCTTATAGTTTCCGAGATATGGACTATCGATAATTTACACCTTAGGCTCTGCTTCTAACTTGGGCCCAAATTGTAAAATGGTCTTATCTATGGGCGATTTCGTTCCAATTCACATTCCAAGTGATATTCGGCATGCTAATTACACTGCCGTTTGCCAAATTGCATTATCTCTTATAGTTTCCGAGATATGGACTATCGATAATTTACACCTTAGGCTCTGCTTCTAACTTGGGCCCAAATTGTAAAATGGTCTTATCTATTGGCGATTTCGTTCCAATTCACATTCCAAGTAATATTCGGCATGCTAATTACATTGCCGGTTGCCAAATTGCATTACCTCTTATAGTTTTCGAGATATGGACTATCGATAATTTACACCTTAGGCTCTGCTTCTAACTTGGGCCCAAATTGTAAAATGGTCTTATCTATTGGCGATTTCGTTCCAATTCACATTCCAAGTAATATTCGGCATGCTAATTACTTTGCCGGTTGCCAAATTGCATTATCTCTTATAGTTTCCGAGATATGGACTATCGATAATTTACACCTTAGGCTCTGCTTCTAACTTGGGCCCAAATTGTAAAATGGTCTTTTCTATTGGCGATTTCGTTCCAATTCACATTCCAAGTAATATTCGGCATGCTAATTACATTGCCGGTTGCCAAATTGCATTATCTCTTATAGATTCCGAGATATGGACTATCAATAATTTACACCTTAGGCTCTGCTTCTAACTTGGGCCCAAATTGTAAAATGGTCTTATCTATTGGCGATTTCGTTCCAATTCACATTCCAAGTAATATTCGGCATGCTAATTACATTGCCTGTTGCCAAATTGAATTATCTCTTATAGTTTCCGAGATATGGACTATCGATAATTTACACCTTAGGCTCTGCTTCTAACTTGGGCCCAAATTGTAAAATGGTCTTACCTATTGGCGATTTCGTTCCAATTCACATTCCAAGTAATATTCGGCATGCTAATTACATTGCCGGTAGCCAAATTGCATTATCTCTTATAGTTTCCGAGATATGGACTATCGATAATTTACACCTTAGGCTCTGCTTCTAACTTGGGCCCAAATTGTAAAATGGCCTTATCTATTGGCGATTTCGTTCCAATTCACATTCCAATTAATATTCGGCATGCTAATTACATTGCCGGTTGCCAAATTGCATTATCTCTTATAGTTTCCGAGATATGGACTATCGATAATTTACACCTTAGGCTCTGCTTCTAACTTGGGCCCAAATTGTAAAATGGTCTTATCTATTGGCGATTTCGTTCCAATTCACATTCCAAGTAATATTCGGCATGCTAATTACATTGCCGGTTGCCAAATTGCATTATATCTTATAGTTTCCGAGATATGGACTATCGATAATTTACACCTTAGGCTCTGCTTCTAACTTGGGCCCAAATTGTAAAATGGTCTTATCTATTGGCGATTTCGTTCCAATTCACATTCCAAGTAATATTCGGCATGCTAATTACATTGCCGGTTGCCAAATTGAATTATCTCTTATAGTTTCCGAGATATGGACTATCGATAATTTACACCTTAGGCTCTGCTTCTAACTTGGGCCCAAATTGTAAAATGGTCTTACCTATTGGCGATTTCGTTCCAATTCACATTCCAAGTAATATTCGGCATGCTAATTACATTGCCGGTTGCCAAATTGCATTATCTCTTATAGTTTCCGAGATATGGACTATCGATAATTTACACCTTAGGCTCTGCTTCTAACTTGGGCCCAAATTGTAAAATGGTCTTATCTATTGGCGATTTCGTTCCAATTCACATTCCAAGTAATATTCGGCATGCTAATTACATTGCCGGTTGCCAAATTGCATTATCTCTTATAGTTTCCGAGATATGGACTATCGATAATTTACACCTTAGGCTCTGTTTCTAACTTGGGCCCAAATTGTAAAATGGTCTTATCTATTGGCGATTTCGTTCCAATTCACATTCCAAGTAATATTCGGCATGCTAATTACATTGCCGGTTGCCAAATTGCATTATCTCTTATAGTTTCCGAGATATGGACTATCGATAATTTACACCTTAGGCTCTGCTTCTAACTTGGGCCCAAATTGTAAAATGGTCTTATCTATTGGCGATTTCGTTCCAATTCACATTCCAAGTAATATTCGGCATGCTAATTACATTGCCGGTTGCCAAATTGCATTATCTCTTATATTTTCCGAGATATGGACTATCGATAATTTACACCTTAGGCTCTGCTTCTAACTTGGTCCCAAATTGTAAAATGGTCTTATCTATTGGCGATTTCGTTCCAATTCACATTCCAAGTAATATTCGGCATGCTAATTACATTGCCGGTTGCCAAATTGCATTATCTCTTATAGTTTCCGAGATATGGACTATCGATAATTTACACCTTAGGCTCTGCTTCTAACTTGGGCCCAAATTGTAAAATGGTCTTATCTATTGGCGATTTCGTTCCAATTCACATTCCAAGTAATATTCGGCATGCTATTTACATTGCCGGTTGCCAAATTGCATTATCTCTTATAGTTTACGAGATATGGACTATCGATAATTTACACCTTAGGCTCTGCTTCTAACTTGGGCCCAAATTGTAAAATGGTCTTATCTATTGGCGATTTCGTTCCAATTCACATTCCAAATAATATTCGGCATGCTAATTACATTGCCGGTTGCCAAATTGCATTATCTCTTATAGTTTCCGAGATATGGACTATCGATAATTTACACCTTAGGCTCTGCTTCTAACTCGGGCCCAAATTGTAAAATGGTCTTATCTATTGGCGATTTCGTTCCAATTCATAATCCAAGTAATATTCGGCATGCTAATTACATTGCCGGTTGCGAAATTGCATTATCTCTTATAGTTTCCGAGATATGGACTATCAATAATTTACACCTTAGGCTCTGCTTCTAACTTGGGCCCAAATTGTAAAATGGTCTTATCTATTGGCGATTTCGTTCCAATTCACATTCCAAGTAATATTCGGCATGCTAATTACATTGCCGGTTGCCAAATTGCATTATCTCTTATAGTTTCCGAGATATGGACTATCGATAATTTACACCTTAGGCTCTGCTTCTAACTTGGGCCCAAATTGTAAAATGGTCTTATCTATTGGCGATTTCGTTCCAATTCACATTCCAAGTGATATTCGGCATGCTAATTACATTGCCGTTTGCCAAATTGCATTATCTCTTATAGTTTCCGAGATATGGACTATCGATAATTTACACCTTAGGCTCTGCTTCTAACTTGGGCCCAAATTGTAAAATGGTCTTATCTATTGGCGATTTCGTTCCAATTCACATTCCAAGTAATATTCGGCATGCTAATTACATTGCCGGTTGCCAAATTGCATTATATCTTATAGTTTCCGAGATATGGACTATCGATAATTTACACCTTAGGCTCTGCTTCTAACTTGGGCCCAAATTGTAAAATGGTCTTCTCTATTGGCGATTTCGTTCCAATTCACATTCCAAGTAATATTCGGCATGCTAATTACATTGCCGGTTGCCAAATTGCATTACCTCTTATAGTTTATGAGATATGGACTATCGATAATTTACACCTTAGGCTCTGCTTCTAACTTGGGCCCAAATTGTAAAATGGTCTTATCTATTGGCGATTTCGTTCCAATTCACATTCCAAGTAATATCCGGCATGCTAATTACATTGCCGGTTGCCAAATTGAATTATCTCTTATAGTTTCCGAGATATGGACTATCGATAATTTACACCTTAGGCTCTGCTTCTAACTTGGGCCCAAATTGTAAAATGGTCTTATCTATTGGCGATTTCGTTCCATTTCACATTCCAAGTAATATCCGGCATGCTAATTACATTGCCGGTTGCCAAATTGAATTATCTCTTATAGTTTCCGAGATATGGACTATCGATAATTTACACCTTAGGCTCTGCTTCTAACTTGGGCCCAAAGTGTAAAATGGTCTTATCTATTGGCGATTTCGTTCCAATTCACATTAAAAGTAATATTCGGCATGCTAATTACATTGCCGGTTGCCAAATTGCATTATCTCTTATAGTTTCCGAGATATGGACTATCGATAATTTACACCTTAGGCTCTGCTTCTAACTTGGGCCCAAATTGTAAAATGGTCTTATCTATTGGCGATTTCGTCCCAATTCACATTCCAAGTAATATTCGGCATGCTAATTACATTGCCGGTTGCGAAATTGCATTATATCTTATAGTTTCCGAGATATGGACTATCAATAATTTACACCTTAGGCTCTGCTTCTAACTTGGGCCCAAATTGTAAAATGGCCTTATCTATTGGCGATTTCGTTCCAATTCACATTCCAAGTAATATTCGGCATGCTAATTACATTGCCGGTTGCCAAATTGCATTATCTCTTATAGTTTCCGAGATATGGACTATCGATAATTTACACCTTAGGCTCTGCTTCTAACTTGGGCCCAAATTGTAAAATGGTCTTATCTATTGGCGATTTCGTTCCAATTCACATTCCAAGTAATATTCGGCATGCTAATTACATTGCCGGTTGCCAAATTGCATTATCTCTTATAGTTTCCGAGATATGGACTATCGATAATTTACACCTTAGGCTCTGCTTCTAACTTGGGCCCAAATTGTAAAATGGTCTTCTCTATTGGCGATTTCGTTCCAATTCACATTCCAAGTAATATTCGGCATGCTAATTACATTGCCGGTTGCCAAATTGCATTACCTCTTATAGTTTATGAGATATGGACTATCGATAATTTACACCTTAGGCTCTGCTTCTAACTTGGGCCCAAATTGTAAAATGGTCTTATCTATTGGCGATTTCGTTCCAATTCACATTCCAAGTAATATCCGGCATGCTAATTACATTGCCGGTTGCCAAATTGAATTATCTCTTATAGTTTCCGAGATATGGACTATCGATAATTTACACCTTAGGCTCTGCTTCTAACTTGGGCCCAAATTGTAAAATGGTCTTATCTATTGGCGATTTCGTTCCAATTCACATTCCAAGTAATATTCGGCATGCTAATTACATTGCCGGTTGCCAAATTGCATTATCTCTTATAGTTTCCGAGATATGGACTATCGATAATTTACACCTTAGGCTCTGCTTCTAACTCGGGCCCAAATTGTAAAATGGTCTTATCTATTGGCGATTTCGTTCCAATTCACACTCCAAGTAATATTCGGCATGCTAATTACATTGCCGGTTGACAAATTGCATTATCTCTTATAGTTTCCGAGATATGGACTATCGATAATTTACACCTTAGGCTCTGCTTCTAACTTGGGCCCAAATTGTAAAATGGTCTTATCTATTGGCGATTTCGTTCCAATTCACATTCCAAGTAATATTCGGCATGCTAATTACATTGCCGGTTGCCAAATTGCATTATCTCTTATAGTTTCCGAAATATGGACTATCGATAATTTACACCTTAGTCTCTGCTTCTAACTTGGGCCCAAATTATAAAATGGTCTTATCTATTGGCGATTTCGTTCCAATTCACATTCCAAGTAATATTCGGCATGCTAATTACATTGCCGGTTGCCAAATTGCATTATCTCTTATAGTTTCCGAGATATGGACTATCGATAATTTACACCTTAGGCTCTGCTTCTAACTTGGGCCCAAATTGTAAAATGGTCTTCTCTATTGGCGATTTCGTTCCAATTCACATTCCAAGTAATATTCGGCATGCTAATTACATTGCTGGTTGCCAAATTGCATTACCTCTTATAGTTTCCGAGATATGGACTATCGATAATTTACACCTTAGGCTCTGCTTCTAACTTGGGCCCAAATTGTAAAATGGTCTTATCTATTGGCGATTTCGTTCCAATTCACATTCCAAGTAATATTCGGCATGCTAATTACTTTGCCGGTTGCCAAATTGCATTATCTCTTATAGTTTCCGAGATATGGACTATCGATAATTTACACCTTAGGCTCTGCTTCTAACTTGGGCCCAAATTGTAAAATGGTCTTTTCTATTGGCGATTCCGTTCCAATTCACATTCCAAGTAATATTCGGCATGCTAATTACATTGCCTGTTGCCAAATTGAATTATCTCTTATAGTTTCCGAGATATGGACTATCGATAATTTACACCTTAGGCTCTGCTTCTAACTTGGGCCCAAATTGTAAAATGGTCTTACCTATTGGCGATTTCGTTCCAATTCACATTCCAAGTAATATTCGGCATGCTAATTACATTGCCGGTTGCCAAATTGCATTATCTCTTATAGTTTCCGAGATATGGACTATCGATAATTTACACCTTAGGCTCTGCTTCTAACTTGGGCCCAAATTGTAAAATGGTCTTATCTATTGGCGATTTCGTTCCAATTCACATTCCAATTAATATTCGGCATGCTAATTACATTGCCGGCTGCCAAATTGCATTATCTCTTAAAGTTTCCGAGATATGGACTATCGATAATTTACACCTTAGGCTCTGCTTCTAACTTGGGCCCAAATTGTAAAATGGTCTTCTCTATTGGCGATTTCGTTCCAATTCACATTCCAAGTAATATTCGGCATGCTAATTACATTGCCGGTTGCCAAATTGCATTACCTCTTATAGTTTTCGAGATATGGACTATCGATAATTTACACCTTAGGCTCTGCTTCTAACTTGGGCCCAAATTGTAAAATGGTCTTATCTATTGGCGATTTCGTTCCAATTCACATTCCAAGTAATATTCGGCATGCTAATTACTTTGCCGGTTGCCAAATTGCATTATCTCTTATAGTTTCCGAGATATGGACTATCGATAATTTACACCTTAGGCTCTGCTTCTAACTTGGGCCCAAATTGTAAAATGGTCTTTTCTATTGGCGATTTCGTTCCAATTCACATTCCAAGTAATATTCGGCATGCTAATTACATTGCCGGTTGCCAAATTGCATTATCTCTTATAGATTCCGAGATATGGACTATCAATAATTTACACCTTAGGCTCTGCTTCTAACTTGGGCCCAAATTGTAAAATGGTCTTATCTATTGGCGATTTCGTTCCAATTCACATTCCAAGTAATATTCGGCATGCTAATTACATTGCCTGTTGCCAAATTGAATTATCTCTTATAGTTTCCGAGATATGGACTATCGATAATTTACACCTTAGGCTCTGCTTCTAACTTGGGCCCAAATTGTAAAATGGTCTTACCTATTGGCGATTTCGTTCCAATTCACATTCCAAGTAATATTCGGCATGCTAATTACATTGCCGGTAGCCAAATTGCATTATCTCTTATAGTTTCCGAGATATGGACTATCGATAATTTACACCTTAGGCTCTGCTTCTAACTTGGGCCCAAATTGTAAAATGGTCTTATCTATTGGCGATTTCGTTCCAATTCACATTCCAATTAATATTCGGCATGCTAATTACATTGCCGGTTGCCAAATTGCATTATCTCTTATAGTTTCCGAGATATGGACTATCGATAATTTACACCTTAGGCTCTGCTTCTAACTTGGGCCCAAATTGTAAAATGGTCTTATCTATTGGCGATTTCGTTCCAATTCACATTCCAAGTAATATTCGGCATGCTAATTACATTGCCGGTTGCCAAATTGCATTATATCTTATAGTTTCCGAGATATGGACTATCGATAATTTACACCTTAGGCTCTGCTTCTAACTTGGGCCCAAATTGTAAAATGGTCTTATCTATTGGCGATTTCGTTCCAATTCACATTCCAAGTAATATTCGGCATGCTAATTACATTGCCGGTTGCCAAATTGAATTATCTCTTATAGTTTCCGAGATATGGACTATCGATAATTTACACCTTAGGCTCTGCTTCTAACTTGGGCCCAAATTGTAAAATGGTCTTACCTATTGGCGATTTCGTTCCAATTCACATTCCAAGTAATATTCGGCATGCTAATTACATTGCCGGTTGCCAAATTGCATTATCTCTTATAGTTTCCGAGATATGGACTATCGATAATTTACACCTTAGGCTCTGCTTCTAACTTGGGCCCAAATTGTAAAATGGTCTTATCTATTGGCGATTTCGTTCCAATTCACATTCCAAGTAATATTCGGCATGCTAATTACATTGCCGGTTGCCAAATTGCATTATCTCTTATAGTTTCCGAGATATGGACTATCGATAATTTACACCTTAGGCTCTGTTTCTAACTTGGGCCCAAATTGTAAAATGGTCTTATCTATTGGCGATTTCGTTCCAATTCACATTCCAAGTAATATTCGGCATGCTAATTACATTGCCGGTTGCCAAATTGCATTATCTCTTATAGTTTCCGAGATATGGACTATCGATAATTTACACCTTAGGCTCTGCTTCTAACTTGGGCCCAAATTGTAAAATGGTCTTATCTATTGGCGATTTCGTTCCAATTCACATTCCAAGTAATATTCGGCATGCTAATTACATTGCCGGTTGCCAAATTGCATTATCTCTTATATTTTCCGAGATATGGACTATCGATAATTTACACCTTAGGCTCTGCTTCTAACTTGGTCCCAAATTGTAAAATGGTCTTATCTATTGGCGATTTCGTTCCAATTCACATTCCAAGTAATATTCGGCATGCTAATTACATTGCCGGTTGCCAAATTGCATTATCTCTTATAGTTTCCGAGATATGGACTATCGATAATTTACACCTTAGGCTCTGCTTCTAACTTGGGCCCAAATTGTAAAATGGTCTTATCTATTGGCGATTTCGTTCCAATTCACATTCCAAGTAATATTCGGCATGCTATTTACATTGCCGGTTGCCAAATTGCATTATCTCTTATAGTTTACGAGATATGGACTATCGATAATTTACACCTTAGGCTCTGCTTCTAACTTGGGCCCAAATTGTAAAATGGTCTTATCTATTGGCGATTTCGTTCCAATTCACATTCCAAATAATATTCGGCATGCTAATTACATTGCCGGTTGCCAAATTGCATTATCTCTTATAGTTTCCGAGATATGGACTATCGATAATTTACACCTTAGGCTCTGCTTCTAACTCGGGCCCAAATTGTAAAATGGTCTTATCTATTGGCGATTTCGTTCCAATTCATAATCCAAGTAATATTCGGCATGCTAATTACATTGCCGGTTGCGAAATTGCATTATCTCTTATAGTTTCCGAGATATGGACTATCAATAATTTACACCTTAGGCTCTGCTTCTAACTTGGGCCCAAATTGTAAAATGGTCTTATCTATTGGCGATTTCGTTCCAATTCACATTCCAAGTAATATTCGGCATGCTAATTACATTGCCGGTTGCCAAATTGCATTATCTCTTATAGTTTCCGAGATATGGACTATCGATAATTTACACCTTAGGCTCTGCTTCTAACTTGGGCCCAAATTGTAAAATGGTCTTATCTATTGGCGATTTCGTTCCAATTCACATTCCAAGTGATATTCGGCATGCTAATTACATTGCCGTTTGCCAAATTGCATTATCTCTTATAGTTTCCGAGATATGGACTATCGATAATTTACACCTTAGGCTCTGCTTCTAACTTGGGCCCAAATTGTAAAATGGTCTTATCTATTGGCGATTTCGTTCCAATTCACATTCCAAGTAATATTCGGCATGCTAATTACATTGCCGGTTGCCAAATTGCATTACCTCTTATAGTTTTCGAGATATGGACTATCGATAATTTACACCTTAGGCTCTGCTTCTAACTTGGGCCCAAATTGTAAAATGGTCTTATCTATTGGCGATTTCGTTCCAATTCACATTCCAAGTAATATTCGGCATGCTAATTACTTTGCCGGTTGCCAAATTGCATTATCTCTTATAGTTTCCGAGATATGGACTATCGATAATTTACACCTTAGGCTCTGCTTCTAACTTGGGCCCAAATTGTAAAATGGTCTTTTCTATTGGCGATTTCGTTCCAATTCACATTCCAAGTAATATTCGGCATGCTAATTACATTGCCGGTTGCCAAATTGCATTATCTCTTATAGATTCCGAGATATGGACTATCAATAATTTACACCTTAGGCTCTGCTTCTAACTTGGGCCCAAATTGTAAAATGGTCTTATCTATTGGCGATTTCGTTCCAATTCACATTCCAAGTAATATTCGGCATGCTAATTACATTGCCTGTTGCCAAATTGAATTATCTCTTATAGTTTCCGAGATATGGACTATCGATAATTTACACCTTAGGCTCTGCTTCTAACTTGGGCCCAAATTGTAAAATGGTCTTACCTATTGGCGATTTCGTTCCAATTCACATTCCAAGTAATATTCGGCATGCTAATTACATTGCCGGTAGCCAAATTGCATTATCTCTTATAGTTTCCGAGATATGGACTATCGATAATTTACACCTTAGGCTCTGCTTCTAACTTGGGCCCAAATTGTAAAATGGTCTTATCTATTGGCGATTTCGTTCCAATTCACATTCCAATTAATATTCGGCATGCTAATTACATTGCCGGTTGCCAAATTGCATTATCTCTTATAGTTTCCGAGATATGGACTATCGATAATTTACACCTTAGGCTCTGCTTCTAACTTGGGCCCAAATTGTAAAATGGTCTTATCTATTGGCGATTTCGTTCCAATTCACATTCCAAGTAATATTCGGCATGCTAATTACATTGCCGGTTGCCAAATTGCATTATATCTTATAGTTTCCGAGATATGGACTATCGATAATTTACACCTTAGGCTCTGCTTCTAACTTGGGCCCAAATTGTAAAATGGTCTTATCTATTGGCGATTTCGTTCCAATTCACATTCCAAGTAATATTCGGCATGCTAATTACATTGCCGGTTGCCAAATTGAATTATCTCTTATAGTTTCCGAGATATGGACTATCGATAATTTACACCTTAGGCTCTGCTTCTAACTTGGGCCCAAATTGTAAAATGGTCTTACCTATTGGCGATTTCGTTCCAATTCACATTCCAAGTAATATTCGGCATGCTAATTACATTGCCGGTTGCCAAATTGCATTATCTCTTATAGTTTCCGAGATATGGACTATCGATAATTTACACCTTAGGCTCTGCTTCTAACTTGGGCCCAAATTGTAAAATGGTCTTATCTATTGGCGATTTCGTTCCAATTCACATTCCAAGTAATATTCGGCATGCTAATTACATTGCCGGTTGCCAAATTGCATTATCTCTTATAGTTTCCGAGATATGGACTATCGATAATTTACACCTTAGGCTCTGTTTCTAACTTGGGCCCAAATTGTAAAATGGTCTTATCTATTGGCGATTTCGTTCCAATTCACATTCCAAGTAATATTCGGCATGCTAATTACATTGCCGGTTGCCAAATTGCATTATCTCTTATAGTTTCCGAGATATGGACTATCGATAATTTACACCTTAGGCTCTGCTTCTAACTTGGGCCCAAATTGTAAAATGGTCTTATCTATTGGCGATTTCGTTCCAATTCACATTCCAAGTAATATTCGGCATGCTAATTACATTGCCGGTTGCCAAATTGCATTATCTCTTATATTTTCCGAGATATGGACTATCGATAATTTACACCTTAGGCTCTGCTTCTAACTTGGTCCCAAATTGTAAAATGGTCTTATCTATTGGCGATTTCGTTCCAATTCACATTCCAAGTAATATTCGGCATGCTAATTACATTGCCGGTTGCCAAATTGCATTATCTCTTATAGTTTCCGAGATATGGACTATCGATAATTTACACCTTAGGCTCTGCTTCTAACTTGGGCCCAAATTGTAAAATGGTCTTATCTATTGGCGATTTCGTTCCAATTCACATTCCAAGTAATATTCGGCATGCTATTTACATTGCCGGTTGCCAAATTGCATTATCTCTTATAGTTTACGAGATATGGACTATCGATAATTTACACCTTAGGCTCTGCTTCTAACTTGGGCCCAAATTGTAAAATGGTCTTATCTATTGGCGATTTCGTTCCAATTCACATTCCAAATAATATTCGGCATGCTAATTACATTGCCGGTTGCCAAATTGCATTATCTCTTATAGTTTCCGAGATATGGACTATCTATAATTTACACCTTAGGCTCTGCTTCTAACTTGGGCCCAAATTGTAAAATGGTCTTATCTATTGGCGATTTCGTTCCAATTCACATTCCAAGTAATATTCGGCATGCTAATTACATTGCCGGTTGCCAAATTGCATTATCTCTTATAGTTTCCGAGATATGGACTATCAATAATTTACACCTTAGGCTCTGCTTCTAACTTGGGCCCAAATTGTAAAATGGTCTTATCTATTGGCGATTTCGTTCCAATTCACATTCCAAGTAATATTCGGCATGCTAATTACATTGCCGGTTGCCAAATTGCATTATCTCTTATAGTTTCCGAGATATGGACTATCGATAATTTACACCTTAGGCTCTGCTTCTAACTTGGGCCCAAATTGTAAAATGGTCTTATCTATTGGCGATTTCGTTCCAATTCACATTCCAAGTGATATTCGGCATGCTAATTACATTGCCGTTTGCCAAATTGCATTATCTCTTATAGTTTCCGAGATATGGACTATCGATAATTTACACCTTAGGCTCTGCTTCTAACTTGGGCCCAAATTGTAAAATGGTCTTATCTATTGGCGATTTCGTTCCAATTCACATTCCAAGTAATATTCGGCATGCTAATTACATTGCCGGTTGCCAAATTGCATTATATCTTATAGTTTCCGAGATATGGACTATCGATAATTTACACCTTAGGCTCTGCTTCTAACTTGGGCCCAAATTGTAAAATGGTCTTCTCTATTGGCGATTTCGTTCCAATTCACATTCCAAGTAATATTCGGCATGCTAATTACATTGCCGGTTGCCAAATTGCATTACCTCTTATAGTTTATGAGATATGGACTATCGATAATTTACACCTTAGGCTCTGCTTCTAACTTGGGCCCAAATTGTAAAATGGTCTTATCTATTGGCGATTTCGTTCCAATTCACATTCCAAGTAATATCCGGCATGCTAATTACATTGCCGGTTGCCAAATTGAATTATCTCTTATAGTTTCCGAGATATGGACTATCGATAATTTACACCTTAGGCTCTGCTTCTAACTTGGGCCCAAATTGTAAAATGGTCTTATCTATTGGCGATTTCGTTCCATTTCACATTCCAAGTAATATCCGGCATGCTAATTACATTGCCGGTTGCCAAATTGAATTATCTCTTATAGTTTCCGAGATATGGACTATCGATAATTTACACCTTAGGCTCTGCTTCTAACTTGGGCCCAAATTGTAAAATGGTCTTATCTATTGGCGATTTCGTTCCAATTCACATTAAAAGTAATATTCGGCATGCTAATTACATTGCCGGTTGCCAAATTGCATTATCTCTTATAGTTTCCGAGATATGGACTATCAATAATTTACACCTTAGGCTCTGCTTCTAACTTGGGCCCAAATTGTAAAATGGTCTTATCTATTGGCGATTTCGTCCCAATTCACATTCCAAGTAATATTCGGCATGCTAATTACATTGCCGGTTGCGAAATTGCATTATATCTTATAGTTTCCGAGATATGGACTATCAATAATTTACACCTTAGGCTCTGCTTCTAACTTGGGCCCAAATTGTAAAATGGCCTTATCTATTGGCGATTTCGTTCCAATTCACATTCCAAGTAATATTCGGCATGCTAATTACATTGCCGGTTGCCAAATTGCATTATCTCTTATAGTTTCCGAGATATGGACTATCGATAATTTACACCTTAGGCTCTGCTTCTAACTTGGGCCCAAATTGTAAAATGGTCTTATCTATTGGCGATTTCGTTCCAATTCACATTCCAAGTAATATTCGGCATGCTAATTACATTGCCGGTTGCCAAATTGCATTATCTCTTATAGTTTCCGAGATATGGACTATCGATAATTTACACCTTAGGCTCTGCTTCTAACTTGGGCCCAAATTGTAAAATGGTCTTATCTATTGGCGATTTCGTTCCAATTCACATTCCAACTAATATTCGTCATGCTAATTACATTGCCGGTTGCCAAATTGCATTATCTCTTATAGTTTCCGAGATATGGACTATCGATAATTTACACCTTAGGCTCTGCTTCTAACTTGGGCCCAAATTGTAAAATGGTCTTATCTATTGGCGATTTCGTCCCAATTCACATTCCAAGTAATATTCGGCATGCTAATTACATTGCCGGTTGCGAAATTGCATTATATCTTATAGTTTCCGAGATATGGACTATCGATAATTTACACCTTAGTCTCTGCTTCTAACTTGGGCCCAAATTGTAAAATGGTCTTATCTATTGGCGATTTCGTTCCAATTCACATTCCTAGTAATATTCGGCATGCTAATTACATTGCCGGTTGCCAAATTGCATTATCTCTTATAGTTTCCGAGATATGGACTATCGATAATTTACACCTTAGGCTCTGCTTCTAACTTGGGCCCAAATTGTAAAATGGTCTTATCTATTGGCCATTTCGTTCCAATTCACATTCCAAGTAATATTCGGCATGCTAATTACATTGCCGGTTGCCAAATTGCATTATCTCTTATATTTTCCGAGATATGGGCTATCGATAATTTACACCTTAGGCTCTGCTCTAACTTGGGCCCAAATTGTAAAATGGTCTTATCTATTGGCGTTTTCTTGCCAATTCACATTCCAAGTAATATTCGGCATGCTAATTACACTGCCGGTTGCCAAATTGCATTATCTCTTATAGTTTCCGAGATATGGACTATCGATAATTTACACCTTAGGCTCTGCTTCTAACTTGGGCCCAAATTGTAAAATGGTCTTCTCTATTGGCGATTTCGTTCCAATTCACATTCCAAGTAATATTCGGCATGCTAATTACATTGCCGGTTGCCAAATTGCATTATCTCTTAAGGTTTCCGAGATATGGACTATCGATAATTTACACCTTAGGCTCTGCTTCTAACTTGGGCCCAAATTGTAAAATGGTCTTCTCTATTGGCGATTTCGTTCCAATTCACATTCCAAGTAATATTCGGCATGCTAATTACATTGCCGGTTGCCAAATTGCATTATCTCTTATAGTTTCCGATATATGGACTATCGATAATTTACACCTTAGGTTCTGCTTCTAACTTGGGCCCAAATTGTAAAATGGTCTTCTCTATTGGCGATTTCGTTCCAATTCACATTCCAAGTAATATTCGGCATGCTAATTACATTGCCGGTTGCCAAATTGCATTATCTTTTATAGTTTCCGAGATATGGACTATCGATAATTTACACCTTAGGCTCTGCTTCTAACTTGGGCCCAAATTGTAAAATCGTCTTATCTATTGGCGATTTCGTTCCAATTCACATTCCAAGTAATATTCGGCATGCTAATTACATTGCCGGTTGCCAAATTGCATTATCTCTTATAGTTTCCGAGATATGGACTATCGGTAATTTACACCTTAGGCTCTGCTTCTAACTTGGGCCCAAATTGTAAAATGGTCTTATCTATTGGCGATTTCGTTCCAATTCACATTCCAAGTAATATCCGGCATGCTAATTACATTGCCGGTTGCCAAATTGAATTATCTCTTATAGTTTCCGAGATATGGACTATCGATAATTTACACCTTAGGCTCTGCTTCTAACTTGGGCCCAAATTGTAAAATGGTCTTACCTATTGGCGATTTCGTTCCAATTCACATTCCAAGTAATATTCGGCATGCTAATTACATTGCCGGTTGCCAAATTGCATTATCTCTTATAGTTTCCGAGATATGGACTATCGATAATTTACACCTTAGGCTCTGCTTCTAACTTGGGCCCAAATTGTAAAATGGTCTTATCTATTGGCGATTTCGTTCCAATTCACATTCGAAGTAATATTCGGCGTGCTAATTACATTGCCGGTTGCCATATTGCATTATCTCTTATAGTTTCCGAGATATGGACTATCGATAATTTACATCTTAGGCTCTGCTTCTAACTTGGGCCCAAATTGTAAAATCGTCTTATCTATTGGCGATTTCGTTCCAATTCACATTCCAAGTAATATTCGGCATGCTAATTACATTGCCGGTTGCCAAATTGCATTATCTCTTATAGTTTATGAGATATGGACTATCGATAATTTACACCTTAGGCTCTGCTTCTAACTTGGGCCCAAATTGTAAAATGGTCTTATCTATTGGCGATTTCGTTCCAATTCACATTCCAAGTAATATTCGGTATGCTAATTACATTGCCGGTTGCCAAATTGAATTATCTCTTATAGTTTCCGAGATATGGACTATCGATAATTTACACCTTAGGCCCTGCTTCTAACTTGGGCCCAAATTGTAAAATGGTCTTATCTATTGGCGATTTCGTTCCAATTCACATTCCAAGTAATATTCGGCATGCTAATTACATTGCCGGTTGCCAAATTGCATTATCTCTTATAGTTTCCGAGATATGGACTATCGATAATTTACATCTTAGGCTATGCTTCTAACTTGGGCCCAAATTGTAAAATGGTCTTATCTATTGGCGATTTCGTTCCAATTCACATTCCAAGTAATATTCGGCATGCTAATTACATTGCCGGTTGCCAAATTGCATTATCTCTTATAGTTTCCGAGATATGGACTATCGATAATTTACACCTTAGGCTCTGCTTCTAACTTGGGCCCAAATTGTAAAATGGTCTTATCTATTGGCGATTTCGTCCCAATTCACATTCCAAGTAATATTCGGCATGCTAATTACATTGCCGGTTGCGAAATTGCATTATATCTTATAGTTTCCGAGATATGGACTATCAATAATTTACACCTTAGGCTCTGCTTCTAACTTGGGCCCAAATTGTAAAATGGCCTTATCTATTGGCGATTTCGTTCCAATTCACATTCCAAGTAATATTCGGCATGCTAATTACATTGCCGGTTGCCAAATTGCATTATCTCTTATAGTTTCCGAGATATGGACTATCGATAATTTTCACCTTAGGCTCTGCTTCTAACTTGGTCCCAAATTGTAAAATGGTCTTATCTATTGGCGATTTCGTTCCAATTCACATTCCAAGTAATATTCGGCATGCTAATTACATTGCCGGTTGCCAAATTGCATTATCTCTTATAGTTTCCGAGATATGGACTATCGATAATTTACACCTTAGGCTCTGCTTCTAACTTGGGCCCAAATTGTAAAATGGTCTTATCTATTGGCGATTTCGTTCCAATTCACATTCCAAGTAATATTCGGCATGCTAATTACATTGCCGGTTGCCAAATTGCATTATCTCTTATAGTTTCCGAGATATGGACTATCGATAATTTACACCTTAGGCTCTGCTTCTAACTTGGGCCCAAATTGTAAAATGGTCTTATCTATTGGCGATTTCGTTCCAATTCACATTCCAAGTAATATTCGGCATGCTAATTACATTGCCGGTTGCCAAATTGCATTATCTCTTATAGTTTCCGAGATATGGACTATCGATAATTTACACCTTAGGCTCTGCTTCTAACTCGGGCCCAAATTGTAAAATGGTCTTATCTATTGGCGATTTCGTTCCAATTCACACTCCAAGTAATATTCGGCATGCTAATTACATTGCCGGTTGACAAATTGCATTATCTCTTATAGTTTCCGAGATATGGACTATCGATAATTTACACCTTAGGCTCTGCTTCTAAATTGGGCCCAAATTGTAAAATGGTCTTATCTATTGGCGATTTCGTTCCAATTCACATTCCAAGTAATATTCGGCATGCTAATTACATTGCCGGTTGCCAAATTGCATTATCTCTTATAGTTTCCGAAATATGGACTATCGATAATTTACACCTTAGTCTCTGCTTCTAACTTGGGCCCAAATTGTAAAATGGTCTTATCTATTGGCGATTTCGTTCCAATTCACATTCCAAGTAATATTCGGCATGCTAATTACATTGCCGGTTGCCAAATTGCATTATCTCTTATAGTTTCCGAGATATGGACTATCGATAATTTACACCTTAGGCTCTGCTTCTAACTTGGGCCCAAATTGTAAAATGGTCTTCTCTATTGGCGATTTCGTTCCAATTCACATTCCAAGTAATATTCGGCATGCTAATTACATTGCTGGTTGCCAAATTGCATTACCTCTTATAGTTTCCGAGATATGGACTATCGATAATTTACACCTTAGGCTCTGCTTCTAACTTGGGCCCAAATTGTAAAATGGTCTTATCTATTGGCGATTTCGTTCCAATTCACATTCCAAGTAATATTCGGCATGCTAATTACTTTGCCGGTTGCCAAATTGCATTATCTCTTATAGTTTCCGAGATATGGACTATCGATAATTTACACCTTAGGCTCTGCTTCTAACTTGGGCCCAAATTGTAAAATGGTCTTTTCTATTGGCGATTTCGTTCCAATTCACATTCCAAGTAATATTCGGCATGCTAATTACATTGCCTGTTGCCAAATTGAATTATCTCTTATAGTTTCCGAGATATGGACTATCGATAATTTACACCTTAGGCTCTGCTTCTAACTTGGGCCCAAATTGTAAAATGGTCTTACCTATTGGCGATTTCGTTCCAATTCACATTCCAAGTAATATTCGGCATGCTAATTACATTGCCGGTTGCCAAATTGCATTATCTCTTATAGTTTCCGAGATATGGACTATCGATAATTTACACCTTAGGCTCTGCTTCTAACTTGGGCCCAAATTGTAAAATGGTCTTATCTATTGGCGATTTCGTTCCAATTCACATTCCAATTAATATTCGGCATGCTAATTACATTGCCGGCTGCCAAATTGCATTATCTCTTATAGTTTCCGAGATATGGACTATCGATAATTTACACCTTAGGCTCTGCTTCTAACTTGGGCCCAAATTGTAAAATGGTCTTCTCTATTGGCGATTTCGTTCCAATTCACATTCCAAGTAATATTCGGCATGCTAATTACATTGCCGGTTGCCAAATTGCATTACCTCTTATAGTTTTCGAGATATGGACTATCGATAATTTACACCTTAGGCTCTGCTTCTAACTTGGGCCCAAATTGTAAAATGGTCTTATCTATTGGCGATTTCGTTCCAATTCACATTCCAAGTAATATTCGGCATGCTAATTACTTTGCCGGTTGCCAAATTGCATTATCTCTTATAGTTTCCGAGATATGGACTATCGATAATTTACACCTTAGGCTCTGCTTCTAACTTGGGCCCAAATTGTAAAATGGTCTTTTCTATTGGCGATTTCGTTCCAATTCACATTCCAAGTAATATTCGGCATGCTAATTACATTGCCGGTTGCCAAATTGCATTATCTCTTATAGATTCCGAGATATGGACTATCAATAATTTACACCTTAGGCTCTGCTTCTAACTTGGGCCCAAATTGTAAAATGGTCTTATCTATTGGCGATTTCGTTCCAATTCACATTCCAAGTAATATTCGGCATGCTAATTACATTGCCTGTTGCCAAATTGAATTATCTCTTATAGTTTCCGAGATATGGACTATCGATAATTTACACCTTAGGCTCTGCTTCTAACTTGGGCCCAAATTGTAAAATGGTCTTACCTATTGGCGATTTCGTTCCAATTCACATTCCAAGTAATATTCGGCATGCTAATTACATTGCCGGTAGCCAAATTGCATTATCTCTTATAGTTTCCGAGATATGGACTATCGATAATTTACACCTTAGGCTCTGCTTCTAACTTGGGCCCAAATTGTAAAATGGTCTTATCTATTGGCGATTTCGTTCCAATTCACATTCCAATTAATATTCGGCATGCTAATTACATTGCCGGTTGCCAAATTGCATTATCTCTTATAGTTTCCGAGATATGGACTATCGATAATTTACACCTTAGGCTCTGCTTCTAACTTGGGCCCAAATTGTAAAATGGTCTTATCTATTGGCGATTTCGTTCCAATTCACATTCCAAGTAATATTCGGCATGCTAATTACATTGCCGGTTGCCAAATTGCATTATATCTTATAGTTTCCGAGATATGGACTATCGATAATTTACACCTTAGGCTCTGCTTCTAACTTGGGCCCAAATTGTAAAATGGTCTTATCTATTGGCGATTTCGTTCCAATTCACATTCCAAGTAATATTCGGCATGCTAATTACATTGCCGGTTGCCAAATTGAATTATCTCTTATAGTTTCCGAGATATGGACTATCGATAATTTACACCTTAGGCTCTGCTTCTAACTTGGGCCCAAATTGTAAAATGGTCTTACCTATTGGCGATTTCGTTCCAATTCACATTCCAAGTAATATTCGGCATGCTAATTACATTGCCGGTTGCCAAATTGCATTATCTCTTATAGTTTCCGAGATATGGACTATCGATAATTTACACCTTAGGCTCTGCTTCTAACTTGGGCCCAAATTGTAAAATGGTCTTATCTATTGGCGATTTCGTTCCAATTCACATTCCAAGTAATATTCGGCATGCTAATTACATTGCCGGTTGCCAAATTGCATTATCTCTTATAGTTTCCGAGATATGGACTATCGATAATTTACACCTTAGGCTCTGTTTCTAACTTGGGCCCAAATTGTAAAATGGTCTTATCTATTGGCGATTTCGTTCCAATTCACATTCCAAGTAATATTCGGCATGCTAATTACATTGCCGGTTGCCAAATTGAATTATCTCTTATAGTTTCCGAGATATGGACTATCGATAATTTACACCTTAGGCTCTGCTTCTAACTTGGGCCCAAATTGTAAAATGGTCTTACCTATTGGCGATTTCGTTCCAATTCACATTCCAAGTAATATTCGGCATGCTAATTACATTGCCGGTTGCCAAATTGCATTATCTCTTATAGTTTCCGAGATATGGACTATCGATAATTTACACCTTAGGCTCTGCTTCTAACTTGGGCCCAAATTGTAAAATGGTCTTATCTATTGGCGATTTCGTTCCAACTCACATTCCAAGTAATATTCGGCATGCTAATTACATTGCCGGTTGCCAAATTACATTATCTCTTATATTTTCCGAGATATGGACTATCGATAATTTACACCTTAGGCTCTGCTTCTAACTTGGTCCCAAATTGTAAAATGGTCTTATCTATTGGCGATTTCGTTCCAATTCACATTCCAAGTAATATTCGGCATGCTAATTACATTGCCGGTTGCCAAATTGCATTATCTCTTATAGTTTCCGAGATATGGACTATCGATAATTTACACCTTAGGCTCTGCTTCTAACTTGGGCCCAAATTGTAAAATGGTCTTATCTATTGGCGATTTCGTTCCAATTCACATTCCAAGTAATATTCGGCATGCTATTTACATTGCCGGTTGCCAAATTGCATTATCTCTTATAGTTTACGAGATATGGACTATCGATAATTTACACCTTAGGCTCTGCTTCTAACTTGGGCCCAAATTGTAAAATGGTCTTATCTATTGGCGATTTCGTTCCAATTCACATTCCAAATAATATTCGGCATGCTAATTACATTGCCGGTTGCCAAATTGCATTATCTCTTATAGTTTCCGAGATATGGACTATCGATAATTTACACCTTAGGCTCTGCTTCTAACTCGGGCCCAAATTGTAAAATGGTCTTATCTATTGGCGATTTCGTTCCAATTCACACTCCAAGTAATATTCGGCATGCTAATTACATTGCCGGTTGCGAAATTGCATTATCTCTTATAGTTTCCGAGATATGGACTATCAATAATTTACACCTTAGGCTCTGCTTCTAACTTGGGCCCAAATTGTAAAATGGTCTTATCTATTGGCGATTTCGTTCCAATTCACATTCCAAGTAATATTCGGCATGCTAATTACATTGCCGGTTGCCAAATTGCATTATCTCTTATAGTTTCCGAGATATGGACTATCGATAATTTACACCTTAGGCTCTGCTTCTAACTTGGGCCCAAATTGTAAAATGGTCTTATCTATTGGCGATTTCGTTCCAATTCACATTCCAAGTGATATTCGGTATGCTAATTACATTGCCGTTTGCCAAATTGCATTATCTCTTATAGTTTCCGAGATATGGACTATCGATAATTTACACCTTAGGCTCTGCTTCTAACTTGGGCCCAAATTGTAAAATGGTCTTATCTATTGGCGATTTCGTTCCAATTCACATTCCAAGTAATATTCGGCATGCTAATTACATTGCCGGTTGCCAAATTGCATTATATCTTATAGTTTCCGAGATATGGACTATCGATAATTTACACCTTAGGCTCTGCTTCTAACTTGGGCCCAAATTGTAAAATGGTCTTCTCTATTGGCGATTTCGTTCCAATTCACATTCCAAGTAATATTCGGCATGCTAATTACATTGCCGGTTGCCAAATTGCATTACCTCTTATAGTTTATGAGATATGGACTATCGATAATTTACACCTTAGGCTCTGCTTCTAACTTGGGCCCAAATTGTAAAATGGTCTTATCTATTGGCGATTTCGTTCCAATTCACATTCCAAGTAATATCCGGCATGCTAATTACATTGCCGGTTGCCAAATTGAATTATCTCTTATAGTTTCCGAGATATGGACTATCGATAATTTACACCTTAGGCTCTGCTTCTAACTTGGGCCCAAATTGTAAAATGGTCTTATCTATTGGCGATTTCGTTCCAATTCACATTCCAAGTAATATCCGGCATGCTAATTACATTGCCGGTTGCCAAATTGAATTATCTCTTATAGTTTCCGAGATATGGACTATCGATAATTTACACCTTAGGCTCTGCTTCTAACTTGGGCCCAAATTGTAAAATGGTCTTATCTATTGGCGATTTCGTTCCAATTCACATTAAAAGTAATATTCGGCATGCTAATTACATTGCCGGTTGCCAAATTGCATTATCTCTTATAGTTTCCGAGATATGGACTATCGATAATTTACACCTTAGGCTCTGCTTCTAACTTGGGCCCAAATTGTAAAATGGTCTTATCTATTGGCGATTTCGTCCCAATTCACATTCCAAGTAATATTCGGCATGCTAATTACATTGCCGGTTGCGAAATTGCATTATATCTTATAGTTTCCGAGATATGGACTATCAATAATTTACACCTTAGGCTCTGCTTCTAACTTGGGCCCAAATTGTAAAATGGCCTTATCTATTGGCGATTTCGTTCCAATTCACATTCCAAGTAATATTCGGCATGCTAATTACATTGCCGGTTGCCAAATTGCATTATCTCTTATAGTTTCCGAGATATGGACTATCGATAATTTACACCTTAGGCTCTGCTTCTAACTTGGTCCCAAATTGTAAAATGGTCTTATCTATTGGCGATTTCGTTCCAATTCACATTCCAAGTAATATTCGGCATGCTAATTACATTGCCGGTTGCCAAATTGCATTATCTCTTATAGTTTCCGAGATATGGACTATCGATAATTTACACCTTAGGCTCTGCTTCTAACTTGGGCCCAAATTGTAAAATGGTCTTATCTATTGGCGATTTCGTTCCAATTCACATTCCAAGTAATATTCGGCATGCTAATTACATTGCCGGTTGCCAAATTGCATTATCTCTTATAGTTTCCGAGATATGGACTATCGATAATTTACACCTTAGGCTCTGCTTCTAACTTGGGCCCAAATTGTAAAATGGTCTTATCTATTGGCGATTTCGTTCCAATTCACATTCCAAGTAATATTCGTCATGCTAATTACATTGCCGGTTGCCAAATTGCATTATCTCTTATAGTTTCCGAGATATGGACTATCGATAATTTACACCTTAGGCTCTGCTTCTAACTTGGGCCCAAATTGTAAAATGGTCTTATCTATTGGCGATTTCGTCCCAATTCACATTCCAAGTAATATTCGGCATGCTAATTACATTGCCGGTTGCCAAATTGCATTATCTCTTATATTTTCCGAGATATGGACTATCGATAATTTACACCTTAGGCTCTGCTTCTAACTTGGTCCCAAATTGTAAAGTGGTCTTATCTATTGGTGATTTCGTTCCAATTCACATTCCAAGTAATATTCGGCATGCTAATTACATTGCCGGTTTCCAAATTGCATTATCTCTTATAGTTTCCGAGATATGGACTATCGATAATTTACACCTTAGGCTCTGCTTCTAACTTGGTCCCAAATTGTAAAATGATCTTATCTATTGGCGATTTCGTTCCAATTCACATTCCAAGTAATATTCGGCATGCTAATTACATTGCCGGTTGCCAAATTGCATTATCTCTTATAGTTTCCGAGATATGGACTATCGATAATTTACACCTTAGGCTCTGCTTCTAACTGGGGCCCAAATTGTAAAATGGTCTTATCTATTGGCGATTTCGTTCCAATTCACATTCCAAGTAATATTCGGCATGCTAATTACATTGCCGGTTGCCAAATTGCATTATCTCTTATAGTTTCCGAGATATGGACTATCGATAATTTACACCTTAGGCTC
The DNA here is from genome assembly GCF_030347505.1 of Rhynchophorus ferrugineus. Taxonomy (NCBI): domain Eukaryota; kingdom Metazoa; phylum Arthropoda; class Insecta; order Coleoptera; family Curculionidae; genus Rhynchophorus; species Rhynchophorus ferrugineus. The sequence goes on from NW_027472692.1 coordinate 372,539, forward strand.
TGCTTCTAACTTGGGCCCAAATTGTAAAATGGTCTTATCTATTGGCGATTTCGTTCCAATTCACATTCCAAGTAATATTCGGCATGCTAATTACATTGCCGGTTGCCAAATTGCATTATCTCTTATAGTTTCCGAGATATGGACTATCGATAATTTACACCTTCGGCTCTGCTTCTAACTTGGGCCCAAATTGTAAAATGGTCTTATCTATTGGCGATTTCGTCCCAATTCACATTCCAAGTAATATTCGGCATGCTAATTACATTGCCGGTTGCGAAATTGCATTATATCTTATAGTTTCCGAGATATGGACTATCAATAATTTACACCTTAGGCTCTGCTTCTAACTTGGGCCCAAATTGTAAAATGGTCTTATCTATTGGCGATTTCGTTCCAATTCACATTCCAAGTAATATTCGGCATGCTAATTACATTGCCGGTTGCCAAATTGCATTATCTCTTATAGTTTCCGAGATATGGACTATCGATAATTTACACGTTAGTCTCTGCTTCTAACTTGGGCCCAAATTGTAAAATGGTCTTATCTATTGGCGATTTCGTTCCAATTCACATTCCAAGTAATATTCGGCATGCTAATTACATTGCCGGTTGCCAAATTGCATTATCTCTTATAGTTTCCGAGATATGGACTATCGATAATTTACACCTTAGGCTCTGCTTCTAACTTGGGCCCAAATTGTAAAATGGTCTTATCTATTGGCGATTTCGTTCCAATTCACATTCCAAGTAATATTCGGCATGCTAATTACATTGCCGGTTGCCAAATTGCATTATCTCTTATATATTCCGAGATATGGACTATCGATAATTTACACCTTAGGCTCTGCTTCTAACTTGGTCCCAAATTGTAAAATGGTCTTATCTATTGGCGATTTCGTTCCAATTCACATTCCAAGTAATATTCGGCATGCTAATTACATTGCCGGTTTCCAAATTGCATTATCTCTTATAGTTTCCGAGATATGGACTATCGATAATTTACACCTTAGGCTCTGCTCCTAACTTGGGCCCAAATTGAAAAATGGTCTTATCTATTGGCGATTTCGTTCCAATTCACATTCCAAGTAATATCCGGCATGCTAATTACATTGCCGGTTGCCAAATTGAATTATCTCTTATAGTTTCCGAGATATGGACTATCGATAATTTACACCTTAGGCTCTGCTTCTAACTTGGGCCCAAATTGTAAAATGGTCTTATCTATTGGCGATTTCGTTCCAATTCACATTCCAAGTAATATTCGGCATGCTAATTACATTGCCGGTTGCCAAATTGCATTATCTCTTATAGTTTCCGAGATATGGACTATCGATAATTTACATCTTAGGCTCTGCTTCTAACTTGGGCCCAAATTGTAAAATGGTCTTATCTATTGGCGATTTCGTTCCAATTCACATTCCAAGTAATATTCGGCATGCTAATTACATTGCCGGTTGCCAAATTGCATTATCTCTTATAGTTTCCGAGATATGGACTATCGATAATTTACACCTTAGGCTCTGCTTCTAACTTGGGCCCAAATTGTAAAATGGTCTTATCTATTGGCGATTTCGTCCCAATTCACATTCCAAGTGATATTCGGCATGCTAATTACATTGCCGGTTGCGAAATTGCATTAACTCTTATAGTTTCCGAGATATGGACTATCAATAATTTACACCTTAGGCTCTGCTTCTAACTTGGGCCCAAATTGTAAAATGGTCTTATCTATTGGCGATTTCGTTCCAATTCACATTCCAAGTAATTTTCGGCATGCTAATTACATTGCCGGTTGCCAAATTGCATTATCTCTTATAGTTTCCGAGATATGGACTATCGATAATTTACACCTTAGGCTCTGCTTCTAACTTGGGCCCAAATTGTAAAATGGTCTTATCTATTGGCGATTTCGTTCCAATTCACATTCCAAGTAATATTCGCATGCTAATTACATTGCCGGTTGCCAAATTACATTATCTCTTATAGTTTCCGAGATATGGACTATCGGTAATTTACACCTTAGGCTCTGCTTCTAACTTGGGCCCAAATTGTAAAATGGTCTTATCTATTGGCGATTTCGTTCCAATTCACATTCCAAGTAATATCCGGCATGCTAATTACATTGCCGGTTGCCAAATTGAATTATCTCTTATAGTTTCCGAGATATGGACTATCGATAATTAACACCTTAGGCTCTGCTTCTAACTTGGGCCCAAATTGTAAAATGGTCTTACCTATTGGCGATTTCGTTCCAATTCACATTCCAAGTAATATTCGGCATGCTAATTACATTGCCGGTTGCCAAATTGCATTATCTCTTATAGTTTCCGAGATATGGACTATCGATAATTTACACCTTAGGCTCTGCTTCTAACTTGGGCCCAAATTGTAAAATGGTCTTATCTATTGGCGATTTCGTTCCAATTCACATTCCAAGTAATATTCGGCGTGCTAATTACATTGCCGGTTGCCATATTGCATTATCTCTTATAGTTTCCGAGATATGGACTATCGATAATTTACATCTTAGGCTCTGCTTCTAACTTGGGCCCAAATTGTAAAATCGTCTTATCTATTGGCGATTTCGTTCCAATTCACATTCCAAGTAATATTCGGCATGCTAATTACATTGCCGGTTGCCAAATTGCATTATCTCTTATAGTTTATGAGATATGGACTATCGATAATTTACACCTTAGGCTCTGCTTCTAACTTGGGCCCAAATTGTAAAATGGTCTTATCTATTGGCGATTTCGTTCCAATTCACATTCCAAGTAATATCCGGCATGCTAATTACATTGCCGGTTGCCAAATTGAATTATCTCTTATAGTTTCAGAGATATGGACTATCGATAATTTACACCTTAGGCTCTGCTTCTAACTTGGGCCCAAATTGTAAAATGGTCTTATCTATTGGCGATTTCGTTCCAATTCACATTCCAAGTAATATTCGGCATGCTAATTACATTGCCGGTTGCCAAATTGCATTATCTCTTATAGTTTCCGAGATATGGACTATCGATAATTTACATCTTAAGCTCTGCTTCTAACTTGGGCCCAAATTGTAAAATGGTCTTATCTATTGGCGATTTCGTTCCAATTCACATTCCAAGTAATATTCGGCATGCTAATTACATTGCCGGTTGCCAAATTGCATTATCTCTTATAGTTTCCGAGATATGGACTATCGATAATTTACACCTTAGGCTCTGCTTCTAACTTGGGCCCAAATTGTAAAATGGTCTTATCTATTGGCGATTTCGTCCCAATTCACATTCCAAGTAATATTCGGCATGCTAATTACATTGCCGGTTGCGAAATTGCATTATATCTTATAGTTTCCGAGATATGGACTATCAATAATTTACACCTTAGGCTCTGCTTCTAACTTGGGCCCAAATTGTAAAATGGCCTTATCTATTGGCGATTTCGTTCCAATTCACAATCCAAGTAATATTCGGCATGCTAATTACATTGCCGGTTGCCAAATTGCATTATCTCTTATAGTTTCCGAGATATGGACTATCGATAATTTACACCTTAGGCTCTGCTTCTAACTTGGTCCCAAATTGTAAAATGGTCTTATCTATTGGCGATTTCGTTCCAATTCACATTCCAAGTAATATTCGGCATGCTAATTACATTGCCGGTTGCCAAATTGCATTATCTCTCATAGTTTCCGAGATATGGACTATCGATAATTTACACCTTAGGCTCTGCTTCTAACTTGGGCCCAAATTGTAAAATGGTCTTATCTATTGGCGATTTCGTTCCAATTCACATTCCAAGTAATATTCGGCATGCTAATTACATTGCCGGTTGCCAAATTGCATTATCTCTTATAGTTTCCGAGATATGGACTATCGATAATTTACACCTTAGGCTCTGCTTCTAACTTGGGCCCAAATTGTAAAATGGTCTTATCTATTGGCGATTTCGTTCCAATTCACATTCCAAGTAATATTCGGCATGCTAATTACATTGCCGGTTGCCAAATTGCATTATCTCTTATAGTTTCCGAGATATGGACTATCGATAATTTACACCTTAGGCTCTGCTTCTAACTCGGGCCCAAATTGTAAAATGGTCTTATCTATTGGCGATTTCGTTCCAATTCACACTCCAAGTAATATTCGGCATGCTAATTACATTGCCGGTTGCGAAATTGCATTATCTCTTATAGTTTCCGAGATATGGACTATCAATAATTTACACCTTAGGCTCTGCTTCTAACTTGGGCCCAAATTGTAAAATGGTCTTATCTATTGGCGATTTCGTTCCAATTCACATTCCAAGTAATATTCGGCATGCTAATTACATTGCCGGTTGCCAAATTGCATTATCTCTTATAGTTTCCGAGATATGGACTATCGATAATTTACACCTTAGGCTCTGCTTCTAACTTGGGCCCAAATTGTAAAATGGTCTTATCTATTGGCGATTTCGTTCCATTTCACATTCCAAGTAATATTCGGCATGCTAATTACATTGCCGGTTGCCAAATTGCATTATCTCTTATAGTTTCCGAGATATGGACTATCGATAATTTACACCTTAGTCTCTGCTTCTAACTTGGGCCCAAATTGTAAAATGGTCTTATCTATTGGCGATTTCGTTCCAATTCACATTCCAAGTAATATTCGGCATGCTAATTACATTGCCGGTTGCCAAATTGCATTATCTCTTATAGTTTCCGAGATATGGACTATCGATAATTTACACCTTAGGCTCTGCTTCTAACTTGGGCCCAAATTGTAAAATGGTCTTATCTATTGGCGATTTCGTTCCAATTCACATTCCAAGTAATATTCGGCATGCTAATTACTTTGCCGGTTGCCAAATTGCATTATCTCTTATAGTTTCCGAGATATGGACTATCGATAATTTACACCTTAGGCTCTGCTTCTAACTTGGGCCCAAATTGTAAAATGGTCTTTTCTATTGGCGATTTCGTTCCAATTCACATTCCAAGTAATATTCGGCATGCTAATTACATTGCCGGTTGCCAAATTGCATTATCTCTTATAGATTCCGAGATATGGACTATCAATAATTTACACCTTAGGCTCTGCTTCTAACTTGGGCCCAAATTGTAAAATGGCCTTATCTATTGGCGATTTCGTTCCAATTCACATTCCAAGTAATATTCGGCATGCTAATTACATTGCCGGTTGCCAAATTGCATTATCTCTTATAGTTTCCGAGATATGGACTATCGATAATTTACACCTTAGGGGCTCTGCTTCTAACTTGGGCCCAAATTGTAAAATGGTCTTTTCTATTGGCGATTTCGTTCCAATTCACATTCCAAGTAATATTCGGCATGCTAATTACTTTGCCGGTTGCCAAATTGCATTATCTCTTATAGTTTCCGAGATATGGACTATCGATAATTTACACCTTAGGCTCTGCTTCTAACTTGGGCCCAAATTGTAAAATGGTCTTTTCTATTGGCGATTTCGTTCCAATTCACATTCCAAGTAATATTCGGCATGCTAATTACATTGCCTGTTGCCAAATTGAATTATCTCTTATAGTTTCCGAGATATGGACTATCGATAATTTACACCTTAGGCTCTGCTTCTAACTTGGGCCCAAATTGTAAAATGGTCTTACCTATTGGCGATTTCGTTCCAATTCACATTCCAAGTAATATTCGGCATGCTAATTACATTGCCGGTTGCCAAATTGCATTATCTCTTATAGTTTCCGAGATATGGACTATCGATAATTTACACCTTAGGCTCTGCTTCTAACTTGGGCCCAAATTGTAAAATGGTCTTATCTATTGGCGATTTCGTTCCAATTCACATTCCAATTAATATTCGGCATGCTAATTACATTGCCGGTTGCCAAATTGCATTATCTCTTATAGTTTCCGAGATATGGACTATCGATAATTTACACCTTAGGCTCTGCTTCTAACTTGGGCCCAAATTGTAAAATGGTCTTATCTATTAGCGATTTCGTTCCAATTCACATTCCAAGTAATATTCGGCATGCTAATTACATTGCCGTTTGCCAAATTGCATTATCTCTTATAGTTTCCGAGATATGGACTATCGATAATTTACACCTTAGGCTCTGCTTCTAACTTGGGCCCAAATTGTAAAATGGTCTTATCTATTGGCGATTTCGTTCCAATTCACATTCCAAGTAATATTCGGCATGCTAATTACATTGCCGGTTGCCAAATTGCATTATATCTTATAGTTTCCGAGATATGGACTATCGATAATTTACACCTTAGGCTCTGCTTCTAACTTGGGCCCAAATTGTAAAATGGTCTTATCTATTGGCGATTTCGTTCCAATTCACATTCCAAGTAATATTCGGCATGCTAATTACATTGCCGGTTGCCAAATTGAATTATCTCTTATAGTTTCCGAGATATGGACTATCGATAATTTACACCTTAGGCTCTGCTTCTAACTTGGGCCCAAATTGTAAAATGGTCTTACCTATTGGCGATTTCGTTCCAATTCACATTCCAAGTAATATTCGGCATGCTAATTACATTGCCGGTTGCCAAATTGCATTATCTCTTATAGTTTCCGAGATATGGACTATCGATAATTTACACCTTAGGCTCTGCTTCTAACTTGGGCCCAAATTGTAAAATGGTCTTATCTATTGGCGATTTCGTTCCAATTCACATTCCAAGTAATATTCGGCATGCTAATTACATTGCCGGTTGCCAAATTGCATTATCTCTTATAGTTTCCGAGATATGGACTATCGATAATTTACACCTTAGGCTCTGTTTCTAACTTGGGCCCAAATTGTAAAATGAATCTATTGGCGATTTCGTTCCAATTCACATTCCAAGTAATATTCGGCATGCTAATTACATTGCCGGTTGCCAAATTGAATTATCTCTTATAGTTTCCGAGATATGGACTATCGATAATTTACACCTTAGGCTCTGCTTCTAACTTGGGCCCAAATTGTAAAATGGTCTTACCTATTGGCGATTTCGTTCCAATTCACATTCCAAGTAATATTCGGCATGCTAATTACATTGCCGGTTGCCAAATTGCATTATCTCTTATAGTTTCCGAGATATGGACTATCGATAATTTACACCTTAGGCTCTGCTTCTAACTTGGGCCCAAATTGTAAAATGGTCTTATCTATTGGCGATTTCGTTCCAATTCACATTCCAAGTAATATTCGGCATGCTAATTACATTGCCGGTTGCCAAATTGCATTATCTCTTATATTTTCCGAGATATGGACTATCGATAATTTACACCTTAGGCTCTGCTTCTAACTTGGTCCCAAATTGTAAAATGGTCTTATCTATTGGCGATTTCGTTCCAATTCACATTCCAAGTAATATTCGGCATGCTAATTACATTGCCGGTTGCCAAATTGCATTATCTCTTATAGTTTCCGAGATATGGACTATCGATAATTTACACCTTAGGCTCTGCTTCTAACTTGGGCCCAAATTGTAAAATGGTCTTATCTATTGGCGATTTCGTTCCAATTCACATTCCAAGTAATATTCGGCATGCTAATTACATTGCCGGTTGCCAAATTGCATTATCTCTTATAGTTTCCGAGATATGGACTATCAATAATTTACACCTTAGGCTCTGCTTCTAACTTGGGCCCAAATTGTAAAATGGTCTTATCTATTGGCGATTTCGTTCCAATTCACATTCCAAGTAATATTCGGCATGCTAATTACATTGCCGGTTGCCAAATTGCATTATCTCTTATAGTTTCCGAGATATGGACTATCGATAATTTACACCTTAGGCTCTGCTTCTAACTTGGGCCCAAATTGTAAAATGGTCTTATCTATTGGCGATTTCGTTCCAATTCACATTCCAAGTAATATTCGGCATGCTAATTACATTGCCGGTTGCCAAATTGCATTATCTCTTATAGTTTCCGAGATATGGACTATCGATAATTTACACCTTAGGCTCTGCTTCTAACTTGGGCCCAAATTGTAAAATGGTCTTATCTATTGGCGATTTCGTTCCAATTCACATTCCAAGTAATATTCGGCATGCTAATTACATTGCCGGTTGCCAAATTGCATTATCTCTTATAGTTTCCGAGATATGGACTATCGATAATTTACACCTTAGTCTCTGCTTCTAACTTGGGCCCAAATAGTAAAATGGTCTTATCTATTGGCGATTTCGTTCCAATTCACATTCCAAGTAATATTCGGCATGCTAATTACATTGCCGGTTGCCAAATTGCATTATCTCTTATAGTTTCCGAGATATGGACTATCGATAATTTACACCTTAGGCTCTGCTTCTAACTTGGGCCCAAATTGTAAAATGGTCTTCTCTATTGGCGATTTCGTTCCAATTCACATTCCAAGTAATATTCGGCATGCTAATTACATTGCCGGTTGCCAAATTGCATTACCTCTTATAGTTTCCGAGATATGGACTATCGATAATTTACACCTTAGGCTCTGCTTCTAACTTGGGCCCAAATTGTAAAATGGTCTTATCTATTGGCGATTTCGTTCCAATTCACATTCCAAGTAATATTCGGCATGCTAATTACTTTGCCGGTTGCCAAATTGCATTATCTCTTATAGTTTCCGAGATATGGACTATCGATAATTTACACCTTAGGCTCTGCTTCTAACTTGGGCCCAAATTGTAAAATGGTCTTATCTATTGGCGATTTCGTTCCAATTCACATTCCAAGTAATATTCGGCATGCTAATTACATTGCCTGTTGCCAAATTGAATTATCTCTTATAGTTTCCGAGATATGGACTATCGATAATTTACACCTTAGGCTCTGCTTCTAACTTGGGCCCAAATTGTAAAATGGTCTTATCTATTGGCGATTTCGTTCCAATTCACATTCCAAGTAATATTCGGCATGCTAATTACATTGCCGGTTGCCAAATTGCATTATCTCTTATAGTTTCCGAGATATGGACTATCGATAATTTACACCTTAGGCTCTGCTTCTAACTTGGGCCCAAATTGTAAAATGGTCTTACCTATTGGCGATATCGTTCCAATTCACATTCCAAGTAATATTCGGCATGCTAATTACATTGCCGGTTGCCAAATTGCATTATCTCTTATAGTTTCCGAGATATGGACTATCGATAATTTACACCTTAGGCTCTGCTTCTAACTTGGGCCCAAATTGTAAAATGGTCTTATCTATTGGCGATTTCGTTCCAATTCACATTCCAATTAATATTCGGCATGCTAATTACATTGCCGGTTGCCAAATTGCATTATCTCTTATAGTTTCCGAGATATGGACTATCGATAATTTACACCTTAGGCTCTGCTTCTAACTTGGGCCCAAATTGTAAAATGGTCTTATCTATTGGCGATTTCGTTCCAATTCACATTCCAAGTAATATTCGGCATGCTAATTACATTGCCGTTTGCCAAATTGCATTATCTCTTATAGTTTCCGAGATATGGACTATCGATAATTTACACCTTAGGCTCTGCTTCTAACTTGGGCCCAAATTGTAAAATGGTCTTATCTATTGGCGATTTCGTTCCAATTCACATTCCAAGTAATATTCGGCATGCTAATTACATTGCCGGTTGCCAAATTGCATTATATCTTATAGTTTCCGAGATATGTACTATCGATAATTTACACCTTAGGCTCTGCTTCTAACTTGGGCCCAAATTGTAAAATGGTCTTATCTATTGGCGATTTCGTTCCAATTCACATTCCAAGTAATATTCGGCATGCTAATTGCATTGCCGGTTGCCAAATTGAATTATCTCTTATAGTTTCCGAGATATGGACTATCGATAATTTACACCTTAGGCTCTGCTTCTAACTTGGGCCCAAATTGTAAAATGGTCTTACCTATTGGCGATTTCGTTCCAATTCACATTCCAAGTAATATTCGGCATGCTAATTACATTGCCGGTTGTCAAATTGCATTATCTCTTATAGTTTCCGAGATATGGACTATCGATAATTTACACCTTAGGCTCTGCTTCTAACTTGGGCCCAAATTGTAAAATCGTCTTATCTATTGGCGATTTCGTTCCAATTCACATTCCAAGTAATATTCGGCATGCTAATTACATTGCCGGTTGCCAAATTGCATTATCTCTTATAGTTTCCGAGATATGGACTATCGGTAATTTACACCTTAGGCTCTGCTTCTAACTTGGGCCCAAATTATAAAATGGTCTTATCTATTGGCGATTTCGTTCCAATTCACATTCCAAGTAATATTCGGCATGCTAATTACATTGCCGGTTTCCAAATTGCATTATATCTTATAGTTTCCGAGATATGGACTATCGATAATTTACACCTTAGGCTCTGTTTCTAACTTGGGCCCAAATTGTAAAATGGTCTTATCTATTGGCGATTTCGTTCCAATTCACATTCCAAGTAATATTCGGCATGCTAATTACATTGCCGGTTGCCAAATTGAATTATCTCTTATAGTTTCCGAGATATGGACTATCGATAATTTACACCTTAGGCTCTGCTTCTAACTTGGGCCCAAATTGTAATATGGTCTTACCTATTGGCGATTTCGTTCCAATTCACATTCCAAGTAATATTCGGCATGCTAATTACATTGCCGGTTGCCAAATTGCATTATCTCTTATAGTTTCCGAGATATGGACTATCGATAATTTACACCTTAGGCTCTGCTTCTAACTTGGGCCCAAATTGTAAAATGGTCTTATCTATTGGCGATTTCGTTCCAATTCACATTCCAAGTAATATTCGGCATGCTAATTACATTGCCGGTTGCCAAATTGCATTATCTCTTATAGTTTCCGAGATATGGACTATCGATAATTTACACCTTAGGCTCTGCTTCTAACTTGGGCCCAAATTGTAAAATCGTCTTATCTATTGGCGATTTCGTTCCAATTCACATTCCAAGTAATATTCGGCATGCTAATTACATTGCCGGTTGCCAAATTGAATTATCTCTTATAGTTTCCGAGATATGGACTATCGATAATTTACACCTTAGGCTCTGCTTCTAACTTGGGCCCAAATTGTAAAATGGTCTTATCTATTGGCGATTTCGTTCCAATTAACATTCCAAGTAATATTCGGCATGCTAATTACATTTCCGGTTGCCAAATTGCATTATCTCTTATAGTTTCCGAGATATGGACTATCGATAATTTACACCTTAGTCTCTGCTTCTAACTTGGGCCCAAATTGTAAAATGGTCTTATCTATTGGCGATTTCGTTCCAATTCACATTCCAAGTAATATTCGGCATGCTAATTACATTGCCGGTTACCAAATTGCATTATCTCTTATAGTTTCCGAGATATGGACTATCGATAATTTACACCTTAGGCTCTGCTTCTAACTTGGGCCCAAATTGTAAAATGGTCTTCTCTATTGGCGATTTCGTTCCAATTCACATTCCAAGTAATATTCGGCATGCTAATTACATTGCCGGTTGCCAAATTGCATTACCTCTTATAGTTTCCGAGATATGGACTATCGATAATTTACACCTTAGGCTCTGCTTCTAACTTGGGCCCAAATTGTAAAATGGTCTTATCTATTGGCGATTTCATTCCAATTCACATTCCAAGTAATATTCGGCATGCTAATTACATTGCCGGTTGCCAAATTGCATTATCTCTTATAGTTTCCGAGATATGGACTATCGATAATTTACACCTTAGGCTCTGCTTCTAACTTGGGCCCAAATTGTAAAATGGTCTTCTCTATTGGCGATTTCGTTCCAATTCACATTCCAAGTAATATTCGGCATGCTAATTACATTGCCGGTTGCCAAATTGCATTACCTCTTATAGTTTCCGAGATATGGACTATCGATAATTTACACCTTAGGCTCTGCTTCTAACTTGGGCCCAAATTGTAAAATGGTCTTATCTATTGGCGATTTCGTTCCAATTCACATTCCAAGTAATATTCGGCATGCTAATTACTTTGCCGGTTGCCAAATTGCATTATCTCTTATAGTTTCCGAGATATGGACTATCGATAATTTACACCTTAGGCTCTGCTTCTAACTTGGGCCCAAATTGTAAAATGGTCTTATCTATTGGCGATTTCGTTCCAATTCACATTCCAAGTAATATTCGGCATGCTAATTACATTGCCTGTTGCCAAATTGAATTATCTCTTATAGTTTCCGAGATATGGACTATCGATAATTTACACCTTAGGCTCTGCTTCTAACTTGGGCCCAAATTGTAAAATGGTCTTATCTATTGGCGATTTCGTTCCAATTCACATTCCAAGTAATATTCGGCATGCTAATTACATTGCCGGTTGCCAAATTGCATTATCTCTTATAGTTTCCGAGATATGGACTATCGATAATTTACACCTTAGGCTCTGCTTCTAACTTGGGCCCAAATTGTAAAATGGTCTTACCTATTGGCGATTTCGTTCCAATTCACATTCCAAGTAATATTCGGCATGCTAATTACATTGCCGGTTGCCAAATTGCATTATCTCTTATAGTTTCCGAGATATGGACTATCGATAATTTACACCTTAGGCTCTGCTTCTAACTTGGGCCCAAATTGTAAAATGGTCTTATCTATTGGCGATTTCGTTCCAATTCACATTCCAATTAATATTCGGCATGCTAATTACATTGCCGGTTGCCAAATTGCATTATCTCTTATAGTTTCCGAGATATGGACTATCGATAATTTACACCTTAGGCTCTGCTTCTAACTTGGGCCCAAATTGTAAAATGGTCTTATCTATTGGCGATTTCGTTCCAATTCACATTCCAAGTAATATTCGGCATGCTAATTACATTGCCGTTTGCCAAATTGCATTATCTCTTATAGTTTCCGAGATATGGACTATCGATAATTTACACCTTAGGCTCTGCTTCTAACTTGGGCCCAAATTGTAAAATGGTCTTATCTATTGGCGATTTCGTTCCAATTCACATTCCAAGTAATATTCGGCATGCTAATTACATTGCCGGTTGCCAAATTGCATTATATCTTATAGTTTCCGAGATATGTACTATCGATAATTTACACCTTAGGCTCTGCTTTTAACTTGGGCCCAAATTGTAAAATGGTCTTATCTATTGGCGATTTCGTTCCAATTCACATTCCAAGTAATATTCGGCATGCTAATTACATTGCCGGTTGCCAAATTGCATTATCTCTTATAGTTTCCGAGATATGGACTATCGGTAATTTACACCTTAGGCTCTGCTTCTAACTTGGGCCCAAATTATAAAATGGTCTTATCTATTGGCGATTTCGTTCCAATTCACATTCCAAGTAATATTCGGCATGCTAATTACATTGCCGGTTTCCAAATTGCATTATATCTTATAGTTTCCGAGATATGGACTATCGATAATTTACACCTTAGGCTCTGTTTCTAACTTGGGCCCAAATTGTAAAATGGTCTTATCTATTGGCGATTTCGTTCCAATTCACATTCCAAGTAATATTCGGCATGCTAATTACATTGCCGGTTGCCAAATTGAATTATCTCTTATAGTTTCCGAGATATGGACTATCGATAATTTACACCTTAGGCTCTGCTTCTAACTTGGGCCCAAATTGTAAAATGGTCTTACCTATTGGCGATTTCGTTCCAATTCACATTCCAAGTAATATTCGGCATGCTAATTACATTGCCGGTTGCCAAATTGCATTATCTCTTATAGTTTCCGAGATATGGACTATCGATAATTTACACCTTAGGCTCTGCTTCTAACTTGGGCCCAAATTGTAAAATGGTCTTATCTATTGGCGATTTCGTTCCAATTCACATTCCAAGTAATATTCGGCATGCTAATTACATTGCCGGTTGCCAAATTGCATTATCTCTTATAGTTTCCGAGATATGGACTATCGATAATTTACACCTTAGGCTCTGCTTCTAACTTGGGCCCAAATTGTAAAATCGTCTTATCTATTGGCGATTTCGTTCCAATTCACATTCCAAGTAATATTCGGCATGCTAATTACATTGCCGGTTGCCAAATTGAATTATCTCTTATAGTTTCCGAGATATGGACTATCGATAATTTACACCTTAGGCTCTGCTTCTAACTTGGGCCCAAATTGTAAAATGGTCTTATCTATTGGCGATTTCGTTCCAATTAACATTCCAAGTAATATTCGGCATGCTAATTACATTGCCGGTTGCCAAATTGCATTATCTCTTATAGTTTCCGAGATATGGACTATCGATAATTTACACCTTAGTCTCTGCTTCTAACTTGGGCCCAAATTGTAAAATAGTCTTATCTATTGGCGATTTCGTTCCAATTCACATTCCAAGTAATATTCGGCATGCTAATTACATTGCCGGTTACCAAATTGCATTATCTCTTATAGTTTCCGAGATATGGACTATCGATAATTTACACCTTAGGCTCTGCTTCTAACTTGGGCCCAAATTGTAAAATGGTCTTCTCTATTGGCGATTTCGTTCCAATTCACATTCCAAGTAATATTCGGCATGCTAATTACATTGCCGGTTGCCAAATTGCATTACCTCTTATAGTTTCCGAGATATGGACTATCGATAATTTACACCTTAGGCTCTGCTTCTAACTTGGGCCCAAATTGTAAAATGGTCTTATCTATTGGCGATTTCATTCCAATTCACATTCCAAGTAATATTCTGCATGCTAAATACTTTGCCGGTTGCCAAATTGCATTATCTCTTATAGTTTCCGAGATATGGACTATCGATAATTTACACCTTAGGCTCTGCTTCTAACTTGGGCCCAAATTGTAAAATGGTCTTCTCTATTGGCGATTTCGTTCCAATTCACATTCCAAGTAATATTCGGCATGCTAATTACATTGCCGGTTGCCAAATTGCATTATCTCTTATAGTTTCCGAGATATGGACTATCAATAATTTACACCTTAGGCTCTGCTTCTAACTTGGGCCCAAATTGTAAAATGGTCTTACCTATTGGCGATTTCGTTCCAATTAACATTCCAAGTAATATTCGGCATGCTAATTACATTGCCGGTTGCCAAATTGCATTATCTCTTATAGTTTCCGAGATATGGACTATCGATAATTTACACCTTAGGCTCTGCTTCTAACTTGGGCCCAAATTGTAAAATGGTCTTCTCTATTGGCGATTTCGTTCCAATTCACAGTCCAAGTAATATTCGGCATGCTAATTACATTGCCGGTTGCCAAATTGCATTACCTCTTATAGTTTCCGAGATATGGACTATCGATAATTTACACCTTAGGCTCTGCTTCTAACTTGGGCCCAAATTGTAAAATGGTCTTATCTATTGGCGATTTCGTTCCAATTCACATTCCAAGTAATATTCTGCATGCTAATTACTTTGCCGGTTGCCAAATTGCATTATCTCTTATAGTTTCCGAGATATGGACTATCGATAATTTACACCTTAGGCTCTGCTTCTAACTTGGGCCCAAATTGTAAAATGGTCTTCTCTATTGGCGATTTCGTTCCAATTCACATTCCAAGTAATATTCGGCATGCTAATTACATTGCCGGTTGCCAAATTGCATTATCTCTTATAGTTTCCGAGATATGGACTATCAATAATTTACACCTTAGGCTCTGCTTCTAACTTGGGCCCAAATTGTAAAATGGTCTTCTCTATTGGCGATTTCGTTCCAATTCACATTCCAAGTAATATTCGGCATGCTAATTACATTGCCGGTTGCCAAATTGCATTATCTCTTATAGTTTCCGAGATATGGACTATCAATAATTTACACCTTAGGCTCTGCTTCTAACTTGGGCCCAAATTGTAAAATGGTCTTATCTATTGATGATTTCGTTCCAATTCACATTCCAAGTAATATTCGGCATGCTAATTACATTGCCTGTTGCCAAATTGAATTATCTCTTATAGTTTCCGAGATATGGACTATCGATAATTTACACCTTAGGCTCTGCTTCTAACTTGGGCCCAAATTGTAAAATGGTCTTACCTATTGGCGATTTCGTTCCAATTAACATTCCAAGTAATATTCGGCATGCTAATTACATTGCCGGTTGCCAAATTGCATTATCTCTTATAGTTTCCGAGATATGGACTATCGATAATTTACACCTTAGGCTCTGCTTCTAACTTGGGCCCAAATTGTAAAATGGTCTTCTCTATTGGCGATTTCGTTCCAATTCACAGTCCAAGTAATATTCGGCATGCTAATTACATTGCCGGTTGCCAAATTGCATTACCTCTTATAGTTTCCGAGATATGGACTATCGATAATTTACACCTTAGGCTCTGCTTCTAACTTGGGCCCAAATTGTAAAATGGTCTTATCTATTGGCGATTTCGTTCCAATTCACATTCCAAGTAATATTCTGCATGCTAATTACTTTGCCGGTTGCCAAATTGCATTATCTCTTATAGTTTCCGAGATATGGACTATCGATAATTTACACCTTAGGCTCTGCTTCTAACTTGGGCCCAAATTGTAAAATGGTCTTCTCTATTGGCGATTTCGTTCCAATTCACATTCCAAGTAATATTCGGCATGCTAATTACATTGCCGGTTGCCAAATTGCATTATCTCTTATAGTTTCCGAGATATGGACTATCAATAATTTACACCTTAGGCTCTGCTTCTAACTTGGGCCCAAATTGTAAAATGGTCTTATCTATTGATGATTTCGTTCCAATTCACATTCCAAGTAATATTCGGCATGCTAATTACATTGCCTGTTGCCAAATTGAATTATCTCTTATAGTTTCCGAGATATGGACTATCGATAATTTACACCTTAGGCTCTGCTTCTAACTTGGGCCCAAATTGTAAAATGGTCTTATCTATTGGCGATTTCGTTCCAATTCACATTCCAAGTAATATTCTGCATGCTAATTACTTTGCCGGTTGCCAAATTGCATTATCTCTTATAGTTTCCGAGATATGGACTATCGATAATTTACACCTTAGGCTCTGCTTCTAACTTGGGCCCAAATTGTAAAATGGTCTTCTCTATTGGCGATTTCGTTCCAATTCACATTCCAAGTAATATTCGGCATGCTAATTACATTGCCGGTTGCCAAATTGCATTACCTCTTATAGTTTCCGAGATATGGACTATCGATAATTTACACCTTAGGCTCTGCTTCTAACTTGGGCCCAAATTGTAAAATGGTCTTATCTATTGGCGATTTCATTCCAATTCACATTCCAAGTAATATTCTGCATGCTAATTACTTTGCCGGTTGCCAAATTGCATTATCTCTTATAGTTTCCGAGATATGGACTATCGATAATTTACACCTTAGGCTCTGCTTCTAACTTGGGCCCAAATTGTAAAATGGTCTTCTCTATTGGCGATTTCGTTCCAATTCACATTCCAAGTAATATTCGGCATGCTAATTACATTGCCGGTTGCCAAATTGCATTATCTCTTATAGTTTCCGAGATATGGACTATCAATAATTTACACCTTAGGCTCTGCTTCTAACTTGGGCCCAAATTGTAAAATGGTCTTACCTATTGGCGATTTCGTTCCAATTAACATTCCAAGTAATATTCGGCATGCTAATTACATTGCCGGTTGCCAAATTGCATTATCTCTTATAGTTTCCGAGATATGGACTATCGATAATTTACACCTTAGGCTCTGCTTCTAACTTGGGCCCAAATTGTAAAATGGTCTTCTCTATTGGCGATTTCGTTCCAATTCACAGTCCAAGTAATATTCGGCATGCTAATTACATTGCCGGTTGCCAAATTGCATTACCTCTTATAGTTTCCGAGATATGGACTATCGATAATTTACACCTTAGGCTCTGCTTCTAACTTGGGCCCAAATTGTAAAATGGTCTTATCTATTGGCGATTTCGTTCCAATTCACATTCCAAGTAATATTCTGCATGCTAATTACTTTGCCGGTTGCCAAATTGCATTATCTCTTATAGTTTCCGAGATATGGACTATCGATAATTTACACCTTAGGCTCTGCTTCTAACTTGGGCCCAAATTGTAAAATGGTCTTCTCTATTGGCGATTTCGTTCCAATTCACATTCCAAGTAATATTCGGCATGCTAATTACATTGCCGGTTGCCAAATTGCATTATCTCTTATAGTTTCCGAGATATGGACTATCAATAATTTACACCTTAGGCTCTGCTTCTAACTTGGGCCCAAATTGTAAAATGGTCTTCTCTATTGGCGATTTCGTTCCAATTCACATTCCAAGTAATATTCGGCATGCTAATTACATTGCCGGTTGCCAAATTGCATTATCTCTTATAGTTTCCGAGATATGGACTATCAATAATTTACACCTTAGGCTCTGCTTCTAACTTGGGCCCAAATTGTAAAATGGTCTTATCTATTGATGATTTCGTTCCAATTCACATTCCAAGTAATATTCGGCATGCTAATTACATTGCCTGTTGCCAAATTGAATTATCTCTTATAGTTTCCGAGATATGGACTATCGATAATTTACACCTTAGGCTCTGCTTCTAACTTGGGCCCAAATTGTAAAATGGTCTTACCTATTGGCGATTTCGTTCCAATTAACATTCCAAGTAATATTCGGCATGCTAATTACATTGCCGGTTGCCAAATTGCATTATCTCTTATAGTTTCCGAGATATGGACTATCGATAATTTACACCTTAGGCTCTGCTTCTAACTTGGGCCCAAATTGTAAAATGGTCTTCTCTATTGGCGATTTCGTTCCAATTCACAGTCCAAGTAATATTCGGCATGCTAATTACATTGCCGGTTGCCAAATTGCATTACCTCTTATAGTTTCCGAGATATGGACTATCGATAATTTACACCTTAGGCTCTGCTTCTAACTTGGGCCCAAATTGTAAAATGGTCTTATCTATTGGCGATTTCGTTCCAATTCACATTCCAAGTAATATTCTGCATGCTAATTACTTTGCCGGTTGCCAAATTGCATTATCTCTTATAGTTTCCGAGATATGGACTATCGATAATTTACACCTTAGGCTCTGCTTCTAACTTGGGCCCAAATTGTAAAATGGTCTTCTCTATTGGCGATTTCGTTCCAATTCACATTCCAAGTAATATTCGGCATGCTAATTACATTGCCGGTTGCCAAATTGCATTATCTCTTATAGTTTCCGAGATATGGACTATCAATAATTTACACCTTAGGCTCTGCTTCTAACTTGGGCCCAAATTGTAAAATGGTCTTATCTATTGATGATTTCGTTCCAATTCACATTCCAAGTAATATTCGGCATGCTAATTACATTGCCTGTTGCCAAATTGAATTATCTCTTATAGTTTCCGAGATATGGACTATCGATAATTTACACCTTAGGCTCTGCTTCTAACTTGGGCCCAAATTGTAAAATGGTCTTACCTATTGGCGATTTCGTTCCAATTCACATTGCAAGTAATATTAGGCATGCTAATTACATTGCCGGTTGCCAAATTGCATTATCTCTTATAGTTTCCGAGATATGGACTATCGATAATTTACACCTTAGGCTCTGCTTCTAACTTGGGCCCAAATTGTAAAATGGTCTTATCTATTGGCGATTTCGTTCCAATTCACATTCCAAGTAATATTCGGCATGCTGATTACATTGCCGTTTGCCAAATTGCATTATCTCTTATAGTTTCCGAGATATGGACTATCGATAATTTACACCTTAGGCTCTGCTTCTAACTTGGGCCCAAATTGTAAAATGGTCTTATCTATTGGCGATTTCGTTCCAATTCACATTCCAAGTAATATTCGGCATGCTAATTACATTGCCGGTTGCCAAATTGCATTATATCTTATAGTTTCCGAGATATGGACTATCGATAATTGACACCTTAGGCTCTGCTTCTAACTTGGGCCCAAATTGTAAAATGGTCTTATCTATTGGCGATTTCGTTCCAATTCACATTCCAAGTAATATTCGGCATGCTAATTACATTGCCGGTTGCCAAATTGAATTATCTCTTATAGTTTCCGAGATATGGACTATCGATAATTTACACCTTAGGCTCGGCTTCTAATTTGGGCCCAAATTGTAAAATGGTCTTACCTATTGGCGATTTCGTTCCAATTCACATTCCAAGTAATATTCGGCATGCTAATTACATTGCCGGTTGCCAAATTGCATTATCTCTTATAGTTTCCGAGATATGGACTATCGATAATTTACACCTTAGGCTCTGCTTCTAACTTGGGCCCAAATTGTAAAATGGTCTTATCTATTGACGATTTCTTTCCAATTCACATTCCAAGTAATATTCGGCATGCTAATTACATTGCCGGTTGCCAAATTGCATTATCTCTTATAGTTTCCGAGATATGGACTATCGATAATTTACACCTTAGGCTCTGCTTCTAACTTGGGCCCAAATTGTAAAATCGTCTTATCTATTGGCGATTTCGTTCCAATTCACATTCCAAGTAATATTCGGCATGCTAATTACATTGCCGGTTGCCAAATTGCATTATCTCTTATAGTTTCCGAGATATGGACTATCGGTAATTTACACCTTAGGCTCTGCTTCTAACTTGGGCCCAAATTATAAAATGGTCTTATCTATTGGCGATTTCGTTCCAATTCACATTCCAAGTAATATCCGGCATGCTAATTACATTGACGGTTGCCAAATTGAATTATCTCTTATAGTTTCCGAGATATGGACTATCGATAATTTACACCTTAGGCTCTGCTTCTAACTTGGGCCCAAATTGTAAAATGGTCTTACCTATTGGCGATCTCGTTCCAATTCACATTCCAAGTAATATTCGGCATGCTAATTACATTGCCGGTTGCCAAATTGCATTATCTCTTATAGTTTCCGAGATATGGACTATCGATAATTTACACCTTAGGCTCTGCTTCTAACTTGGGCCCAAATTGTAAAATGGTCTTATCTATTGGCGATTTCGTTCCAATTCACATTCCAAGTATTTTTCGGCATGCTAATTACATTGCCGGTTGCCAAATTGCATTATCTCTTATAGTTTCCGAGATATGGACTATCGATAATTTACATCTTAGGCTCTGCTTCTAACTTGGGCCCAAATTGTAAAATCGTCTTATCTATTGGCGATTTCGTTCCAATTCACATTCCAAGTAATATTCGGCATGCTAATTACATTGCCGGTTGCCAAATTGCATTATCTCTTATAGTTTCCGAGATATGGACTATCGATAATTTACACCTTAGGCTCTGCTTCTAACTTGGGCCCAAATTGTAAAATGGTCTTACCTATTGGCGATTTCGTTCCAATTCACATTGCAAGTAATATTAGGCATGCTAATTACATTGCCGGTTGCCAAATTGCATTAGCTCTTATAGTTTCCGAGATATGGACTATCGATAATTTACACCTTAGGCTCTGCTTCTAACTTGGGCCCAAATTGTAAAATGGTCTTATCTATTGGCGATTTCGTTCCAATTCACATTCCAAGTAATATTCGGCATGCTAATTACATTGCCGGTTGCCAAATTGCATTATCTCTTATAGTTTCCGAGATATGGACTATCGATAATTTACATCTTAGGCTCTGCTTCTAACTTGGGCCCAAATTGTAAAATGGTCTTATCTATTGGCGATTTCGTTCCAATTCACATTCCAAGTAATATTCGGCATGCTAATTACATTGCCGGTTGCCAAATTGCATTATCTCTTATAGTTTCCGAGATATGGACTATCGATAATTTACACCTTAGGCTTTGCTTCTAACTTGGGCCCAAATTGTAAAATGGTCTTATCTATTGGCGATTTCGTCCCAATTCACATTCCAAGTGATATTCGGCATGCTAATTACATTGCCGGTTGCGAAATTGCATTATCTCTTATAGTTTCCGAGATATGGACTATCGATAATTTACACCTTAGGCTCTGCTTCCAACTTGGGCCCAAATTGTAAAATGGTCTTATCTATTGGCGATTTCGTTCCAATTCACATTCCAAGTAATATTCGGCATGTTAATTACATTGCCGGTTGCCAAATTGCATTATCTCTTATAGTTTCCGAGATATGGACTATCGATAATTTACACCTTAGGCTCTGCTTCTAACTTGGGCCCAAATTGTAAAATGGTCTTATCTATTGGCGATTTCGTTCCAATTCACATTCCAAGTAATATTCGGCATGCTGATTACATTGCCGTTTGCCAAATTGCATTATCTCTTATAGTTTCCGAGATATGGACTATCGATAATTTACACCTTAGGCTCTGCTTCTAACTTGGGCCCAAATTGTAAAATGGTCTTATCTATTGGCGATTTCGTTCCAATTCACATTCCAAGTAATATTCGGCATGCTAATTACATTGCCGGTTGCCAAATTGCATTATCTCTTATAGTTTCCGAGATATGGACTATCGATAATTTACACCTTAGGCTCTGCTTCTAACTTGGGCCCAAATTGTAAAATGGTCTTATCTATTGGCGATTTCGTTCCAATTCTCATTCCAAGTGATATTCGGCATGCTAATTACATTGCCGGTTGCCAAATTGCATTATCTCTTATAGTTTCCGAGATATGCACTATCAATAATTTACACCTTAGGCTCTGCTTCTAACTTGGGCCCAAATTGTAAAATGGTCTTATCTATTGGCGATTTCGTTCCAATTCACATTCCAAGTAATATTCGGCATGCTAATTACATTGCCGGTTGCCAAATTGCATTATCTCTTATAGTTTCCGAGATATGGACTATCGATAATTTACACCTTAGGCTCTGCTTCTAACTTGGGCCCAAATTGTAAAATGGTCTTATCTATTGGCGATTTCGTTCCAATTCAAATTCCAAGTAATATTCGGCATGCTAATTACATTGCCGGTTGCCAAATTGCATTATCTCTTATAGTTTCCGAGATATGGACTATCGATAATTTACACCTTAGGCTCTGCTTCTAACTTGGGCCCAAATTGTAAAATGGTCTTCTCTATTGGCGATTTCGTTCCAATTCACATTCCAAGTAATATTCGGCATGCTAATTACATTGCCGGTTGCCAAATTGCATTATCTCTTATAGTTTCCGAGATATGGACTATCAATAATTTACACCTTAGGCTCTGCTTCTAACTTGGGCCCAAATTGTAAAATGGTCTTATCTATTGGCGATTTCGTTCCAATTCACATTCCAAGTAATATTCGGCATGCTAATTACATTGCCGGTTGCCAAATTGCATTATCTCTTATAGTTTCCGAGATATGGACTATCGATAATTTACACCTTAGGCTCTGCTTCTAACTTGGGCCCAAATTGTAAAATGGTCTTATCTATTAGCGATTTCGTTCCAATTCACATTCCAAGTAATATTCGGCATGCTAATTACATTGCCGGTTGCCAAATTGCATTATCTCTTATAGTTTCCGAGATATGGACTATCGATAATTTACACCTTAGGCTCTGCTTCTAACTTGGGCCCAAATTGTAAAATGGTCTTATCTATTGGCGATTTCGTTCCAATTCACATTCCAAGTATTATTCGGCATGCTAATTACATTGCCGGTTGCCAAATTGCATTATCTCTTATAGTTTCCGAGATATGGACTATCGATAATTTACATCTTAGGCTCTGCTTCTAACTTGGGCCCAAATTGTAAAATCGTCTTATCTATTGGCGATTTCGTTCCAATTCACATTCCAAGTAATATTCGGCATGTTAATTACATTGCCGGTTGCCAAATTGCATTATCTCTTATAGTTTCCGAGATATGGACTATCGATAATTTACACCTTAGGCTCTGCTTCTAACTTGGGCCCAAATTGTAAAATGGTCTTATCTATTGGCGATTTCGTTCCAATTCACATTCCAAGTAATATCCGGCATGCTAATTACTTTGCCGGTTGCCAAATTGAATTATCTCTTATAGTTTCCGAGATATGGACTATCGATAATTTACACCTTAGGCTCTGCTTCTAACTTGGGCCCAAATTGTAAAATGGTCTTATCTATTGGCGATTTCGTTCCAATTCACATTCCAAGTAATATTCAACATGCTAATTACATTGCCGGTTGCCAAATTGCATTATCTCTTATAGTTTCCGAGATATGGACTATCGATAATTTACATCTTAGGCTCTGCTTCTAACTTGGGCCCAAATTGTAAAATGGTCTTATCTATTGGCGATTTCGTTCCAATTCACATTCCAAGTAATATTCGGCATGCTAATTACATTGCCGGTTGCCAAATTGCATTATCTCTTATAGTTTCCGAGATATGGACTATCGATAATTTACACCTTAGGCTCTGCTTCTAACTTGGGCCCAAATTGTAAAATGGTCTTATCTATTGGCGATTTCGTTCCAATTCACATTCCAAGTAATATTCGGCATGCTAATTACATTGCCGGTTGCCAAATTGCATTATCTCTTATAGTTTCCGAGATATGGACTATCGATAATTTACACCTTAGGCTCTGCTTCTAACTTGATCCCAAATTGTAAAATGGTCTTATCTATTGGCGATTTCGTTCCAATTCTCATTCCAAGTGATATTCGGCATGCTAATTACATTGCCGGTTGCCAAATTGCATTATCTCTTATAGTTTCCGAGATATGGACTATCGATAATTTACACCTTAGGCTCTGCTTCTAACTTGGGCCCAAATTGTAAAATGGTCTTATCTATTGGCGATTTCGTTCCAATTCACACTCCAAGTAATATTCGGCATGCTAATTACATTGCCGGTTGCGAAATTGCATTATCTCTTATAGTTTCCGAGATATGCACTATCAATAATTTACACCTTAAGCTCTGCTTCTAACTTGGGCCCAAATTGTAAAATGGTCTTATCTATTGGCGATTTCGTTCCAATTCACATTCCGAGTAATATTCGGCATGCTAATTACATTGCCGGTTGCCAAATTGCATTATCTAATATAGTTTCCGAGATATGGACTATCGATAATTTACACCTTAGGCTCTGCTTCTTACTTGGGCCCAAATTGTAAAATGGTCTTATCTATTGGCGATTTCGTTCCAATTCACATTCCAAGTAATATTCGGCATGCTAATTACATTGCCGGTTGCCAAATTGCATTATCTCTTATAGTTTCCGAGATATGGACTATCGATAATTTACACCTTAGGCTCTGCTTCTAACTTGGGCCCAAATTGTAAAATGGTCTTCTCTATTGGCGATTTCGTTCCAATTCACATTCCAAGTAATATTCGGCATGCTAATTACATTGCCGGTTGCCAAATTGCATTATCTCTTATAGTTTCCGAGATATGGACTATCAATAATTTACACCTTAGGCTCTGCTTCTAACTTGGGCCCAAATTGTAAAATGGTCTTATCTATTGGCGATTTCGTTCCAATTCACATTCCAAGTAATATTCGGCATGCTAATTACATTGCCGGTTGCCAAATTGCATTATCTCTTATAGTTTCCGAGATATGGACTATCGATAATTTACACCTTAGGCTCTGCTTCTAACTTGGGCCCAAATTGTAAAATGGTCTTCTCTATTGGCGATTTCGTTCCAATTCACATTCCAAGTAATATTCGGCATGCTAATTACATTGCCGGTTGCCAAATTGCATTATCTCTTATAGTTTCCGAGATATGGACTATCAATAATTTACACCTTAGGCTCTGCTTCTAACTTGGGCCCAAATTGTAAAATGGTCTTATCTATTGGCGATTTCGTTCCAATTCACATTCCAAGTAATATTCGGCATGCTAATTACATTGCCGGTTGCCAAATTGCATTATCTCTTATAGTTTCCGAGATATGGACTATCGATAATTTACACCTTAGGCTCTGCTTCTAACTTGGGCCCAAATTGTAAAATGGTCTTATCTATTAGCGATTTCGTTCCAATTCACATTCCAAGTAATATTCGGCATGCTAATTACATTGCCGGTTGCCAAATTGCATTATCTCTTATAGTTTCCGAGATATGGACTATCGATAATTTACACCTTAGGCTCTGCTTCTAACTTGGGCCCAAATTGTAAAATGGTCTTATCTATTGGCGATTTCGTTCCAATTCACATTCCAAGTATTATTCGGCATGCTAATTACATTGCCGGTTGCCAAATTGCATTATCTCTTATAGTTTCCGAGATATGGACTATCGATAATTTACATCTTAGGCTCTGCTTCTAACTTGGGCCCAAATTGTAAAATCGTCTTATCTATTGGCGATTTCGTTCCAATTCACATTCCAAGTAATATTCGGCATGTTAATTACATTGCCGGTTGCCAAATTGCATTATCTCTTATAGTTTCCGAGATATGGACTATCGATAATTTACACCTTAGGCTCTGCTTCTAACTTGGGCCCAAATTGTAAAATGGTCTTATCTATTGGCGATTTCGTTCCAATTCACATTCCAAGTAATATCCGGCATGCTAATTACTTTGCCGGTTGCCAAATTGAATTATCTCTTATAGTTTCCGAGATATGGACTATCGATAATTTACACCTTAGGCTCTGCTTCTAACTTGGGCCCAAATTGTAAAATGGTCTTATCTATTGGCGATTTCGTTCCAATTCACATTCCAAGTAATATTCAACATGCTAATTACATTGCCGGTTGCCAAATTGCATTATCTCTTATAGTTTCCGAGATATGGACTATCGATAATTTACATCTTAGGCTCTGCTTCTAACTTGGGCCCAAATTGTAAAATGGTCTTATCTATTGGCGATTTCGTTCCAATTCACATTCCAAGTAATATTCGGCATGCTAATTACATTGCCGGTTGCCAAATTGCATTATCTCTTATAGTTTCCGAGATATGGACTATCGATAATTTACACCTTAGGCTCTGCTTCTAACTTGGGCCCAAATTGTAAAATGGTCTTATCTATTGGCGATTTCGTTCCAATTCACATTCCAAGTAATATTCGGCATGCTAATTACATTGCCGGTTGCCAAATTGCATTATCTCTTATAGTTTCCGAGATATGGACTATCGATAATTTACACCTTAGGCTCTGCTTCTAACTTGATCCCAAATTGTAAAATGGTCTTATCTATTGGCGATTTCGTTCCAATTCTCATTCCAAGTGATATTCGGCATGCTAATTACATTGCCGGTTGCCAAATTGCATTATCTCTTATAGTTTCCGAGATATGGACTATCGATAATTTACACCTTAGGCTCTGCTTCTAACTTGGGCCCAAATTGTAAAATGGTCTTATCTATTGGCGATTTCGTTCCAATTCACACTCCAAGTAATATTCGGCATGCTAATTACATTGCCGGTTGCGAAATTGCATTATCTCTTATAGTTTCCGAGATATGCACTATCAATAATTTACACCTTAAGCTCTGCTTCTAACTTGGGCCCAAATTGTAAAATGGTCTTATCTATTGGCGATTTCGTTCCAATTCACATTCCGAGTAATATTCGGCATGCTAATTACATTGCCGGTTGCCAAATTGCATTATCTAATATAGTTTCCGAGATATGGACTATCGATAATTTACACCTTAGGCTCTGCTTCTTACTTGGGCCCAAATTGTAAAATGGTCTTATCTATTGGCGATTTCGTTCCAATTCACATTCCAAGTAATATTCGGCATGCTAATTACATTGCCGGTTGCCAAATTGCATTATCTCTTATAGTTTCCGAGATATGGACTATCGATAATTTACACCTTAGGCTCTGCTTCTAACTTGGTCCCAAATTGTAAAATGGTCTTATCTATTGGCGATTTCGTTCCAATTCACATTCCAAGTAATATTCGGCATGCTAATTACATTTCCGGTTGCCAAATTGCATTATCTCTCATAGTTTCCGAGATATGGACTATCGATAATTTACACCTTAGGCTCTGCTTCTAACTTGGGCCCAAATTGTAAAATGGTCTTATCTATTGGCGATTACGTTCCAATTCACATTCCAAGTAATATTCGGCATGCTAATTACATTGCCGGTTGCCAAATTGCATTATCTCTTATAGTTTCCGAGATATGGACTATCGATAATTTACACCTTAGGCTCTGCTTCTAACTTGGGCCCAAATTGTAAAATGGCCTTATCTATTGGCGATTTCGTTCCAATTCACATTCCAAGTAATATTCGGCATGCTAATTACATTGCCGGTTGCCAAATTGCATTATCTCTTATAGTTTCCGAGATATGGACTATCGATAATTTACACCTTAGGCTCTGCTTCTAACTCGGGCCCAAATTGTAAAATGGTCTTATCTATTGGCGATTTCGTTCCAATTCACACTCCAAGTAATATTCGGCATGCTAATTACATTGCCGGTTGCCAAATTGCATTATCTCTTATAGTTTCCGAGATATGGACTATCGATAATTTACACCTTAGGCTCTGCTTCTAACTTGGGCCCAAATTGTAAAATGGTCTTATCTATTGGCGATTTCGTTCCAATTCACATTCCAAGTAATATTCGGCATGCTAATTACTTTGCCGGTTGCCAAATTGCATTATCTCTTATAGTTTCCGAGATATGGACTATCGATAATTTACACCTTAGGCTCTGCTTCTAACTTGGGCCCAAATTGTAAAATGGTCTTTTCTATTGGCGATTTCGTTCCAATTCACATTCCAAGTAATATTCGGCATGCTAATTACATTGCCGGTTGCCAAATTGCATTATCTCTTATAGATTCCGAGATATGGACTATCAATAATTTACACCTTAGGCTCTGCTTCTAACTTGGGCCCAAATTGTAAAATGGTCTTATCTATTGGCGATTTCGTTCCAATTCACATTCCAAGTAATATTCGGCATGCTAATTACATTGCCGGTTGCCAAATTGCATTATCTCTTATAGTTTCCGAGATATGGACTATCGATAATTTACACCTTAGGCTCTGCTTCTAACTTGGGCCCAAATTGTAAAATGGTCTTTTCTATTGGCGATTTCGTTCCAATTCACATTCCAAGTAATATTCGGCATGCTAATTACTTTGCCGGTTGCCAAATTGCATTATCTCTTATAGTTTCCGAGATATGGACTATCGATAATTTACACCTTAGGCTCTGCTTCTAAGTTGGGCCCAAATTGTAAAATGGTCTTTTCTATTGGCGATTTCGTTCCAATTCACATTCCAAGTAATATTCGGCATGCTAATTACATTGCCTGTTGCCAAATTGAATTATCTCTTATAGTTTCCGAGATATGGACTATCGATAATTTACACCTTAGGCTCTGCTTCTAACTTGGGCCCAAATTGTAAAATGGTCTTACCTATTGGCGATTTCGTTCCAATTCACATTCCAAGTAATATTCGGCATGCTAATTACATTGCCGGTTGCCAAATTGCATTATCTCTTATAGTTTCCGAGATATGGACTATCGATAATTTACACCTTAGGCTCTGCTTCTAACTTGGGCCCAAATTGTAAAATGGTCTTATCTATTGGCGATTTCGTTCCAATTCACATTCCAATTAATATTCGGCATGCTAATTACATTGCCGGTTGCCAAATTGCATTATCTCTTATAGTTTCCGAGATATGGACTATCGATAATTTACACCTTAGGCTCTGCTTCTAACTTGGGCCCAAATTGTAAAATGGTCTTATCTATTGGCGATTTCGTTCCAATTCACATTCCAAGTAATATTCGGCATGCTAATTACATTGCCGTTTGCCAAATTGCATTATCTCTTATAGTTTCCGAGATATGGACTATCGATAATTTACACCTTAGGCTCTGCTTCTAACTTGGGCCCAAATTGTAAAATGGTCTTATCTATTGGCGATTTCGTTCCAATTCACATTCCAAGTAATATTCGGCATGCTAATTACTTTGCCGGTTGCCAAATTGCATTATATCTTATAGTTTCCGAGATATGGACTATCGATAATTTACACCTTAGGCTCTGCTTCTAACTTGGGCCCAAATTGTAAAATGGTCTTATCTATTGGCGATTTCGTTCCAATTCACATTCCAAGTAATATTCGGCATGCTAATTACATTGCCGGTTGCCAAATTGAATTATCTCTTATAGTTTCCGAGATATGGACTATCGATAATTTACACCTTAGGCTCTGCTTCTAACTTGGGCCCAAATTGTAAAATGGTCTTACCTATTGGCGATTTCGTTCCAATTCACATTCCAAGTAATATTCGGCATGCTAATTACAGTGCCGGTTGCCAAATTGCATTATCTCTTATAGTTTCCGAGATATGGACTATCGATAATTTACACCTTAGGCTCTGCTTCTAACTTGGGCCCAAATTGTAAAATGGTCTTATCTATTGGCGATTTCGTTCCAATTCACATTCCAAGTAATATTCGGCATGCTAATTACATTGCCGGTTGCCAAATTGCATTATCTCTTATAGTTTCCGAGATATGGACTATCGATAATTTACACCTTAGGCTCTGTTTCTAACTTGGGCCCAAATTGTAAAATGGTCTTATCTATTGGCGATTTCGTTCCAATTCACATTCCAAGTAATATTCGGCATGCTAATTACATTGCCGGTTGCCAAATTGAATTATCTCTTATAGTTTCCGAGATATGGACTATCGATAATTTACACCTTAGGCTCTGCTTCTAACTTGGGCCCAAATTGTAAAATGGTCTTACCTATTGGCGATTTCGTTCCAATTCACATTCCAAGTAATATTCGGCATGCTAATTACATTGCCGGTTGCCAAATTGCATTATCTCTTATAGTTTCCGAGATATGGACTATCGATAATTTACACCTTAGGCTCTGCTTCTAACTTGGGCCCAAATTGTAAAATGGTCTTATCTATTGGCGATTTCGTTCCAATTCACATTCCAAGTAATATTCGTCATGCTAATTACATTGCCGGTTGCCAAATTGCATTATCTCTTATATTTTCCGAGATATGGACTATCGATAATTTACACCTTAGGCTCTGCTTCTAACTTGGTCCCAAATTGTAAAATGGTCTTATCTATTGGCGATTTCGTTCCAATTCACATTCCAAGTAATATTCGGCATGCTAATTACATTGCCGGTTGCCAAATTGCATTATCTCTTATAGTTTCCGAGATATGGACTATCGATAATTTACACCTTAGTCTCTGCTTCTAACTTGGGCCCAAATTGTAAAATGGTCTTATCTATTGGCGATTTCGTTCCAATTCACATTCCAAGTAATATTCGGCATGCTAATTACATTGCCGGTTACCAAATTGCATTATCTCTTATAGTTTCCGAGATATGGACTATCAATAATTTACACCTTAGGCTCTGCTTCTAACTTGGGCCCAAATTGTAAAATGGTCTTATCTATTGGCGATTTCGTTCCAATTCACATTCCAAGTAATATTCGGCATGCTAATTACATTGCCGGTTGCCAAATTGCATTATCTCTTATAGTTTCCGAGATATGGACTATCGATAATTTACACCTTAGGCTCTGCTTCTAACTTGGGCCCAAATTGTAAAATGGTCTTATCTATTGGCGATTTCGTTCCAATTCACATTCCAAGTAATATTCGGCATGCTAATTACATTGCCGGTTGCCAAATTGCATTATCTCTTATAGTTTCCGAGATATGGACTATCAATAATTTACACCTTAGGCTCTGCTTCTAACTTGGGCCCAAATTGTAAAATGGTCTTATCTATTGGCGATTTCGTTCCAATTCACATTCCAAGTAATATTCGGCAAGCTAATTACATTGCCGGTTGCCAAATTGCATTATCTCTTATAGTTTCCGAGATATGGACTATCGATAATTTACACCTTAGGCTCTGCTTCTAACTTGGGCCCAAATTGTAAAATGGTCTTATCTATTGGCGATTTCGTTCCAATTCACATTCCAAGTAATATTCGGCATGCTAATTACATTGCCGGTTGCCAAATTGCATTATCTCTTATAGTTTCCGAGATATGGACTATCGATAATTTACACCTTAGTCTCTGCTTCTAACTTGGGCCCAAATTGTAAAATGGTCTTATCTATTGGCGATTTCGTTCCAATTCACATTCCAAGTAATATTTGGCATGCTAATTACATTGCCGGTTGCCAAATTGCATTATCTCTTATAGTTTCCGAGATATGGACTATCGATAATTTACACCTTAGGCTCTGCTTCTAACTTGGGCCCAAATTGTAAAATGGTCTTCTCTATTGGCGATTTCGTTCCAATTCACATTCCAAGTAATATTCGGCATGCTAATTACATTGCCGGTTGCCAAATTGCATTACCTCTTATAGTTTCCGAGATATGGACTATCGATAATTTACACCTTAGGCTCTGCTTTTAACTTGGGCCCAAATTGTAAAATGGTCTTATCTATTGGCGATTTCGTTCCAATTCACATTCCAAGTAATATTCGGCATGCTAATTACTTTGCCGGTTGCCAAATTGCATTATCTCTTATAGTTTCCGAGATATGGACTATCGATAATTTACACCTTAGGCTCTGCTTCTAACTTGGGCCCAAATTGTAAAATGGTCTTATCTATTGGCGATTTCGTTCCAATTCACATTCCAAGTAATATTCGGCATGCTAATTACATTGCCGGTTGCCAAATTGCATTATCTCTTATAGTTTCCGAGATATGGACTATCGATAATTTACACCTTAGGCTCTGCTTCTAACTTGGGCCCAAATTGTAAAATGGTCTTATCTATTGGCGATTTCGTTCCAATTCACATTTCAATTAATATTCGGCATGCTAATTACATTGCCGGTTGCCAAATTGCATTATCTCTTATAGTTTCCGAGATATGGACTATCGATAATTTACACCTTAGGCTCTGCTTCTAACTTGGGCCCAAATTGTAAAATGGTCTTATCTATTGGCGATTTCGTTCCAATTCACATTCCAAGTAATATTCGGCATGCTAATTACATTGCCGTTTGCCAAATTGCATTATCTCTTATAGTTTCCGAGATATGGACTATCGATAATTTACACCTTAGGCTCTGCTTCTAACTTGGGCCCAAATTGTAAAATGGTCTTATCTATTGGCGATTTCGTTCCAATTCACATTCCAAGTAATATTCGGCATGCTAATTACATTGCCGGTTGCCAAATTGCATTATATCTTATAGTTTCCGAGATATGTACTATCGATAATTTACACCTTAGGCTCTGCTTCTAACTTGGGCCCAAATTGTAAAATGGTCTTATCTATTGGCGATTTCGTTCCAATTCACATTATAAGTAATATTCGGCATGCTAATTACATTGCCGGTTGCCAAATTGAATTATCTCTTATAGTTTCCGAGATATGGACTATCGATAATTTACACTTTAGGCTCTGCTTCTAACTTGGGCCCAAATTGTAAAATGGTCTTACCTATTGGCGATTTCGTTCCAATTCACATTCCAAGTAATATTCGGCATGCTAATTACATTGCCGGTTGCCAAATTGCATTATCTCTTATAGTTTCCGAGATATGGACTATCGATAATTTACACCTTAGGCTCTGCTTCTAACTTGGGCCCAAATTGTAAAATCGTCTTATCTATTGGCGAATTCGTTCCAATTCACATTCCAAGTAATATTCGGCATGCTAATTACATTGCCGGTTGCCAAATTGCATTATCTCTTATAGTTTCCGAGATATGGACTATCGGTAATTTACACCTTAGGCTCTGCTTCTAACTTGGGCCCAAATTATAAAATGGTCTTATCTATTGGCGATTTCGTTCCAATTCACATTCCAAGTAATATTCGGCATGCTAATTACATTGCCGGTTGCCAAATTGCATTATATCTTATAGTTTCCGAGATATGGACTATCGATAATTTACACCTTAGGCTCTGTTTCTAACTTGGGCCCAAATTGTAAAATGGTCTTATCTATTGGCGATTTCGTTCCAATTCACATTCCAAGTAATATTCGGCATGCTAATTACATTGCCGGTTGCCAAATTGAATTATCTCTTATAGTTTCCGAGATATGGACTATCGATAATTTACACCTTAGGCTCTGCTTCTAACTTGGGCCCAAATTGTAAAATGGTCTTACCTATTGGCGATTTCGTTCCAATTCACATTCCAAGTAATATTCGGCATGCTAATTACATTGCCGGTTGCCAAATTGCTTTATCTCTTATAGTTTCCGAGATATGGACTATCGATAATTTACACCTTAGGCTCTGCTTCTAACTTGGGCCCAAATTGTAAAATGGTCTTATCTATTGGCGATTTCGTTCCAATTCACATTCCAAGTAATATTCGGCATGCTAATTACATTGCCGGTTGCCCAATTGCATTATCTCTTATAGTTTCCGAGATATGGACTATCGATAATTTACACCTTAGGCTCTGCTTCTAACTTGGGCCCAAATTGTAAAATCGTCTTATCTATTGGCGATTTCGTTCCAATTCACATTCCAAGTAATATTCGGCATGCTAATTACATTGCCGGTTGCCAAATTGAATTATCTCTTATAGTTTCCGAGATATGGACTATCGATAATTTACACCTTAGGCTCTGCTTCTAACTTGGGCCCAAATTGTAAAATGGTCTTATCTACTGGCGATTTCGTTCCAATTCACATTCCAAGTAATATTCGGCATGCTAATTACATTGCCGGTTACCAAATTGCATTATCTCTTATAGTTTCCGAGATATGGACTATCGATAATTTACACCTTAGGCTCTGCTTCTAACTTGGGCCCAAATTGTAAAATGGTCTTCTCTATTGGCGATTTCGTTCCAATTCACATTCCAAGTAATATTCGGCATGCTAATTACATTGCCGGTTGCCAAATTGCATTACCTCTTATAGTTTCCGAGATATGGACTATCGATAATTTACACCTTAGGCTCTGCTTCTAACTTGGGCCCAAATTGTAAAATGGTCTTATCTATTGGCGATTTCGTTCCAATTCACATTCCAAGTAATATTCTGCATGCTAATTACTTTGCCGGTTGCCAAATTGCATTATCTCTTATAGTTTCCGAGATATGGACTATCGATAATTTACACCTTAGGCTCTGCTTCTAACTTGGGCCCAAATTGTAAAATGGTCTTCTCTATTGGCGATTTCGTTCCAATTCACATTCCAAGTAATATTCGGCATGCTAATTACATTGCCGGTTGCCAAATTGCATTATCTCTTATAGTTTCCGAGATATGGACTATCAATAATTTACACCTTAGGCTATGCTTCTAACTTGGGCCCAAATTGTAAAATGGTCTTATCTATTGATGATTTCGTTCCAATTCACATTCCAAGTAATATTCGGCATGCTAATTACATTGCCTGTTGCCAAATTGAATTATCTCTTATAGTTTCCGAGATATGGACTATCGATAATTTACACCTTAGGCTCTGCTTCTAACTTGGGCCCAAATTGTAAAATGGTCTTACCTATTGGCGATTTCGTTCCAATTCACATTGCAAGTAATATTAGGCATGCTAATTACATTGCCGGTTGCCAAATTGCATTATCTCTTATAGTTTCCGAGATATGGACTATCGATAATTTACACCTTAGGCTCTGCTTCTAACTTGGGCCCAAATTGTAAAATGGTCTTATCTATTGGCGATTTCGTTCCAATTAACATTCCAAGTAATATTCGGCATGCTAATTACATTGCCGTTTGCCAAATTGCATTATCTCTTATAGTTTCCGAGATATGGACTATCGATAATTTACACCTTAGGCTCTGCTTCTAACTTGGGCCCAAATTGTAAAATGGTCTTATCTATTGGCGATTTCGTTCCAATTCACATTCCAAGTAATATTCGGCATGCTAATTACATTGCCTGTTGCCAAATTGCATTATATCTTATAGTTTCCGAGATATGGACTATCGATAATTTACACCTTAGGCTCTGCTTCTAACTTGGGCCCAAATTGTAAAATGGTCTTATCTATTGGCGATTTCGTTCCAATTCACATTCCAAGTAATATTCGGCATGCTAATTACATTGCCGGTTGCCAAATTGAATTATCTCTTATAGTTTCCGAGATATGGACTATCGATAATTTACACCTTAGGCTCGGCTTCTAACTTGGGCCCAAATTGTAAAATGGTCTTACCTATTGGCGATTTCGTTCCAATTCACATTCCAAGTAATATTCGGCATGCTAATTACATTGCCGGTTGCCAAATTGCATTATCTCTTATAGTTTCCGAGATATGGACTATCGATAATTTACACCTTAGGCTCTGCTTCTAACTTGGGCCCAAATTGTAAAATGGTCTTATCTATTGACGATTTCTTTCCAATTCACATTCCAAGTAATATTCGGCATGCTAATTACATTGCCGGTTGCCAAATTGCATTATCTCTTATAGTTTCCGAGATATGGACTATCGATAATTTACACCTTAGGCTCTGCTTCTAACTTGGGCCCAAATTGTAAAATCGTCTTATCTATTGGCGATTTCGTTCCAATTCACATTCCAAGTAATATTCGGCATGCTAATTACATTGCCGGTTGCCAAATTGCATTATCTCTTATAGTTTCCGAGATATGGACTATCGGTAATTTACACCTTAGGCTCTGCTTCTAACTTGGGCCCAAATTATAAAATGGTCTTATCTATTGGCGATTTCGTTCCAATTCACATTCCAAGTAATATCCGGCATGCTAATTACATTGACGGTTGCCAAATTGAATTATCTCTTATAGTTTCCGAGATATGGACTATCGATAATTTACACCTTAGGCTCTGCTTCTAACTTGGGCCCAAATTGTAAAATGGTCTTACCTATTGGCGATCTCGTTCCAATTCACATTCCAAGTAATATTCGGCATGCTAATTACATTGCCGGTTGCCAAATTGCATTATCTCTTATAGTTTCCGAGATATGGACTATCGATAATTTACACCTTAGGCTCTGCTTCTAACTTGGGCCCAAATTGTAAAATGGTCTTATCTATTGGCGATTTCGTTCCAATTCACATTCCAAGTATTTTTCGGCATGCTAATTACATTGCCGGTTGCCAAATTGCATTATCTCTTATAGTTTCCGAGATATGGACTATCGCTAATTTACATCTTAGGCTCTGCTTCTAACTTGGGCCCAAATTGTAAAATCGTCTTATCTATTGGCGATTTCGTTCCAATTCACATTCCAAGTAATATTCGGCATGCTAATTACATTGCCGGTTGCCAAATTGCATTATCTCTTATAGTTTCCGAGATATGGACTATCGATAATTTACACCTTAGGCTCTGCTTCTAACTTGGGCCCAAATTGTAAAATGGTCTTACCTATTGGCGATTTCGTTCCAATTCACATTGCAAGTAATATTAGGCATGCTAATTACATTGCCGGTTGCCAAATTGCATTATCTCTTATAGTTTCCGAGATATGGACTATCGATAATTTACACCTTAGGCTCTGCTTCTAACTTGGGCCCAAATTGTAAAATGGTCTTATCTATTGGCGATTTCGTTCCAATTCACATTCCAAGTAATATTCGGCATGCTAATTACATTGCCGGTTGCCAAATTGCATTATCTCTTATAGTTTCCGAGATATGGACTATCGATAATTTACATCTTAGGCTCTGCTTCTAACTTGGGCCCAAATTGTAAAATGGTCTTATCTATTGGCGATTTCGTTCCAATTCACATTCCAAGTAATATTCGGCATGCTAATTACATTGCCGGTTGCCAAATTGCATTATCTCTTATAGTTTCCGAGATATGGACTATCGATAATTTACACCTTAGGCTTTGCTTCTAACTTGGGCCCAAATTGTAAAATGGTCTTATCTATTGGCGATTTCGTCCCAATTCACATTCCAAGTGATATTCGGCATGCTAATTACATTGCCGGTTGCGAAATTGCATTATCTCTTATAGTTTCCGAGATATGGACTATCAATAATTTACACCTTAGGCTCTGCTTCTAACTTGGGCCCAAATTGTAAAATGGTCTTATCTATTGGCGATTTCGTTCCAATTCACATTCCAAGTAATATTCGGCATGCTAATTACATTGCCGGTTGCCAAATTGCATTATCTCTTATAGTTTCCGAGATATGGACTATCGATAATTTACACCTTAGGCTCTGCTTCTAACTTGGGCCCAAATTGTAAAATGGTCTTATCTATTGGCGATTTCGTTCCAATTCACATTCCAAGTAATATTCGGCATGCTAATTACATTGCCGGTTGCCAAATTGCATTATCTCTTATAGTTTCCGAGATATGGACTATCGATAATTTACACCTTAGGCTCTGCTTCTAACTTGGGCCCAAATTGTAAAATGGTCTTATCTATTGGCGATTTCGTTCCAATTCACATTCCAAGTAATATTCCGCATGCTAATTACATTGCCGGTTGCCAAATTGCATTATCTCTTATAGTTTCCGAGATATGGACTATCGATAATTTACACCTTAGGCTCTGCTTCTAACTTGGGCCCAAATTGTAAAATGGTCTTATCTATTGGCGATTTCGTTCCAATTCTCATTCCAAGTGATATTCGGCATGCTAATTACATTGCCGGTTGCCAAATTGCATTATCTCTTATAGTTTCCGAGATATGCACTATCAATAATTTACACCTTAGGCTCTGCTTCTAACTTGGGCCCAAATTGTAAAATGGTCTTATCTATTGGCAATTTCGTTCCAATTCACATTCCAAGTAATATTCGGCATGCTAATTACATTGCCGGTTGCCAAATTGCATTATCTCTTATAGTTTCCGAGATATGGACTATCGATAATTTACACCTTAGGCTCTGCTTCTAACTTGGGCCCAAATTGTAAAATGGTCTTATCTATTGGCGATTTCGTTCCAATTCAAATTCCAAGTAATATTCGGCATGCTAATTACATTGCCGGTTGCCAAATTGCATTATCTCTTATAGTTTCCGAGATATGGACTATCGATAATTTACACCTTAGGCTCTGCTTCTAACTTGGGCCCAAATTGTAAAATGGTCTTATCTATTGGCGATTGCGTTCCAATTCACATTCCAAGTAATATTCGGCATGCTAATTACATTGCCGGTTGCCAAATTGCATTACCTCTTATAGTTTCCGAGATATGGACTATCGATAATTTACACCTTAGGCTTTGCTTCTAACTTGGGCCCAAATTGTAAAATGGTCTTATCTATTGGCGATTTCGTTCCAATTCACATTCCAAGTAATGTTCGGCATGCTAATTACATTGCCGGTTGCCAAATTGCATTATCTCTTATAGTTTCCGAGATATGGACT
Source organism: Rhynchophorus ferrugineus (assembly GCF_030347505.1). Taxonomy (NCBI): domain Eukaryota; kingdom Metazoa; phylum Arthropoda; class Insecta; order Coleoptera; family Curculionidae; genus Rhynchophorus; species Rhynchophorus ferrugineus. The sequence goes on from NW_027472692.1 coordinate 411,551, forward strand.
ATCGATAATTTACACCTTAGGCTCTGCTTCTAACTTGGGCCCAAATTGTAAAATGGTCTTCTCTATTGGCGATTTCGTTCCAATTCACATTCCAAGTAATATTCGGCATGCTAATTACATTGCCGGTTGCCAAATTGCATTATCTCTTATAGTTTCCGAGATATGGACTATCAATAATTTACACCTTAGGCTCTGCTTCTAACTTGGGCCCAAATTGTAAAATGGTCTTATCTATTGGCGATTTCGTTCCAATTCACAATCCAAGTAATATTCGGCATGCTAATTACATTGCCGGTTGCCAAATTGCATTATCTCTTATAGTTTCCGAGATATGGACTATCGATAATTTACACCTTAGGCTCTGCTTCTAACTTGGGCCCAAATTGTAAAATGGTCTTATCTATTGGCGATTTCGTTCCAATTCACATTCCAAGTAATATTCGGCATGCTAATTACATTGCCGGTTGCCAAATTGCATTATCTCTTATAGTTTCCGAGATATGGACTATCGATAATTTACACCTTAGGCTCTGCTTCTAACTTGGGCCCAAATTGTAAAATGGTCTTATCTATTGGCGATTTCGTTCCAATTCACATTCCAAGTATTATTCGGCATGCTAATTACATTGCCGGTTGCCAAATTGCATTATCTCTTATAGTTTCCGAGATATGGACTATCGATAATTTACATCTTAGGCTCTGCTTCTAACTTGGGCCCAAATTGTAAAATCGTCTTATCTATTGGCGATTTCGTTCCAATTCACATTCCAAGTAATATTCGGCATGTTAATTACATTGCCGGTTGCCAAATTGCATTATCTCTTATAGTTTCCGAGATATGGACTATCGATAATTTACACCTTAGGCTCTGCTTCTAACTTGGGCCCAAATTGTAAAATGGTCTTATCTATTGGCGATTTCGTTCCAATTCACATTCCAAGTAATATCCGGCATGCTAATTACTTTGCCGGTTGCCAAATTGAATTATCTCTTATAGTTTCCGAGATATGGACTATCGATAATTTACACCTTAGGCTCTGCTTCTAACTTGGGCCCAAATTGTAAAATGGTCTTATCTATTGGCGATTTCGTTCCAATTCACATTCCAAGTAATATTCAACATGCTAATTACATTGCCGGTTGCCAAATTGCATTATCTCTTATAGTTTCCGAGATATGGACTATCGATAATTTACATCTTAGGCTCTGCTTCTAACTTGGGCCCAAATTGTAAAATGGTCTTATCTATTGGCGATTTCGTTCCAATTCTCATTCCAAGTGATATTCGGCATGCTAATTACATTGCCGGTTGCCAAATTGCATTATCTCTTATAGTTTCCGAGATATGGACTATCGATAATTTACACCTTAGGCTCTGCTTCTAACTTGGGCCCAAATTGTAAAATGGTCTTATCTATTGGCGATTTCGTTCCAATTCTCATTCCAAGTGATATTCGGCATGCTAATTACATTGCCGGTTGCCAAATTGCATTATCTCTTATAGTTTCCGAGATATGGACTATCGATAATTTACACCTTAGGCTCTGCTTCTAACTTGGGCCCAAATTGTAAAATGGTCTTATCTATAGGCGATTTCGTTCCAATTCACACTCCAAGTAATATTCGGCATGCTAATTACATTGCCGGTTGCGAAATTGCATTATCTCTTATAGTTTCCGAGATATGCACTATCAATAATTTACACCTTAAGCTCTGCTTCTAACTTGGGCCCAAATTGTAAAATGGTCTTATCTATTGGCGATTTCGTTCCAATTCACATTCCGAGTAATATTCGGCATGCTAATTACATTGCCGGTTGCCAAATTGCATTATCTCTTATAGTTTCCGAGATATGGACTATCGATAATTTACACCTTAGGCTCTGCTTCTTACTTGGGCCCAAATTGTAAAATGGTCTTATCTATTGACGATTTCTTTCCAATTCACATTCCAAGTAATATTCGGCATGCTAATTACATTGCCGGTTGCCAAATTGCATTATCTCTTATAGTTTCCGAGATATGGACTATCGATAATTTACACCTTAGGCTCTGCTTCTAACTTGGGCCCAAATTGTAAAATCGTCTTATCTATTGGCGATTTCGTTCCAATTCACATTCCAAGTAATATTCGGCATGCTAATTACATTGCCGGTTGCCAAATTGCATTATCTCTTATAGTTTCCGAGATATGGACTATCGGTAATTTACACCTTAGGCTCTGCTTCTAACTTGGGCCCAAATTATAAAATGGTCTTATCTATTGGCGATTTCGTTCCAATTCACATTCCAAGTAATATCCGGCGTGCTAATTACATTGACGGTTGCCAAATTGAATTATCTCTTATAGTTTCCGAGATATGGACTATCGATAATTTACACCTTAGGCTCTGCTTCTAACTTGGGCCCAAATTGTAAAATGGTCTTACCTATTGGCGATCTCGTTCCAATTCACATTCCAAGTAATATTCGGCATGCTAATTACATTGCCGGTTGCCAAATTGCATTATCTCTTATAGTTTCCGAGATATGGACTATCGATAATTTAGACCTTAGGCTCTGCTTCTAACTTGGGCCCAAATTGTAAAATGGTCTTATCTATTGGCGATTTCGTTCCAATTCACATTCCAAGTATTTTTCGGCATGCTAATTACATTGCCGGTTGCCAAATTGCATTATCTCTTATAGTTTCCGAGATATGGACTATCGATAATTTACATCTTAGGCTCTGCTTCTAACTTGGGCCCAAATTGTAAAATCGTCTTATCTATTGGCGATTTCGTTCCAATTCACATTCCAAGTAATATTCGGCATGCTAATTACATTGCCGGTTGCCAAATTGCATTATCTCTTATAGTTTCCGAGATATGGACTATCGATAATTTACACCTTAGGCTCTGCTTCTAACTTGGGCCCAAATTGTAAAATGGTCTTACCTATTGGCGATTTCGTTCCAATTCACATTGCAAGTAGTATTAGGCATGCTAATTACATTGCCGGTTGCCAAATTGCATTATCTCTTATAGTTTCCGAGATATGGACTATCGATAATTTACACCTTAGGCTCTGCTTCTAACTTGGGCCCAAATTGTAAAATGGTCTTATCTATTGGCGATTTCGTTCCAATTCACATTCCAAGTAATATTCGGCATGCTAATTACATTGCCGGTTGCCAAATTGCATTATCTCTTATAGTTTCCGAGATATGGACTATCGATAATTTACATCTTAGGCTCTGCTTCTAACTTGGGCCCAAATTGTAAAATGGTCTTATCTATTGGCGATTTCGTTCCAATTCACATTCCAAGTAATATTCGGCATGCTAATTACATTGCCGGTTGCCAAATTGCATTATCTCTTATAGTTTCCGAGATATGGACTATCGATAATTTACACCTTAGGCTTTGCTTCTAACTTGGGCCCAAATTGTAAAATGGTCTTATCTATTGGCGATTTCGTCCCAATTCACATTCCAAGTGATATTCGGCATGCTAATTACATTGCCGGTTGCGAAATTGCATTATCTCTTATAGTTTCCGAGATATGGACTATCAATAATTTACACCTTAGGCTCTGCTTCTAACTTGGGCCCAAATTGTAAAATGGTCTTATCTATTGGCGATTTCGTTCCAATTCACATTCCAAGTAATATTCGGCATGCTAATTACATTGCCGGTTGCCAAATTGCATTATCTCTTATAGTTTCCGAGATATGGACTATCGATAATTTACACCTTAGGCTCTGCTTCTAACTTGGGCCCAAATTGTAAAATGGTCTTATCTATTGGCGATTTCGTTCCAATTCACATTTCAAGTAATATTCGGCATGCTAATTACATTGCCGGTTGCCAAATTGCATTATCTCTTATAGTTTCCGAGATATGGACTATCGATAATTTACACCTTAGGCTCTGCTTCTAACTTGGGCCCAAATTGTAAAATGGTCTTATCTATTGGCGATTTCGTCCCAATTCACATTCCAAGTGATATTCGGCATGCTAATTACATTGCCGGTTGCCAAATTGCATTATCTCTTATAGTTTCCGAGATATGGACTATCGATAATTTACACCTTAGGCTCTGCTTCTAACTTGGGCCCAAATTATAAAATGGTCTTATCTATTGGCGATTTCGTTCCAATTCACATTCCAAGTAATATCCGGCATGCTAATTACATTGACGGTTGCCAAATTGAATTATCTCTTATAGTTTCCGAGATATGGACTATCGATAATTTACACCTTAGGCTCTGCTTCTAACTTGGGCCCAAATTGTAAAATGGTCTTACCTATTGGCGATCTCGTTCCAATTCACATTCCAAGTAATATTCGGCATGCTAATTACATTGCCGGTTGCCAAATTGCATTATCTCTTATAGTTTCCGAGATATGGACTATCGATAATTTAGACCTTAGGCTCTGCTTCTAACTTGGGCCCAAATTGTAAAATGGTCTTATCTATTGGCGATTTCGTTCCAATTCACAATCCAAGTATTTTTCGGCATGCTAATTACATTGCCGGTTGCCAAATTGCATTATCTCTTATAGTTTCCGAGATATGGACTATCGATAATTTACATCTTAGGCTCTGCTTCTAACTTGGGCCCAAATTGTAAAATCGTCTTATCTATTGGCGATTTCGTTCCAATTCACATTCCAAGTAATATTCGGCATGCTAATTACATTGCCGGTAGCCAAATTGCATTATCTCTTATAGTTTCCGAGATATGGACTATCGATAATTTACACCTTAGGCTCTGCTTCTAACTTGGGCCCAAATTGTAAAATGGTCTTACCTATTGGCGATTTCGTTCCAATTCACATTGCAAGTAATATTAGGCATGCTAATTACATTGCCGGTTGCCAAATTGCATTATCTCTTATAGTTTCCGAGATATGGACTATCGATAATTTACACCTTAGGCTCTGCTTCTAACTTGGGCCCAAATTGTAAAATGGTCTTATCTATTGGCGATTTCGTTCCAATTCACATTCCAAGTAATATTCGGCATGCTAATTACATTGCCGGTTGCCAAATTGCATTATCTCTTATAGTTTCCGAGATATGGACTATCGATAATTTACATCTTAGGCTCTGCTTCTAACTTGGGCCCAAATTGTAAAATGGTCTTATCTATTGGCGATTTCGTTCCAATTCACATTCCAAGTAATATTCGGCATGCTAATTACATTGCCGGTTGCCAAATTGCATTATCTCTTATAGTTTCCGAGATATGGACTATCGATAATTTACACCTTAGGCTTTGCTTCTAACTTGGGCCCAAATTGTAAAATGGTCTTATCTATTGGCGATTTCGTCCCAATTCACATTCCAAGTGATATTCGGCATGCTAATTACATTGCCGGTTGCGAAATTGCATTATCTCTTATAGTTTCCGAGATATGGACTATCAATAATTTACACCTTAGGCTCTGCTTCTAACTTGGGCCCAAATTGTAAAATGGTCTTATCTATTGGCGATTTCGTTCCAATTCACATTCCAAGTAATATTCGGCATGCTAATTACATTGCCGGTTGCCAAATTGCATTATCTCTTATAGTTTCCGAGATATGGACTATCGATAATTTACACCTTAGGCTCTGCTTCTAACTTGGGCCCAAATTGTAAAATGGTCTTATCTATTGGCGATTTCGTTCCAATTCACATTCCAAGTAATATTCGGCATGCTAATTACATTGCCGGTTGCCAAATTGCATTATCTCTTATAGTTTCCGAGATATGGACTATCGATAATTTACACCTTAGGCTCTGCTTCTAACTTGGGCCCAAATTGTAAAATGGTCTTATCTATTGGCGATTTCGTTCCAATTCACATTCCAAGTAATATTCGGCATGCTAATTACATTGCCGGTTGCCAAATTGCATTATCTCTTATAGTTTCCGAGATATGGACTATCGATAATTTACACCTTAGGCTCTGCTTCTAACTTGGGCCCAAATTGTAAAATGGTCTTATCTATTGGCGATTTCGTTCCAATTCTCATTCCAAGTGATATTCGGCATGCTAATTACATTGCCGGTTGCCAAATTGCATTATCTCTTATAGTTTCCGAGATATGCACTATCAATAATTTACACCTTAGGCTCTGCTTCTAACTTGGGCCCAAATTGTAAAATGGTCTTATCTATTGGCGATTTCGTTCCAATTCACATTCCAAGTAATATTCGGCATGCTAATTACATTGCCGGTTGCCAAATTGCATTATCTCTTATAGTTTCCGAGATATGGACTATCGATAATTTACACCTTAGGCTCTGCTTCTAACTTGGGCCCAAATTGTAAAATGGTCTTATCTATTGGCGATTTCGTTCCAATTCAAATTCCAAGTAATATTCGGCATGCTAATTACATTGCCGGTTGCCAAATTGCATTATCTCTTATAGTTTCCGAGATATGGACTATCGATAATTTACACCTTAGGCTCTGCTTCTAACTTGGGCCCAAATTGTAAAATGGTCTTATCTATTGGCGATTTCGTTCCAATTCAAATTCCAAGTAATATTCGGCATGCTAATTACATTGCCGGTTGCCAAATTGCATTATCTCTTATAGTTTCCGAGATATGGACTATCGATAATTTACACCTTAGGCTCTGCTTCTAACTTGGGCCCAAATTGTAAAATGGTCTTCTCTATTGGCGATTTCGTTCCAATTCACATTCCAAGTAATATTCGGCATGCTAATTACATTGCCGGTTGCCAAATTGCATTATCTCTTATAGTTTCCGAGATATGGACTATCGATAATTTACACCTTAGGCTCTGCTTCTAACTTGGGCCCAAATTGTAAAATGGTCTTATCTATTGGCGATCTCGTTCCAATTCACATTCCAAGTAATATTCGGCATGCTAATTACATTGCCGGTTGCCAAATTGCATTATCTCTTATAGTTTCCGAGATATGGACTATCGATAATTTAGACCTTAGGCTCTGCTTCTAACTTGGGCCCAAATTGTAAAATGGTCTTATCTATTGGCGATTTCGTTCCAATTCACATTCCAAGTATTTTTCGGCATGCTAATTACATTGCCGGTTGCCAAATTGCATTATCTCTTATAGTTTCCGAGATATGGACTATCGATAATTTACATCTTAGGCTCTGCTTCTAACTTGGGCCCAAATTGTAAAATCGTCTTATCTATTGGCGATTTCGTTCCAATTCACATTCCAAGTAATATTCGGCATGCTAATTACATTGCCGGTTGCCAAATTGCATTATCTCTTATAGTTTCCGAGATATGGACTATCGATAATTTACACCTTAGGCTCTGCTTCTAACTTGGGCCCAAATTGTAAAATGGTCTTACCTATTGGCGATTTCGTTCCAATTCACATTGCAAGTAATATTAGGCATGCTAATTACATTGCCGGTTGCCAAATTGCATTATCTCTTATAGTTTCCGAGATATGGACTATCGATAATTTACACCTTAGGCTCTGCTTCTAACTTGGGCCCAAATTGTAAAATGGTCTTATCTATTGGCGATTTCGTTCCAATTCACATTCCAAGTAATATTCGGCATGTTAATTACATTGCCGGTTGCCAAATTGCATTATCTCTTATAGTTTCCGAGATATGGACTATCGATAATTTACATCTTAGGCTCTGCTTCTAACTTGGGCCCAAATTGTAAAATGGTCTTATCTATTGGCGATTTCGTTCCAATTCACATTCCAAGTAATATTCGGCATGCTAATTACATTGCCGGTTGCCAAATTGCATTATCTCTTATAGTTTCCGAGATATGGACTATCGATAATTTACACCTTAGGCTTTGCTTCTAACTTGGGCCCAAATTGTAAAATGGTCTTATCTATTGGCGATTTCGTCCCAATTCACATTCCAAGTGATATTCGGCATGCTAATTACATTGCCGGTTGCGAAATTGCATTATCTCTTATAGTTTCCGAGATATGGACTATCAATAATTTACACCTTAGGCTCTGCTTCTAACTTGGGCCCAAATTGTAAAATGGTCTTATCTATTGGCGATTTCGTTCCAATTCACATTCCAAGTAATATTCGGCATGCTAATTACATTGCCGGTTGCCAAATTGCATTATCTCTTATAGTTTCCGAGATATGGACTATCGATAATTTACACCTTAGGCTCTGCTTCTAACTTGGGCCCAAATTGTAAAATGGTCTTATCTATTGGCGATTTCGTTCCAATTCACATTCCAAGTAATATTCGGCATGCTAATTACATTGCCGGTTGCCAAATTGCATTATCTCTTATAGTTTCCGAGATATGGACTATCGATAATTTTCACCTTAGGCTCTGCTTCTAACTTGGGCCCAAATTGTAAAATGGTCTTATCTATTGGCGATTTCGTTCCAATTCACATTCCAAGTAATATTCGGCATGCTAATTACATTGCCGGTTGCCAAATTGCATTATCTCTTATAGTTTCCGAGATATGGACTATCGATAATTTACACCTTAGGCTCTGCTTCTAACTTGGGCCCAAATTGTAAAATGGTCTTATCTATTGGCGATTTCGTTCCAATTCTCATTCCAAGTGATATTCGGCATGCTAATTACATTGCCGGTTGCCAAATTGCATTATCTCTTATAGTTTCCGAGATATGCACTATCAATAATTTACACCTTAGGCTCTGCTTCTAACTTGGGCCCAAATTGTAAAATGGTCTTATCTATTGGCGATTTCGTTCCAATTCACATTCCAAGTAATATTCGGCATGCTAATTACATTGCCGGTTGCCAAATTGCATTATCTCTTATAGTTTCCGAGATATGGACTATCGATAATTTACACCTTAGGCTCTGCTTCTAACTTGGGCCCAAATTGTAAAATGGTCTTATCTATTGGCGATTTCGTTCCAATTCAAATTCCAAGTAATATTCGGCATGCTAATTACATTGCCGGTTGCCAAATTGCATTATCTCTTATAGTTTCCGAGATATGGACTATCGATAATTTACACCTTAGGCTCTGCTTCTAACTTGGGCCCAAATTGTAAAATGGTCTTCTCTATTGGCGATTTCGTTCCAATTCACATTCCAAGTAATATTCGGCATGCTAATTACATTGCCGGTTGCCAAATTGCATTATCTCTTATAGTTTCCGAGATATGGACTATCAATAATTTACACCTTAGGCTCTGCTTCTAACTTGGGCCCAAATTGTAAAATGGTCTTATCTATTGGCGATTTCGTTCCAATTCACATTCCAAGTAATATTCGGCATGCTAATTACATTGCCGGTTGCCAAATTGCATTATCTCTTATAGTTTCCGAGATATGGACTATCGATAATTTACACCTTAGGCTCTGCTTCTAACTTGGGCCCAAATTGTAAAATGGTCTTATCTATTGGCGATTTCGTTCCAATTCACATTCCAAGTAATATTCGGCATGCTAATTACATTGCCGGTTGCCAAATTGCATTATCTCTTATAGTTTCCGAGATATGGACTATCGATAATTTACACCTTAGGCTCTGCTTCTAACTTGGGCCCAAATTGTAAAATGGTCTTATCTATTGGCGATTTCGTTCCAATTCTCATTCCAAGTGATATTCGGCATGCTAATTACATTGCCGGTTGCCAAATTGCATTATCTCTTATAGTTTCCGAGATATGCACTATCAATAATTTACACCTTAGGCTCTGCTTCTAACTTGGGCCCAAATTGTAAAATGGTCTTATCTATTGGCGATTTCGTTCCAATTCACATTCCAAGTAATATTCGGCATGCTAATTACATTGCCGGTTGCCAAATTGCATTATCTCTTATAGTTTCCGAGATATGGACTATCGATAATTTACACCTTAGGCTCTGCTTCTAACTTGGGCCCAAATTGTAAAATGGTCTTATCTATTGGCGATTTCGTTCCAATTCAAATTCCAAGTAATATTCGGCATGCTAATTACATTGCCGGTTGCCAAATTGCATTATCTCTTATAGTTTCCGAGATATGGACTATCGATAATTTACACCTTAGGCTCTGCTTCTAACTTGGGCCCAAATTGTAAAATGGTCTTCTCTATTGGCGATTTCGTTCCAATTCACATTCCAAGTAATATTCGGCATGCTAATTACATTGCCGGTTGCCAAATTGCATTATCTCTTATAGTTTCCGAGATATGGACTATCAATAATTTACACCTTAGGCTCTGCTTCTAACTTGGGCCCAAATTGTAAAATGGTCTTATCTATTGGCGATTTCGTTCCAATTCACATTCCAAGTAATATTCGGCATGCTAATTACATTGCCGGTTGCCAAATTGCATTATCTCTTATAGTTTCCGAGATATGGACTATCGATAATTTACACCTTAGGCTCTGCTTCTAACTTGGGCCCAAATTGTAAAATGGTCTTATCTATTGGCGATTTCGTTCCAATTCACATTCCAAGTAATATTCGGCATGCTAATTACATTGCCGGTTGCCAAATTGCATTATCTCTTATAGTTTCCGAGATATGGACTATCGATAATTTACACCTTAGGCTCTGCTTCTAACTTGGGCCCAAATTGTAAAATGGTCTTATCTATTGGCGATTTCGTTCCAATTCACATTCCAAGTATTATTCGGCATGCTAATTACATTGCCGGTTGCCAAATTGCATTATCTCTTATAGTTTCCGAGATATGGACTATCGATAATTTACATCTTAGGCTCTGCTTCTAACTTGGGCCCAAATTGTAAAATCGTCTTATCTATTGGCGATTTCGATCCAATTCACATTCCAAGTAATATTCGGCATGTTAATTACATTGCCGGTTGCCAAATTGCATTATCTCTTATAGTTTCCGAGATATGGACTATCGATAATTTACACCTTAGGCTCTGCTTCTAACTTGGGCCCAAATTGTAAAATGGTCTTATCTATTGGCGATTTCGTTCCAATTCACATTCCAAGTAATATCCGGCATGCTAATTACTTTGCCGGTTGCCAAATTGAATTATCTCTTATAGTTTCCGAGATATGGACTATCGATAATTTACACCTTAGGCTCTGCTTCTAACTTGGGCCCAAATTGTAAAATGGTCTTATCTATTGGCGATTTCGTTCCAATTCACATTCCAAGTAATATTCAACATGCTAATTACATTGCCGGTTGCCAAATTGCATTATCTCTTATAGTTTCCGAGATATGGACTATCGATAATTTACATCTTAGGCTCTGCTTCTAACTTGGGCCCAAATTGTAAAATGGTCTTATCTATTGGCGATTTCGTTCCAATTCACATTCCAAGTACTATTCGGCATGCTAATTACATTGCCGGTTGCCAAATTGCATTATCTCTTATAGTTTCCGAGATATGGACTATCGATAATTTACACCTTAGGCTCTGCTTCTAACTTGGGCCCAAATTGTAAAATGGTCTTATCTATTGGCGATTTCGTTCCAATTCACATTCCAAGTAATATTCGGCATGCTAATTACATTGCCGGTTGCCAAATTGCATTATCTCTTATAGTTTCCGAGATATGGACTATCGATAATTTACACCTTAGGCTCTGCTTCTAACTTGGGCCCAAATTGTAAAATGGTATTATCTATTGGCGATTTCGTTCCAATTCACATTCCAAGTATTTTTCGGCATGCTAATTACATTGCCGGTTGCCAAATTGCATTATCTCTTATAGTTTCCGAGATATGGACTATCGATAATTTACATCTTAGGCTCTGCTTCTAACTTGGGCCCAAATTGTAAAATCGTCTTATCTATTGGCGATTTCGTTCCAATTCACATTCCAAGTAATATTCGGCATGCTAATTACATTGCCGGTTGCCAAATTGCATTATCTCTTATAGTTTCCGAGATATGGACTATCGATAATTTACACCTTAGGCTCTGCTTCTAACTTGGGCCCAAATTGTAAAATGGTCTTACCTATTGGCGATTTCGTTCCAATTCACATTGCAAGTAATATTAGGCATGCTAATTACATTGCCGGTTGCCAAATTGCATTATCTCTTATAGTTTCCGAGATATGGACTATCGATAATTTACACCTTAGGCTCTGCTTCTAACTTGGGCCCAAATTGTAAAATGGTCTTATCTATTGGCGATTTCGTTCCAATTCACATTCCAAGTAATATTCGGCATGCTAATTACATTGCCGGTTGCCAAATTGCATTATCTCTTATAGTTTCCGAGATATGGACTATCGATAATTTACATCTTAGGCTCTGCTTCTAACTTGGGCCCAAATTGTAAAATGGTCTTATCTATTGGCGATTTCGTTCCAATTCACATTCCAAGTAATATTCGGCATGCTAATTACATTGCCGGTTGCCAAATTGCATTATCTCTTATAGTTTCCGAGATATGGACTATCGATAATTTACACCTTAGGCTTTGCTTCTAACTTGGGCCCAAATTGTAAAATGGTCTTATCTATTGGCGATTTCGTCCCAATTCACATTCCAAGTGATATTCGGCATGCTAATTACATTGCCGGTTGCGAAATTGCATTATCTCTTATAGTTTCCGAGATATGGACTATCAATAATTTACACCTTAGGCTCTGCTTCTAACTTGGGCCCAAATTGTAAAATGGTCTTATCTATTGGCGATTTCGTTCCAATTCACATTCCAAGTAATATTCGGCATGCTAATTACATTGCCGGTTGCCAAATTGCATTATCTCTTATAGTTTCCGTGATATGGACTATCGATAATTTACACCTTAGGCTCTGCTTCTAACTTGGGCCCAAATTGTAAAATGGTCTTATCTATTGGCGATTTCGTTCCAATTCACATTCCAAGTATTATTCGGCATGCTAATTACATTGCCGGTTGCCAAATTGCATTATCTCTTATAGTTTCCGAGATATGGACTATCGATAATTTACATCTTAGGCTCTGCTTCTAACTTGGGCCCAAATTGTAAAATCGTCTTATCTATTGGCGATTTCGATCCAATTCACATTCCAAGTAATATTCGGCATGTTAATTACATTGCCGGTTGCCAAATTGCATTATCTCTTATAGTTTCCGAGATATGGACTATCGATAATTTACTCCTTAGGCTCTGCTTCTAACTTGGGCCCAAATTGTAAAATCGTCCTATCTATTGGCGATTTCGTTCCAATTCACATTCCAAGTAATATCCGGCATGCTAATTACTTTGCCGGTTGCCAAATTGAATTATCTCTTATAGTTTCCGAGATATGGACTATCGATAATTTACACCTTAGGCTCTGCTTCTAACTTGGGCCCAAATTGTAAAATGGTCTTATCTATTGGCGATTTCGTTCCAATTCACATTCCAAGTAATATTCAACATGCTAATTACATTGCCGGTTGCCAAATTGCATTATCTCTTATAGTTTCCGAGATATGGACTATCGATAATTTACATCTTAGGCTCTGCTTCTAACTTGGGCCCAAATTGTAAAATGGTCTTATCTATTGGCGATTTCGTTCCAATTCACATTCCAAGTACTATTCGGCATGCTAATTACATTGCCGGTTGCCAAATTGCATTATCTCTTATAGTTTCCGAGATATGGACTATCGATAATTTACACCTTAGGCTCTGCTTCTAACTTGGGCCCAAATTGTAAAATGGTCTTATCTATTGGCGATTTCGTTCCAATTCACATTCCAAGTAATATTCGGCATGCTAATTACATTGCCGGTTGCCAAATTGCATTATCTCTTATAGTTTCCGAGATATGGACTATCGATAATTTACACCTTAGGCTCTGCTTCTAACTTGGGCCCAAATTGTAAAATGGTCTTATCTATTGGCGATTTCGTTCCAATTCACATTCCAAGTATTTTTCGGCATGCTAATTACATTGCCGGTTGCCAAATTGCATTATCTCTTATAGTTTCCGAGATATGGACTATCGATAATTTACATCTTAGGCTCTGCTTCTAACTTGGGCCCAAATTGTAAAATCGTCTTATCTATTGGCGATTTCGTTCCAATTCACATTCCAAGTAATATTCGGCATGCTAATTACATTGCCGGTTGCCAAATTGCATTATCTCTTATAGTTTCCGAGATATGGACTATCGATAATTTACACCTTAGGCTCTGCTTCTAACTTGGGCCCAAATTGTAAAATGGTCTTACCTATTGGCGATTTCGTTCCAATTCACATTGCAAGTAATATTAGGCATGCTAATTACATTGCCGGTTGCCAAATTGCATTATCTCTTATAGTTTCCGAGATATGGACTATCGATAATTTACACCTTAGGCTCTGCTTCTAACTTGGGCCCAAATTGTAAAATGGTCTTATCTATTGGCGATTTCGTTCCAATTCACATTCCAAGTAATATTCGGCATGCTAATTACATTGCCGGTTGCCAAATTGCATTATCTCTTATAGTTTCCGAGATATGGACTATCGATAATTTACATCTTAGGCTCTGCTTCTAACTTGGGCCCAAATTGTAAAATGGTCTTATCTATTGGCGATTTCGTTCCAATTCACATTCCAAGTAATATTCGGCATGCTAATTACATTTCCGGTTGCCAAATTGCATTATCTCTTATAGTTTCCGAGATATGGACTATCGATAATTTACACCTTAGGCTTTGCTTCTAACTTGGGCCCAAATTGTAAAATGGTCTTATCTATTGGCGATTTCGTCCCAATTCACATTCCAAGTGATATTCGGCATGCTAATTACATTGCCGGTTGCGAAATTGCATTATCTCTTATAGTTTCCGAGATATGGACTATCAATAATTTACACCTTAGGCTCTGCTTCTAACTTGGGCCCAAATTGTAAAATGGTCTTATCTATTGGCGATTTCGTTCCAATTCACATTCCAAGTAATATTCGGCATGCTAATTACATTGCCGGTTGCCAAATTGCATTATCTCTTATAGTTTCCGAGATATGGACTATCGATAATTTACACCTTAGGCTCTGCTTCTAACTTGGGCCCAAATTGTAAAATGGTCTTATCTATTGGCGATTTCGTTCCAATTCACATTCCAAGTAATATTCGGCATGCTAATTACATTGCCGGTTGCCAAATTGCATTATCTCTTATAGTTTCCGAGATATGGACTATCGATAATTTACACCTTAGGCTCTGCTTCTAACTTGGGCCCAAATTGTAAAATGGTCTTATCTATTGGCGATTTCGTTCCAATTCACATTCCAAGTAATATTCGGCATGCTAATTACATTGCCGGTTGCCAAATTGCATTATCTCTTATAGTTTCCGAGATATGGACTATCGATAATTTACACCTTAGGCTCTGCTTCTAACTTGGGCCCAAATTGTAAAATGGTCTTATCTATTGGCGATTTCGTTCCAATTCTCATTCCAAGTGATATTCGGCATGCTAATTACATTGCCGGTTGCCAAATTGCATTATCTCTTATAGTTTCCGAGATATGCACTATCAATAATTTACACCTTAGGCTCTGCTTCTAACTTGGGCCCAAATTGTAAAATGGTCTTATCTATTGGCGATTTCGTTCCAATTCACATTCCAAGTAATATTCGGCATGCTAATTACATTGCCGGTTGCCAAATTGCATTATCTCTTATAGTTTCCGAGATATGGACTATCGATAATTTACACCTTAGGCTCTGCTTCTAACTTGGGCCCAAATTGTAAAATGGTCTTATCTATTGGCGATTTCGTTCCAATTCAAATTCCAAGTAATATTCGGCATGCTAATTACATTGCCGGTTGCCAAATTGCATTATCTCTTATAGTTTCCGAGATATGGACTATCGATTATTTACACCTTAGGCTCTGCTTCTAACTTGGGCCCAAATTGTAAAATGGTCTTCTCTATTGGCGATTTCGTTCCAATTCACATTCCAAGTAATATTCGGCATGCTAATTACATTGCCGGTTGCCAAATTGCATTATCTCTTATAGTTTCCGAGATATGGACTATCAATAATTTACACCTTAGGCTCTGCTTCTAACTTGGGCCCAAATTGTAAAATGGTCTTATCTATTGGCGATTTCGTTCCAATTCACATTCCAAGTAATATTCGGCATGCTAATTACATTGCCGGTTGCCAAATTGCATTATCTCTTATAGTTTCCGAGATATGGACTATCGATAATTTACACCTTAGGCTCTGCTTCTAACTTGGGCCCAAATTGTAAAATGGTCTTATCTATTGGCGATTTCGTTCCAATTCACATTCCAAGTAATATTCGGCATGCTAATTACATTGCCGGTTGCCAAATTGCATTATCTCTTATAGTTTCCGAGATATGGACTATCGATAATTTACACCTTAGGCTCTGCTTCTAACTTGGGCCCAAATTGTAAAATGGTCTTATCTATTGGCGATTTCGTTCCAATTCACATTCCAAGTATTATTCGGCATGCTAATTACATTGCCGGTTGCCAAATTGCATTATCTCTTATAGTTTCCGAGATATGGACTATCGATAATTTACATCTTAGGCTCTGCTTCTAACTTGGCCCCAAATTGTAAAATCGTCTTATCTATTGGCGATTTCGTTCCAATTCACATTCCAAGTAATATTCGGCATGTTAATTACATTGCCGGTTGCCAAATTGTATTATCTCTTATAGTTTCCGAGATATGGACTATCGATAATTTACACCTTAGGCTCTGCTTCTAACTTGGGCCCAAATTGTAAAATGGTCTTATCTATTGGCGATTTCGTTCCAATTCACATTCCAAGTAATATCCGGCATGCTAATTACTTTGCCGGTTGCCAAATTGAATTATCTCTTATAGTTTCCGAGATATGGACTATCGATAATTTACACCTTAGGCTCTGCTTCTAACTTGGGCCCAAATTGTAAAATGGTCTTATCTATTGGCGATTTCGTTCCAATTCACATTCCAAGTAATATTCAACATGCTAATTACATTGCCGGTTGCCAAATTGCATTATCTCTTATAGTTTCCGAGATATGGACTATCGATAATTTACATCTTAGGCTCTGCTTCTAACTTGGGCCCAAATTGTAAAATGGTCTTATCTATTGGCGATTTCGTTCCAATTCACATTCCAAGTAATATTCGGCATGCTAATTACATTGCCGGTTGCCAAATTGCATTATCTCTTATAGTTTCCGAGATATGGACTATCGATAATTTACACCTTAGGCTCTGCTTCTAACTTGGGCCCAAATTGTAAAATGGTCTTATCTATTGGCGATTTCGTTCCAATTCACATTCCAAGTAATATTCGGCATGCTAATTACATTGCCGGTTGCCAAATTGCTTTATCTCTTATAGTTTCCGAGATATGGACTATCGATAATTTACACCTTAGGCTCTGCTTCTAACTTGGGCCCAAATTGTAAAATGGTCTTATCTATTGGCGATTTCGTTCCAATTCTCATTCCAAGTGATATTCGGCATGCTAATTACATTGCCGGTTGCCAAATTGCATTATCTCTTATAGTTTCCGAGATATGGACTATCGATAATTTACACCTTAGGCTCTGCTTCTAACTTGGGCCCAAATTGTAAAATGGTCTTATCTATTGGCGATTTCGTTCCAATTCACACTCCAAGTAATATTCGGCATGCTAATTACATTGCCGGTTGCGAAATTGCATTATCTCTTATAGTTTCCGAGATATGCACTATCAATAATTTACACCTTAAGCTCTGCTTCTAACTTGGGCCCAAATTGTAAAATGGTCTTATCTATTGGCGATTTCGTTCCAATTCACATTCCGAGTAATATTCGGCATGCTAATTACATTGCCGGTTGCCAAATTGCATTATCTCTTATAGTTTCCGAGATATGGACTATCGATAATTTACACCTTAGGCTCTGCTTCTTACTTGGGCCCAAATTGTAAAATGGTCTTATCTATTGGCGATTTCGTTCCAATTCACATTCCAAGTAATATTCGGCATGCTAATTACATTGCCGGTTGCCAAATTGCATTATCTCTTATAGTTTCCGAGATATGGACTATCGATAATTTACACCTTAGGCTCTGCTTCTAACTTGGTCCCAAATTGTAAAATGGTCTTATCTATTGGCGATTTCGTTCCATTTCACATTCCAAGTAATATTCGGCATGCTAATTACATTGCCGGTTGCCAAATTGCATTATCTCTCATAGTTTCCGAGATATGGACTATCGATAATTTACACCTTAGGCTCTGCTTCTAACTTGGGCCCAAATTGTAAAATGGTCTTATCTATTGGCGATTTCGTTCCAATTCACATTCCAAGTAATATTCGGCATGCTAATTACATTGCCGGTTGCCAAATTGTATTATCTCTTATAGTTTCCGAGATATGGACTATCGATAATTTACACCTTAGGCTCTGCTTCTAACTTGGGCCCAAATTGTAAAATGGTCTTATCTATTGGCGATTTCGTTCCAATTCACATTCCAAGTAATATTCGGCATGCTAATTACATTGCCGGTTGCCAAATTGCATTATCTCTTATAGTTTCCGAGATATGGACTATCGATAATTTACACCTTAGTCTCTGCTTCTAACTTGGGCCCAAATTGTAAAATGGTCTTATCTATTGGCGATTTCGTTCCAATTCACATTCCAAGTAATATTCGGCATGCTAATTACATTGCCGGTTGCCAAATTGCATTACCTCTTATAGTTTCCGAGATATGGACTATCGATAATTTACACCTTAGGCTTTGCTTCTAACTTGGGCCCAAATTGTAAAATGGTCTTATCTATTGGCGATTTCGTTCCAATTCACATTCCAAGTAATGTTCGGCATGCTAATTACATTGCCGGTTGCCAAATTGCATTATCTCTTATAGTTTCCGAGATATGGACTATCGATAATTTACACCTTAGGCTCTGCTTCTAACTTGGGCCCAAATTGTAAAATGGTCTTCTCTATTGGCGATTTCGTTCCAATTCACATTCCAAGTAATATTCGGCATGCTAATTACATTGCCGGTTGCCAAATTGCATTATCTCTTATAGTTTCCGAGATATGGACTATCAATAATTTACACCTTAGGCTCTGCTTCTAACTTGGGCCCAAATTGTAAAATGGTCTTATCTATTGGCGATTTCGTTCCAATTCACATTCCAAGTAATATTCGGCATGCTAATTACATTGCCGGTTGCCAAATTGCATTATCTCTTATAGTTTCCGAGATATGGACTATCGATAATTTACACCTTAGGCTCTGCTTCTAACTTGGGCCCAAATTGTAAAATGGTCTTATCTATTGGCGATTTCGTTCCAATTCACATTCCAAGTAATATTCGGCATGCTAATTACATTGCCGGTTGCCAAATTGCATTATCTCTTATAGTTTCCGAGATATGGACTATCGATAATTTACACCTTAGGCTCTGCTTCTAACTTGGGCCCAAATTGTAAAATGGTCTTATCTATTGGCGATTTCGTTCCAATTCACATTCCAAGTATTATTCGGCATGCCAATTACATTGCCGGTTGCCAAATTGCATTATCTCTTATAGTTTCCGAGATATGGACTATCGATAATTTACATCTTAGGCTCTGCTTCTAACTTGGGCCCAAATTGTAAAATCGTCTTATCTATTGGCGATTTCGTTCCAATTCACATTCCAAGTAATATTCGGCATGTTAATTACATTGCCGGTTGCCAAATTGCATTATCTCTTATAGTTTCCGAGATATGGACTATCGATAATTTACACCTTAGGCTCTGCTTCTAACTTGGGCCCAAATTGTAAAATGGTCTTATCTATTGGCGATTTCGTTCCAATTCACATTCCAAGTAATATCCGGCATGCTAATTACTTTGCCGGTTGCCAAATTGAATTATCTCTTATAGTTTCCGAGATATGGACTATCGATAATTTACACCTTAGGCTCTGCTTCTAACTTGGGCCCAAATTGTAAAATGGTCTTATCTATTGGCGATTTCGTTCCAATTCACATTCCAAGTAATATTCAACATGCTAATTACATTGCCGGTTGCCAAATTGCATTATCTCTTATAGTTTCCGAGATATGGACTATCGATAATTTACATCTTAGGCTCTGCTTCTAACTTGGGCCCAAATTGTAAAATGGTCTTATCTATTGGCGATTTCGTTCCAATTCTCATTCCAAGTGATATTCGGCATGCTAATTACATTGCCGGTTGCCAAATTGCATTATCTCTTATAGTTTCCGAGATATGGACTATCGATAATTTACACCTTAGGCTCTGCTTCTAACTTGGGCCCAAATTGTAAAATGGTCTTATCTATTGGCGATTTCGTTCCAATTCTCATTCCAAGTGATATTCGGCATGCTAATTACATTGCCGGTTGCCAAATTGCATTATCTCTTATAGTTTCCGAGATATGGACTATCGATAATTTACACCTTAGGCTCTGCTTCTAACTTGGGCCCAAATTGTAAAATGGTCTTATCTATAGGCGATTTCGTTCCAATTCACACTCCAAGTAATATTCGGCATGCTAATTACATTGCCGGTTGCGAAATTGCATTATCTCTTATAGTTTCCGAGATATGCACTATCAATAATTTACACCTTAAGCTCTGCTTCTAACTTGGGCCCAAATTGTAAAATGGTCTTATCTATTGGCGATTTCGTTCCAATTCAAATTCCAAGTAATATTCGGCATGCTAATTACATTGCCGGTTGCCAAATTGCATTATCTCTTATAGTTTCCGAGATATGGACTATCGATAATTTACACCTTAGGCTCTGCTTCTAACTTGGGCCCAAATTGTAAAATGGTCTTATCTATTGGCGATTTCGTTCCAATTCAAATTCCAAGTAATATTCGGCATGCTAATTACATTGCCGGTTGCCAAATTGCATTATCTCTTATAGTTTCCGAGATATGGACTATCGATAATTTACACCTTAGGCTCTGCTTCTAACTTGGGCCCAAATTGTAAAATGGTCTTCTCTATTGGCGATTTCGTTCCAATTCACATTCCAAGTAATATTCGGCATGCTAATTACATTGCCGGTTGCCAAATTGCATTATCTCTTATAGTTTCCGAGATATGGACTATCAATAATTTACACCTTAGGCTCTGCTTCTAACTTGGGCCCAAATTGTAAAATGGTCTTATCTATTGGCGATTTCGTTCCAATTCACATTCCAAGTAATATTCGGCATGCTAATTACATTGCCGGTTGCCAAATTGCATTATCTCTTATAGTTTCCGAGATATGGACTATCGATAATTTACACCTTAGGCTCTGCTTCTAACTTGGGCCCAAATTGTAAAATGGTCTTATCTATTGGCGATTTCGTTCCAATTCACATTCCAAGTAATATTCGGCATGCTAATTACATTGCCGGTTGCCAAATTGCATTATCTCTTATAGTTTCCGAGATATGGACTATCGATAATTTACACCTTAGGCTCTGCTTCTAACTTGGGCCCAAATTGTAAAATGGTCTTATCTATTGGCGATTTCGTTCCAATTCTCATTCCAAGTGATATTCGGCATGCTAATTACATTGCCGGTTGCCAAATTGCATTATCTCTTATAGTTTCCGAGATATGCACTATCAATAATTTACACCTTAGGCTCTGCTTCTAACTTGGGCCCAAATTGTAAAATGGTCTTATCTATTGGCGATTTCGTTCCAATTCACATTCCAAGTAATATTCGGCATGCTAATTACATTGCCGGTTGCCAAATTGCATTATCTCTTATAGTTTCCGAGATATGGACTATCGATAATTTACACCTTAGGCTCTGCTTCTAACTTGGGCCCAAATTGTAAAATGGTCTTATCTATTGGCGATTTAGTTCCAATTCAAATTCCAAGTAATATTCGGCATGCTAATTACATTGCCGGTTGCCAAATTGCATTATCTCTTATAGTTTCCGAGATATGGACTATCGATAATTTACGCCTTAGGCTCTGCTTCTAACTTGGGCCCAAATTGTAAAATGGTCTTCTCTATTGGCGATTTCGTTCCAATTCACATTCCAAGTAATATTCGGCATGCTAATTACATTGCCGGTTGCCAAATTGCATTATCTCTTATAGTTTCCGAGATATGGACTATCAATAATTTACACCTTAGGCTCTGCTTCTAACTTGGGCCCAAATTGTAAAATGGTCTTATCTATTGGCGATTTCGTTCCAATTCACATTCCAAGTAATATTCGGCATGCTAATTACATTGCCGGTTGCCAAATTGCATTATCTCTTATAGTTTCCGAGATATGGACTATCGATAATTTACACCTTAGGCTCTGCTTCTAACTTGGGCCCAAATTGTAAAATGGTCTTATCTATTGGCGATTTCGTTCCAATTCACATTCCAAGTAATATTCGGCATGCTAATTACATTGCCGGTTGCCAAATTGCATTATCTCTTATAGTTTCCGAGATATGGACTATCGATAATTTACACCTTAGGCTCTGCTTCTAACTTGGGCCCAAATTGTAAAATGGTCTTATCTATTGGCGATTTCGTTCCAATTCACATTCCAAGTATTATTCGGCATGCTAATTACATTGCCGGTTGCCAAATTGCATTATCTCTTATAGTTTCCGAGATATGGACTATCGATAATTTACATCTTAGGCTCTGCTTCTAACTTGGGCCCAAATTGTAAAATCGTCTTATCTATTGGCGATTTCGATCCAATTCACATTCCAAGTAATATTCGGCATGTTAATTACATTGCCGGTTGCCAAATTGCATTATCTCTTATAGTTTCCGAGATATGGACTATCGATAATTTACACCTTAGGCTCTGCTTCTAACTTGGGCCCAAATTGTAAAATGGTCTTATCTATTGGCGATTTCGTTCCAATTCACATTCCAAGTAATATCCGGCATGCTAATTACTTTGCCGGTTGCCAAATTGAATTATCTCTTATAGTTTCCGAGATATGGACTATCGATAATTTACACCTTAGGCTCTGCTTCTAACTTGGGCCCAAATTGTAAAATGGTCTTATCTATTGGCGATTTCGTTCCAATTCACATTCCAAGTAATATTCAACATGCTAATTACATTGCCGGTTGCCAAATTGCATTATCTCTTATAGTTTCCGAGATATGGACTATCGATAATTTACATCTTAGGCTCTGCTTCTAACTTGGGCCCAAATTGTAAAATGGTCTTATCTATTGGCGATTTCGTTCCAATTCACATTCCAAGTACTATTCGGCATGCTAATTACATTGCCGGTTGCCAAATTGCATTATCTCTTATAGTTTCCGAGATATGGACTATCGATAATTTACACCTTAGGCTCTGCTTCTAACTTGGGCCCAAATTGTAAAATGGTCTTATCTATTGGCGATTTCGTTCCAATTCACATTCCAAGTAATATTCGGCATGCTAATTACATTGCCGGTTGCCAAATTGCATTATCTCTTATAGTTTCCGAGATATGGACTATCGATAATTTACACCTTAGGCTCTGCTTCTAACTTGGGCCCAAATTGTAAAATGGTCTTATCTATTGGCGATTTCGTTCCAATTCACATTCCAAGTATTTTTCGGCATGCTAATTACATTGCCGGTTGCCAAATTGCATTATCTCTTATAGTTTCCGAGATATGGACTATCGATAATTTACATCTTAGGCTCTGCTTCTAACTTGGGCCCAAATTGTAAAATCGTCTTATCTATTGGCGATTTCGTTCCAATTCACATTCCAAGTAATATTCGGCATGCTAATTACATTGCCGGTTGCCAAATTGCATTATCTCTTATAGTTTCCGAGATATGGACTATCGATAATTTACACCTTAGGCTCTGCTTCTAACTTGGGCCCAAATTGTAAAATGGTCTTATCTATTGGCGATTTCGTTCCAATTCACATTCCAAGTAATATTCGGCATGCTAATTACATTGCCGGTTGCCAAATTGCATTATCTCTTATAGTTTCCGAGATATGGACTATCAATAATTTACACCTTAGGCTCTGCTTCTAACTTGGGCCCAAATTGTAAAATGGTCTTATCTATTGGCGATTTCGTTCCAATTCACATTCCAAGTAATATTCGGCATGCTAATTACATTGCCGGTTGCCAAATTGCATTATCTCTTATAGTTTCCGAGATATGGACTATCGATAATTTACACCTTAGGCTCTGCTTCTAACTTGGGCCCAAATTGTAAAATGGTCTTATCTATTGGCGATTTCGTTCCAATTCACATTCCAAGTAATATTCGGCATGCTAATTACATTGCCGGTTGCCAAATTGCATTATCTCTTATAGTTTCCGAGATATGGACTATCGATAATTTACACCTTAGGCTCTGCTTCTAACTTGGGCCCAAATTGTAAAATGGTCTTATCTATTGGCGATTTCGTTCCAATTCACATTCCAAGTAATATTCGGCATGCTAATTACATTGCCGGTTGCCAAATTGCATTATCTCTTATAGTTTCCGAGATATGGACTATCGATAATTTACATCTTAGGCTCTGCTTCTAACTTGGGCCCAAATTGTAAAATCGTCTTATCTATTGGCGATTTCGTTCCAATTCACATTCCAAGTAATATTCGGCATGCTAATTACATTGCCGGTTGCCAAATTGCATTATCTCTTATAGTTTCCGAGATATGGACTATCGATAATTTACACCTTAGGCTCTGCTTCTAACTTGGGCCCAAATTGTAAAATGGTCTTATCTATTGGCGATTTCGTTCCAATTCACATTCCAAGTAATATTCGGCATGCTAATTACATTGCCGGTTGCCAAATTGCATTATCTCTTATAGTTTCCGAGATATGGACTATCAATAATTTACACCTTAGGCTCTGCTTCTAACTTGGGCCCAAATTGTAAAATGGTCTTATCTATTGGCGATTTCGTTCCAATTCACATTCCAAGTAATATTCGGCATGCTAATTACATTGCCGGTTGCCAAATTGCATTATCTCTTATAGTTTCCGAGATATGGACTATCGATAATTTACACCTTAGGCTCTGCTTCTAACTTGGGCCCAAATTGTAAAATGGTCTTATCTATTGGCGATTTCGTTCCAATTCACATTCCAAGTAATATTCGGCATGCTAATTACATTGCCGGTTGCCAAATTGCATTATCTCTTATAGTTTCCGAGATATGGACTATCGATAATTTACACCTTAGGCTCTGCTTCTAACTTGGGCCCAAATTGTAAAATGGTCTTATCTATTGGCGATTTCGTTCCAATTCACATTCCAAGTAATATTCGGCATGCTAATTACATTGCCGGTTGCCAAATTGCATTATCTCTTATAGTTTCCGAGATATGGACTATCGATAATTTACACCTTAGGCTCTGCTTCTAACTTGGGCCCAAATTGTAAAATGGTCTTATCTATTGGCGATTTCGTTCCAATTCACATTCCAAGTAATATTCGGCATGCTAATTACATTGCCGGTTGCCAAATTGCATTATCTCTTATAGTTTCCGAGATATGGACTATCGATAATTTACACCTTAGGCTCTGCTTCTAACTTGGGCCCAAATTGTAAAATGGTCTTATCTATTGGCGATTTCGTTCCAATTCACATTCCAAGTAATATTCGGCATGCTAATTACATTGCCGGTTGCCAAATTGCATTATCTCTTATAGTTTCCGAGATATGGACTATCGATAATTTACACCTTAGGCTCTGCTTCTAACTTGGGCCCAAATTGTAAAATGGTCTTATCTATTGGCGATTTCGTTCCAATTCACATTCCAAGTAATATTCGGCATGCTAATTACATTGCCGGTTGCCAAATTGCATTATCTCTTATAGTTTCCGAGATATGGACTATCGATAATTTACATCTTAGGCTCTGCTTCTAACTTGGGCCCAAATTGTAAAATGGTCTTATCTATTGGCGATTTCGTTCCAATTCACATTCCAAGTAATATTCGGCATGCTAATTACATTGCCGGTTGCCAAATTGCATTATCTCTTATAGTTTCCGAGATATGGACTATCGATAATTTACACCTTAGGCTCTGCTTCTAACTTGGGCCCAAATTGTAAAATGGTCTTATCTATTGGCGATTTCGTTCCAATTCACATTCCAAGTAATATTCGGCATGCTAATTACATTGCCGGTTGCCAAATTGCATTATCTCTTATAGTTTCCGAGATATGGACTATCGATAATTTACACCTTAGGCTCTGCTTCTAACTTGGGCCCAAATTGTAAAATGGTCTTATCTATTGGCGATTTCGTTCCAATTCACATTCCAAGTAATTTTCGGCATGCTAATTACATTGCCGGTTGCCAAATTGCATTATCTCTTATAGTTTCCGAGATATGGACTATCGATAATTTACATCTTAGGCTCTGCTTCTAACTTGGGCCCAAATTGTAAAATGGTCTTATCTATTGGCGATTTCGTTCCAATTCACATTCCAAGTAATATTCGGCATGCTAATTACATTGCCGGTTGCCAAATTGCATTATCTCTTATAGTTTCCGAGATATGGACTATCGATAATTTACACCTTAGGCTCTGCTTCTAACTTGGGCCCAAATTGTAAAATGGTCTTATCTATTGGCGATTTCGTTCCAATTCACATTCCAAGTAATATTCGGCATGCTAATTACATTGCCGGTTGCCAAATTGCATTATCTCTTATAGTTTCCGAGATATGGACTATCGATAATTTACACCTTAGGCTCTGCTTCTAACTTGGGCCCAAATTGTAAAATGGTCTTATCTATTGGCGATTTCGTTCCAATTCACATTCCAAGTAATATTCGGCATGCTAATTACATTGCCGGTTGCCAAATTGCATTATCTCTTATAGTTTCCGAGATATGGACTATCGATAATTTACACCTTAGGCTCTGCTTCTAACTTGGGCCCAAATTGTAAAATGGTCTTATCTATTGGCGATTTCGTTCCAATTCACATTCCAAGTAATATTCGGCATGCTAATTACATTGCCGGTTGCCAAATTGCATTATCTCTTATAGTTTCCGAGATATGGACTATCGATAATTTACATCTTAGGCTCTGCTTCTAACTTGGGCCCAAATTGTAAAATCGTCTTATCTATTGGCGATTTCGTTCCAATTCACATTCCAAGTAATATTCGGCATGTTAATTACATTGCCGGTTGCCAAATTGCATTATCTCTTATAGTTTCCGAGATATGGACTATCGATAATTTACACCTTAGGCTCTGCTTCTAACTTGGGCCCAAATTGTAAAATGGTCTTATCTATTGGCGATTTCGTTCCAATTCACATTCCAAGTAATATCCGGCATGCTAATTACTTTGCCGGTTGCCAAATTGAATTATCTCTTATAGTTTCCGAGATATGGACTATCGATAATTTACACCTTAGGCTCTGCTTCTAACTTGGGCCCAAATTGTAAAATGGTCTTATCTATTGGCGATTTCGTTCCAATTCACATTCCAAGTAATATTCAACATGCTAATTACATTGCCGGTTGCCAAATTGCATTATCTCTTATAGTTTCCGAGATATGGACTATCGATAATTTACATCTTAGGCTCTGCTTCTAACTTGGGCCCAAATTGTAAAATGGTCTTATCTATTGGCGATTTCGTTCCAATTCTCATTCCAAGTGATATTCGGCATGCTAATTACATTGCCGGTTGCCAAATTGCATTATCTCTTATAGTTTCCGAGATATGGACTATCGATAATTTACACCTTAGGCTCTGCTTCTAACTTGGGCCCAAATTGTAAAATGGTCTTATCTATTGGCGATTTCGTTCCAATTCTCATTCCAAGTGATATTCGGCATGCTAATTACATTGCCGGTTGCCAAATTGCATTATCTCTTATAGTTTCCGAGATATGGACTATCGATAATTTACACCTTAGGCTCTGCTTCTAACTTGGGCCCAAATTGTAAAATGGTCTTATCTATAGGCGATTTCGTTCCAATTCACACTCCAAGTAATATTCGGCATGCTAATTACATTGCCGGTTGCGAAATTGCATTATCTCTTATAGTTTCCGAGATATGCACTATCAATAATTTACACCTTAAGCTCTGCTTCTAACTTGGGCCCAAATTGTAAAATGGTCTTATCTATTGGCGATTTCGTTCCAATTCAAATTCCAAGTAATATTCGGCATGCTAATTACATTGCCGGTTGCCAAATTGCATTATCTCTTATAGTTTCCGAGATATGGACTATCGATAATTTACACCTTAGGCTCTGCTTCTAACTTGGGCCCAAATTGTAAAATGGTCTTATCTATTGGCGATTTCGTTCCAATTCAAATTCCAAGTAATATTCGGCATGCTAATTACATTGCCGGTTGCCAAATTGCATTATCTCTTATAGTTTCCGAGATATGGACTATCGATAATTTACACCTTAGGCTCTGCTTCTAACTTGGGCCCAAATTGTAAAATGGTCTTCTCTATTGGCGATTTCGTTCCAATTCACATTCCAAGTAATATTCGGCATGCTAATTACATTGCCGGTTGCCAAATTGCATTATCTCTTATAGTTTCCGAGATATGGACTATCAATAATTTACACCTTAGGCTCTGCTTCTAACTTGGGCCCAAATTGTAAAATGGTCTTATCTATTGGCGATTTCGTTCCAATTCACATTCCAAGTAATATTCGGCATGCTAATTACATTGCCGGTTGCCAAATTGCATTATCTCTTATAGTTTCCGAGATATGGACTATCGATAATTTACACCTTAGGCTCTGCTTCTAACTTGGGCCCAAATTGTAAAATGGTCTTATCTATTGGCGATTTCGTTCCAATTCACATTCCAAGTAATATTCGGCATGCTAATTACATTGCCGGTTGCCAAATTGCATTATCTCTTATAGTTTCCGAGATATGGACTATCGATAATTTACACCTTAGGCTCTGCTTCTAACTTGGGCCCAAATTGTAAAATGGTCTTATCTATTGGCGATTTCGTTCCAATTCTCATTCCAAGTGATATTCGGCATGCTAATTACATTGCCGGTTGCCAAATTGCATTATCTCTTATAGTTTCCGAGATATGCACTATCAATAATTTACACCTTAGGCTCTGCTTCTAACTTGGGCCCAAATTGTAAAATGGTCTTATCTATTGGCGATTTCGTTCCAATTCACATTCCAAGTAATATTCGGCATGCTAATTACATTGCCGGTTGCCAAATTGCATTATCTCTTATAGTTTCCGAGATATGGACTATCGATAATTT